>NC_000074.6:38557729-38870944 GCF_000001635.26 Mus musculus
ATCACAGGTAGATTCCTGATGCCAAACTTCATGTTAATCTCCCTTTGCAATAATTTCTAACTTTAGGTATTACTGTAAGTCTCTTCCAAGCCCATTTCTCAAAATAAAACCAGCAGATGCCACCACTCATTTGGCTCATTTCACTTGACATTCTGTAGTATGAGATTCACACCCATTGATTTGGCCAATTAAATACAGAAAATTTGTGGAAAACACTGCCTCTACACTGAGCATGTATACTTACTTCCTTCTCTGTGTATGTATGCATGATGCACATGAAAGAATGCATGTGTATATGTGTGGGCACACATGTATGTGTGCATATGAAAATGTGGAGGTTATAAGTTAATACTGGATTTTTATTTTTTTCCTTAGAATTCACTTGTATATTTTCTTTTCTTAATGAAAAATATATTTTCATATAATGTATTCCAATCACTCTTCCCCACACAACTCTCTCTTTAAATAAAAATGAACATCAAGAATCTCTTTCTGTATCTCTATGTCTATGTCTATCTCTTTCTGTCTCTATCTCTTTCTCTCAGTTTCTGTCTCTCTGTCTGTCTCTGTCTCTCTGTCTTTCTGTCTCTGTCTCTCTCTCTCATACACACACACACACACACACACACACACACACACACACACACAGAATATACACTGAGAATCCAAAACTGAAAATAAAATACATAAACAAAAGACCAAAAAAAGCTGTCCTAACAAAGAATTATAAAAAAGAAAAATTGGAAAAATATTAGTAATTTCATTTTGTGTCAGTCTCCATGAGAATAATGACCACAAAACTTATACTGGACGTGCAGCCTACACTAAAGTGTAGTTAACATACTCAGTGAGACTCCTTTGGAGAATTCTAGGCTTTTCTTGGCAAGCATGTATGAATTCCAAATATCTTGTTGGTTATAGATGTGAGTCAATGTCTACTTTCTCCTCTCTGGTAAGTGGGGATCCAGTCTGGCTTGAACCTGTACAGACTTTGTGCAGGTTGAGGTCTTTGTCTTTCTTTATCATCCACTACCACCTTATACACTGAGAAAAATTCTCGTACTTGAACTTAAAGTTTACCAACTCCCTAGTCTAGTGAATTATCTTGTACCAGGAGTTCCCCTGTCTCCACCTACTCTGTTCTGGTCAGGTCAACTTATGTAGTATTTTGTCTATTGATCAATTTTCCCAGCCTTAGACTGTTTTCACTTGCCAATACCCCTAAGACAATATAGAACAGAACAACTACTTATATTGCATATGCATTTATAAGTTATAATGAATCCAGAAATGATTTACCGCATACTGGAGTGGGTAGAGGGTTTATAGGCAAATGCTACACTATTTTATGAGAGACTTTAGCATTTAAAAATTTTTACATCCACAGAAGGTCTTGTAGCCACTAACTATACTATATTAACAATATTTTACTTTATATTAATAAAAATAGACACAAAATTATAGTCCACATAGGATATAAAATATATTTAGTCAAGACATGGCAGTAAACATTGGAAGGTTAAAATAAGTTAATCAAGATTTTTCATCTAGTTGGTGCCAAGAATATCAATATCTCAATGATATTATTGTTTTCTCATCTCATCCATTTAATAAATATTTGATTGATATAATATAAGGCACATAATTTCATAAAGGAAAGAGATAAACACTCCCAATCTCAGGCTCTGGTTAGAAATAGAAACGTCCTAGAAGTTGAAAATAAATAGAAATCATGCTTAGGCAAGATAGGAAATATTTTAGGCATGATATTATAGTGAATAGTATGACATAACATCATACTAAAGCCAAGAGGGCAAAGAAGATATTCTGAAACAAAACACACATGATGTGAGAACAGAAGAGAGGAGAGAAGTTTACTGTGAAGGCTGGTAGAGAAGACAGTCATAGAAACAGGGAAGGAGACAATTGGAGGAGAGGTAAAGAAGAACCTCATTAGGAATGTGGGTAGGTCATAAGTGGCTTTTCAGTATTATGGTAATAAATGTGCTATAGTCATTTCCTGATCTAAATTAGAAATAAAATCCAGCCATACCTTCATCTAGAATGATAATTATAGCTGTATTGTGATAGATAAATGAAACGGAGAATTCTTATACCTTTAAGACCAGAAGATTATTTAAAACCCCATACTAATTATGTAGAAGGCAGTGATAGCTTACATCTTAAATGCACAACGAATATTCTGAAAAGACAATTTCCTTAAATGTGGCTATATCATGAGGCAAAACAAACAAACAAACAAAAACAAAACAACCCGTGTTTATCTTTAGAAAAAAAACCTTGGCTAGGAAGAAGTTAATATTGTGTAAATTTAGATGAGAAACCTTGATTATTGATAGACTGAAATGGTTCATTACTGCCGAGTTATGTAGTTCAACTCAGTTAGGATTTTGAGGATGAACATTTCTGAACAAGTAGACACTGTGTTAAATGCCAGGGCAGCTCTCCTAACTATGAATAGTCATGGCTTAATTAAAAATAGAAAATAATTTGAAAATAAGCCTTCTTGAAACCCAAAGTACAGGGAGAGTCCATTCTTTTGAAGGTTTCCTCTTCAATTGCACAACAAATGCCAAAATATCAGCCAAGCTCTTCAAGCCTCAGCCAATTCTAGCTAGTTCTGTGGTTGTGCTGTTGCATTTGTGCCAATCCAAATTTTTTTTTTAATTATTGGGAGCTGAAAACTGACAAGAAATGCCAAGAAGGAAAAGTAAGATCACACAATATGAATGTATTTTAGTTCTGATGCATTCATTACTAAGAGAATGCAATTATGACTTTTAAAATGAATAGTTCCATGTACATGAAAGAAACCCACAAATTTTGTTCCCAAAAGAAATATCTACAAGTGTGTGTGTGTGTGTGTATTTTAAGATATTAAAGCAATGACATTGGGAAAATCCTAAACAGGAAAAAGTAGAGCAAATATTAACTACTCTAACCTAAAATGAATCTGCAAGAATTCATATTTCTGAGAGGAATTCTACCCCTCCCTTCTAACATCTTTGCCAGGTACTTCCTTTCATTAATACATTACTTCTTTTCATGCTCTCTTCTTTAAAATGAAAGTAACTTTACTTTCATTTTTGGAAGTAATACACAATAAAGTTTGACATTACTTCACGTTAAGAAAGAAAAAAACATGATTTGAATGCAACTCCTAGCTTTGTAGTGATATTCTCAGTGTCTGACTCTTTCTTAACTTTCCCCATCCTTTTCTGATTCTGTGCCTTACATCACTCACATCTGCTCTGGTTCTGAGGATGGGGAAGGGGCCTTACCCCTGGAAAAGGCTTAGTCATCCTTAAAGGAATACATTTGCAGTGACCTCCTTAGGAAACTTCTCTGATACCCTCATTTAAATCAATGACTCTTCTTTCTGATCCCATCAAGTACTCCTAGTATATTTTTTACTGCAAGTTGACAGTTAATTCCAAAATGTGATACCTAAAGTTGATATTTTTTTCTATCTTTAAATATATTCTAAAAAAGACCAATCTTGGTAGTTATATAGATGGACTAGGTTTCCCATATATGAATCTGGGAGGATACATTTAAACCATAACAATGATAGAAATTTTAAATTTTACATGTTTGTTAACAGCAACGAATCTAATGGATTTTCATATCTGCATAGATATGGTTACCAGTAATTCATAAACATTGATTTCTAAAATCATTGCTTCTTATTGTATAGTTGAAAAATTTTGAACAAACTTGCACTAATTAATTGAATACAGACTTATCAATAAGTTATCAATGGGTGCTATGCAAGAGAAAATACTGGACGGTCAAATAAGAAATTTGCACAGTCTGGTAGACAAGAGGGAACTATGCACAACTGTTATTGAATGGAGGTAAATAAGTGCCACACCAAGGGTGCAGAAATGATAATAACCTAGAGAACTTCAGTGATGCCAGGTGCCAATTAGTCAAGGACAATGATATGCAAACAGTGTGAGGAAACCCTTTAGGATCCTCCCATGACTAAGGATGACTGAAACATGAGTTACAAGGGAGTCAGAAGTTGATGGTAGAAAACAGCATCTCTACTTTTGGAAATCTTCTTGAACTATAATATTAAGATTAAAGTGGAGATTAAGAGGAATCACAGGCAGAGAACAATCCTTGTTCAGGATCTACAGGAGAAAACCCTTAGATAGCATTGGTGCCATACATGTCTAGACATGTTGTAAGGACTGAATTCTACAGTTTTGAACATTTGTAATCTTTAAAGGTATTTTTGTTGGTTATTTTATTTATTTACATTTCAAATGCTGGCCCCCTTCCTGGTTTCCCCTCTGCAAACATCCTGTCCCATCCTCCTTCCCCTACCTCTACAAGGGTGGTCACTCAGCCAGCCACCTACTCCTGCCTCTCAGCCCTAGCATTCCCCTACACAGGGACATTGAGCGTCCACTGTACCAAGGGTATCCAGGCTCATTGATGACAGATAAGACAATCCTCTGCTACATATTCAGCTGAAGCCATTGGTCCCTCCAGGTGTACTCTTTAAATGATGATTTAGGCCCTGGGAGCTCTAGGGAATCTGGATGACTGCTATTGTTGTTCTTCCTGTGGGGTGGCAAACCCCTTCAGCTCCTTAAGTCCTTCCTCTAACTCTTCCATTGGGGTCCCTGAGCTCAGTCTGATGGTTGGCTGTGAGCATCCACATCTGTATTGGTCAGGCTCTGGCAGAGCCTCTCAGGGAACAGCTATATCAGGCTCCTGTCTGCAAGTACTTCTTGGCATCCCCAATATTGTCTGGTTTGGTGACTGCAGGTGCAGATGCCCCCAGGTGGAGCAGTCTCTGGATAGCCTTTCCTTCAGTCTCTGCTTCACTCTTTGTCCCTGAATTTCCTTTAGACAGGAGCAATTCTGGATTAATATTTTTGAGAAGGATGGGTGGCCTGATCCCTCAACCGGGGTCCATGCCTAGCCTCCAGATATGTTCTCTATAGTTTTTCTCTCCCATTTGTTGAGTGCTGACACACCCAAGCTTTAAAGGTATTTTTAAGACAATAAGAAAATTTAAAGTTACCATTTATCACTTGCCTTTCCTTATATCTCCCATATTTCCCTTGCCTCATCTTTCCCCTGATTTCTATTGCATGCATATTAACACTCATCAGAAGACATCATTTCAAGATCCATGGGGTTGTCAAAGATACACGAGGACAACCTCTATCCTGAGGCTTTATATTGATAAGGAAAATGTATACACAATATAAAATATGACAGAAAGAATTTCAGCACCATTATAAATACGTGAAATACTATTAGAGAGCATTCAGCTGAGAAATCTGAAGAAGCACTCTATGTTTTCTGACACACATATGGAATTCGAATACAATACTTCAGAGCTAGCTAGACCAAACAGAGAGGACAGTTCTGAGGTCACTGAACTGTTAAAATTCATCATTGAGTTCTTTGTTGTGCAGGGTCAATAACATAATGATTTCTTCCTATACATAAAAATTTCACAAAAATTCTTCTGAAACGATAATATAAAACTGTATTTTTCCATCTTGTTGAATTTATAGTTCTAAGTTATGAGTACTTCTTAGATAGTTAAATAAATTTAAGATTATCCAACAGAAGTAATGGTGAACCACAAGCAATCTATTTACAAAGGTCTCTGTGTTGCATATAAACAGCATATTCAATATTTGTAAGAAAATATAATTCAATATTCACATTAATGCTATCACCACTGGAAAAAAACTCGAAAAGAAATTTAAAGTAAAGAAAGCCAGAAGAATCTAACTTTTACATTTTCAATTTTGACATGTAATTTTTCAACCCTTACAATCCTCTAAAATAGCTATTTATATTCTATTTCCTCCCTAAATTTAACTATGCGTTTTCCCATATGAGACTCAGAAACCTGACCTACAAAACAAAAAGAAATTCCAGGGAAATGACAGAGGTCCATGATGCACTAGGCTATTATTCAAGCTGAAAATAAGTTGGTTTTCTTGAAGAATAGGGCACTCTTTTTATATCTATCATTTGCAAGGATCTGCTTGCTCTGGTGTTTCGTGCATGCCATCATGTCCCTTCGCCTGCAAGAGCTGAACCACTTTTGGGTTTTAGAGTTTATGGTCATTTGCACCCAATGGAAAACAAAAACAAACAAACAAAAAAAAAAAAACAAAAAAAAATCATCACATCTAAGGTTTTCAGTCTTACATCTGATTCTTTAGTTCAGCTATGCTGAAATATTAGATACTTTAAATAGAAACTCTATCTTATTCTAGAAAGTAAGGAATTCCCCACACAAACTTCAGACTTTGGAGCTTGAATATGTCTCTCTGTCCTCTCTCTGAGGAACAAAATCTAGCCCCATCCGGAGATCCAAATGTCGTTATGCAGGCATTTTGTTTGCCAGTCTGCCTTTCCACTGGCAGTATCCCTTTCACTCTTGGAATCCTTGGCAATGAGCTCTGACTGTCTCCTAGACCCTTGCAATCATCCTCAAAATTCTGTCACCAACTCCCACTATCCTCCCCTGCTTCTTATGGCCTGAACCCCATGATGTTTGGATGGGATAAACACTGGCAATTAAGGCAACTTCCAACTCTGCATCCAGAAATCACATATTGAAAACATTTCCACCATTAAAAACTTAACTATAGCTGACCAGGCGGTAGTGGCACACGCCTTTAATACCATTACTTAGGAGGCAGAGGCAGGCAGATTTCTGAGTTCCAGGACAGCCTGGTCTACAGAGTGAGTTCCAGGACAGCCAGGGCTACACAGAGAAACCCTGTCTCAAAAACCAAAAACAAACAAACAAACAAACAAAAACAAAAAAAAAACCAACTAAACAAAAAGCCTTAACGATAATTTAGTCATGCTTGTGATTATCTAACCCAGATCTTCCAAGCATCAGTTTTTGTGCATCATACATATCTAGCTAATAAATCTTTGAAAAACATTCTTACAAACCAAGCTTTGTTTTGGCAATTCTCTCTTTCCCTCATGTCTCCAAACTGGTGCCAATTTCACACATAGGACATACATGGCTACTTTGAAGAATAAGGTGATTTTGTGCAAAACACTCTCAAATCTGTGACCATATAATATCACTTTCTCTTAAATTTCTGAGATTAGTTCATTCCAGTCTTGATTTTCTCCCTATTAAAAGAAAGCTCTTGTTGTCCACACCTGGTCTCCTGGTTAATGAGACTCCTTGATGTTTTCTCGACATATTGCAATATGTTTTGCCTGCTCTTCCATTATTTCGTTCTTTTGATGGACTGTCCTTGAGGCCAACTCTGTTTTTATTTAACAGCAATCAGTAATTCTGCCTATACTTTAAGAAGCTAAGATCCTTGAGCATACAGTAGCTCTTATCATCCATCCTCATTAATTGTATCTCATTTTACATGCAGCCTCCCAACTACACCCTAATATTGCTCAGCAGGCCCATTTCAAAAAAAATTTTTTTGATAATCTTCATACTAACAGTTGTCATACTAGCTAATTGCCTTAAATTCCATTATGTTCTTTATCTTATATTAGTTCAAAAAGAGTGACACTATACTTTTGACTCTTTCTTTCTTTCTTTCTTTCTTTCTTTCTTTCTTTCTTTCTTTCTTCTCTCTCTCCCTCTTTCTCTCTCTCTCTCTCTCTCTCTCTCCCCCTCCCTCTCTCTCTCTCTCTCTCTCTCTCTCTCTCTTTCTTTTTCTAACAGACTATTACTAATCTCACACATTTGGAATGAGAATCTTGAGGACTGAAAGTAACTTGACAGATACCAAACAAGAAAACAAATAGTATAAGTAAATGAGTTTCATTGCATGTGAAAGGTACTTGATCACTAACCATGTATAAGCTTCACCTATCAAAACTCCCCAACACAACTTCCCAGATGAGAGCTGAAGGAAAGTGACATCAAAGGACAGACATGGCAATGTGTATGGAAGAAGTCTACATAAATTATTTTAGGCAAATGAGGAAAGTTGGAAATAGGAGAGATGATCATTCCCAGAGAAGAACACAACTGACTGTCAGATGCCAAATTGTCAGTCCTGAAAACATTAATACAAGTAACTTTATATGGACTGAACAGGTCAAAATTTAAGAGCATATATACATATGCACATGCATATACTATACATATTTCATATACATATACTTATACATATGTAAGAATAATTAGTCTTTATAAAAGAGGCCATAAATTTGATGGAGGGTAAAGTATATGGGAGGATTTTAAGGGAACAAAAGGGAAGACATAGATGTTGTGATCTCAAAAATTAAAAAATCAAGATTTTATAATTCAAACATAAAGTTGTAAATGTTTTGAGATTACAATTTTTGTCACAGATAAATTCGGAGATATGTTTCTTTAAAAAAAAATCACAATTCTCCCTAAAATGTCTTTGTAAAAAGGCATTAGCACAACTGTCTTTGCAGGAAGTCGCTAGGCTTGATGGCACAGAAAACACCTGGGAAGCAGCCAGTATCCCTTTGCTGCACATCCTCTGCTGGGGCTTGCAAAGTCAGATAAATATACTCACAAATATGCATACATACATATACATGCGCATATAGTTAGTAATCTTGGTATTTTAAGAATATGGGTGATGCATCCAGAATGACTGAGGAAGCTAAAGGCATGAATTTCCCCTCCCTCTCTGTCCATCATTACATGTCACCTTTTGACTGACTTTGGTGTTGTCTGACATGATACTGGAACTCCTGATGGAAAAGGTGACTCTTCCCCCACCCCCACTCTTTTTGTGTCTTAAGGATCCTGGCATGCTAAGTAAACTGAGTCTGCTGTAGGAAAACATAGAGGAAACGCTCAAGTGTATGTGCACTATTTTCCATTATAAAAGGTCCAGTTTAGGAGCTAGAGAGATGGCAACTGAGTAAAGCACTTGCTGTGCAGTCAAAACTACTCAGATTAGAATGCCCAGTATCTATGTGAAAGCTGTATATAGGCAAGCCTCTATAACACATGGCAAAGGGCTGAGATGGTAGGTTTGCAGAACATACAATGGGACCACAATGAGCCAGCTACACAGATGACAATAGATAACCAACTCATGCTGGAATAAATGTCCTGTGTGATCAGTAAACAAATACTCTGGAGAGCTAAACTGCACTGAGATAAACAGTTCTTGGGAAAGTTCCTAATCTCAGCAGGCTGCCATTTCTTTCACATCTGCTAAAGTATTGCTGGTTAATTTGTTTAAATTCCTTTCAGTGTTGGCTAGTTTAAAATTGGATGGCATAATAGAATTATGTCAACCCTATTTAAAATACTTTCTATAACTGTCAAATAATGTAAATAATTACAAACACTAGAGACAGCAACTACATGTAAAAATTATGCACACTGCCTAAAATTGCATTTTTATATTTTTGAACATTCATCACTTATCTTTAACAGAAGTATCTAACTGACAAAGTCATTCATAAATTTATCAAGATGAAGATAGTTTTAATACTTAATACTTCTCACCATCATTCCATCAGTTATATAAATATTGACTGAGTGCTATATGCCAATCATAGTAAGGTTTTCAAAGTGAAACAACCAAGATATTGGCAATTTCCAATTCTTTCTTGAAATAAAAACTATATGAATAGTAAATGTAAAAATTTACATCCAAATGTATGAAAGTTTGTCAGTAATAAATACTAGTCATATATTTAGCTATTATAAATATTTTTTAAAGTTCCAAATCAATCTCATCAGCATAAACACATATATTATTCACATTTTTGCATCTAAATAGAGTAAACTCAGAAATATTTTATTCTCTTTGTTTTTTTCTGTTTTATATTAATAGCCAAAAGTTAAATTAACTACAGATATCTGTGAGACTATCAAATATATTAGCATTGTACTCTTTTAACATTTATAGACTTCTAGATTTATACAAAAATATTTAAAGGAGGCAAATTTTTTATTAATGGGGAGTTCTGTTCTTATTAGAACACTGTTACTGAGAACTCTGCTGGACCAGGTCCATCTATCATACACATCACCAGGGGACACACTTTTGAGCTACCTCCTAGAGTCAGCCATGAGTCTGGCACTGCAAATACCAAAAAACATTTTCACATCTTGAACCAAGTTTTGAAAAGGCAAAGACTCACTCAGCCTGAAAAGGCCCTTAGCGCTTCATCTTTTCAAAATTTAATCTGTCCCATTTTATGACAAGACATTAGCTAATACCCTTTTATGAAATGAACGCCTTGATGTTAATTACCAAGCAACTCTTTCATTTGTAATAAAGCTAAGCAATTTAACACCTTCCAGTCCCTTTCTAGAACAAATGCATAATCATAATTCTTTCAGTGCATTGGTGCAAGTACATAAAAGCCCCTGGAAATTGTTCATTTTGCTTACATGAAGCTGTTAGCCTCACTAATTATAAGTCATTGTTTGCTATTTTTTTTTCATACAACTTCTTTCAACATTGCAATTCATTTAGCAAGAACTGTACACACTTGGGAACTGCTAAAGAGGGAAAGAGACATAACAGTAATTGGAAATTATGGTAGATCTCTGCTCATTCCTCAGACCCACTGCACCATCCTCATACTTGTTTGTAGGTGTATGAGTTGTGTCTATCTTTCTAGATGCCCTGTACCTTATTGCTCAAAAAGAGGGTCACTGTTTCCCTAGCCTCTCTTCTCTCAAGCTGTCCCATTCTCAGGACCAAGATGTTATCATTTGAATGTCGTTACAAAAACTTCTAAATTGAATTGCCACTGGGAAGTATTATCAGACAGAACAAGTTGTAAATTTTAGAAAGTAAAGAAGGCATATGAGTTCTGCCCTTGTGAATAGATTTGTATTCACTCATGGATGAATAGAGGGATAAGTAAGTGCTTAGTCTCCTAGGCATTATATTACACTCCAGTGTAACATGGACTCTTGTATATATTCTAGTGTACCATTAGAACTTTTTATTGCTATGTTGTTCCTTTAGCAGAATAATAACTATAGGTTTTTTTCCCCCTAGGGCCCAGGGCCTATCTAATTTCCATTGACCTTGCCCATTTTTGCAGTGTCAGGAATGGATACCAATCCATGCGGTAAACCATAAATCCCCCCCAAAAAAAACAAAAACAAAAAAACCCCAAAACTTTTTGGGTACTCTAAAATCTATTGTGCTACAATATCTAGTGTGCCTTGTAAACAGGCATCTGATTTAGTTCACAGGGCACATATCTAAGTGATATCAATGATTACTTTTCTACTTTGTTGGCTCACAAAGTACTTTTCCTCACCATGAAGGATGATGGTCAGCAAGGGTGAAGCTTCTAGGTGGGCTTCAGCTAATTTTTTTTCATGTTCTATGACATAATTGAGTGTTGCCATCAACAATAGACTCTCACAGTCAGGTTATGAAGGAAAATGAATAGCCTTGGGAGAAGCCTATAATGTTTGGGCAGAAGGCCATCTACAGGATGACTTTTAACAATCACTCTAAGATATGAAGTTCATTCACAGCACTGTATATTTCAGTTGGTGTCTTAAGGTTTCCAATTGGAGAACTGCCTCTCCCATCACATGGTGGCTTCAAGAAAATATGAATTTATGAAATTCACAGATTAATGGATACAGTCAGAAAATACTATCCTGAGTGAGGTATAACAGACTCAACGGGACAAATATTTTATGTTTTCTCTTACATTGCTACGTACCTTTATCCGAGTAAAGGAACAAAACATTAAAAAAAAAAAAAGAAAACAAAAATCACAAAGAAATAAATTTTGTGTGTTTTATAATTTAAATTTATATGATATGTGCTTTAAAGTGTATTTCAGATGTTCCTCAACAGAGTAATGGATACAAAAAATGTGGTGCATTTACACAATGGAGTACTACTCAGCTATTAAAAACAATCAATTTATAAAATTTCTAGGCAAATGAATGGATCTGGAGGGTATCATCCTGAGTGAGGTAACCTAATCACAAAAGAAGTCACTTCATATGCACTCACTGATAAGTGGATATTAGCCCAGAAACCTAGAATACCCAAGATACAATTTGCAAAACACAAGAAAATCAAGAAGAAGGAAGACCAACCTGTGGACACTTTGTCCCTCCTTACAATGGGGAACAAGATACCCATGGAAGGAGTTACAGAGACAAAGTTTGGAGTTGAGACAAAGGATAGACCATCCAGAGACTGCCCCACCAAGGGATCCATCCCATAATCAGCCACCAAATGCAGACATTATTGCATATGCCAGTAATTTTTTGCTGAAAGGACCCTGATATAGTTATCTCGTGTGAGGCTATGCCAGTGTCTGGCAAATACGGAAGTGAATGCTCATAGTCATCTATAGGGTGGGACACAGAGCCCCCAATGGAGGAGCTAGAGAAAGTACCCAAGGAGCTGAAGGGGTCTGCAACTCTATTGGTGAAACAACAATATGAACTAACCAGTACCCCCAGAGCTCGTTTCTCTAGCTGCATATGTAGCAGAAGATGGCCTAGTTGGCCATCATTGGGAAGAGAGGCCCCTTGGTCTTGCAAACTTTAAATGCCTGAGTACAGGGGAATGCCAGGGCCAAGAAGTGGGAGTGAGTGGGTAGGGGAGCAGGATGCGGGGAGTGTATAGGGAACTTTCAGGATAGCATTTGAAATGTAAATGAAGAAAATATCTAATAAAAAATTGGAAAAAAAGAAAAAATATTCTAGGTTCAATAATTTTAGTAAAATAATCAAACTATACAAAAATGGGGTAGGGGCCTAAATAGAAAGTTCTTAATAGAAGAAATAAATGTTACTAGTATATACCTCAAAAAGTGTTCACCATTTTTAGCAATTAGGTAAATACAAATTAAATCAACTTCAAGATTTCAACTCACCCCAGTGCATATCAATAAAACAACTGACCAAATGCCAATGGGGTTGTGGTTATTAAGCAACCCATAGTCACTGTCAGTAGAAATGCAACTTGGTCCAGCCACACTGGAATTCTGTAGAGAAAATTGAAGTGGAAATTTCTGGTTTCTTTGGTGACTCAATTGTGTCATGTGATTTTTTTTTCTGGAAACTGCCTTATGAGAGGATTATTTTTGCTGTTGCAAATACATGGGAGGATGGTTTGCTGAGAACACACGTGGTATTTTTCTGGAAGAAGCCTGGAAAAAGAACATGCGATATTTTACTAGAACTGATGCTTGAGAGCACTTATGATATTTGAAGAGGGTATGAATATGACCCAACAGACAGTGGATGATGCTGTATGCTATTGGTTTGCATTCTTCTTTACTGGTTGGGCTTTGCTGATGCTGTTCTCCCCTGATGATGCTGTATGCTATGCGTTCACCATTCTTTACTGGCCATAGTTTGTCATGGCTTCATGGAGAGAAACTCATCAAAGAACTTCTGTTCATGTTCTAGCAGCTTCTTGATGCTTTCACAGACTTGGGCCAATTGGCAGAGCCTTTCTGTTTCTGCTTCATAGAGCACCGCTATTGCTGAATGGTGTTTGTGAGTGAATTGAGCTTCTGCTGCTGATTCCTATAAACTGAGCTGCTGATATCCTGACAATACAGATTTGCTCCAAAGAACTATTCCTAAGCAGGTTTAAATCCCCCTTAGCTCTATTAACCTTTCCTTTCCACTACTTCTGGTGGGTGGATGGCTGGGGGAAGGGGTGGCTAAACTATTTAAAAACCCCTTTTAAAAGTGAGTTTTGAAAAATCCAAGTCTAAAAAAGTCTTCAAAGATCTAGGAGTAAATATAAAATATGACCTGACTACATCACTCCTAGCAACATGCCAAAAGGACTAGACATTCTAATCCAAAGATACCTGCTCAACAATGTTCATAGCTGCCCAATTCACAATAGCCAGGAAGTACAAACAACATAAATGCCTTTCCATTGACAAATGAATAATGCAAATGTAGCAAATATATACAGTGGCATAATACTTATCTATAAAGAAAAATGAAATCATGACATTTGCACATAAGTGAAAAGACTTAGAAAAAGCTTTAATGAGTGACTCAAAGTCCAAACACTGCATGATCTCTCTCATCTGTAGTTACCATCCTCATATGCGACTATGTACTGTAAGGCAACCACAGAAACAAGGAAAGTATAAAGGGACCATGTGGTCTGGAAGAGGAAGAATAACAGGATACAGATGATGTGAAGTGGGAAGCAGAATAAGGAAGAAACTCAGATGGTATGAGAGAAATCCTCAAGGAATCATATTATTTTCTGTTTGGCTAAAATTGTTCACACTATCTATAAGTGAACAAAAGGACTGATATGGCGATAGATATATTAAGGAAAGTTAAGCTTTTTAAGCTGTCAATGTACCCCACAAGAACCATAGACTAATAAAAATAAAAATAAAATAGACAGTACCAGTCACTAGAAGCATCCTTTGGAAGGCTTGGTCAGTGTAGTCTAAGTGACAATCCAAACAACAGTGAATGTTAATATTGTCCTTGTTTAATACTTAGGGGTTGAGAAAATGAACCTATTGCCGAAGACATCACATACTTAGGAAACATACTACTAAAGCTGGATCTAATCTGAAAACTTCTTTCCTACATTTGAGTTTTATGATTCCAGAAAATATACAAGCTGCCAAAAGAGAGAAGCAGTTAAAAAGCCACACCCACCTACAACTATAAATGACAAAATTAATAGTATAGCAAGTCTCTCCCTCTCTCTCCCTATCTCTCTCCCTCTCTCCCTCCCCCTCTCTTTCTTTTTTTCCCTCTCTCTCCCTTTCTCTCCCTCTCTCTCCCTTTCTCTCCCTCGCTCTCTCACCCTGTGTCTCCCTCTCCTTCTGTCTCTGTGTCTCTGTCTCTGTGTCTCTCTGTTTGTGTGTGTGTGCATACGTGTGTGTGTGTCTGTCTGTCTGTCTCTGTGTCTGTCTGTCTGTGTGTGTGCATACGTGTGTGTGTGTGTGTGTGTGTGTGTGTGTGTGTGTGTGCAATAAGTTGTATTGACATGGCAGTGACAACCCATAGCTGTCTAATTGGACAAGAAGCCCACTCAACAGGAGAAAAAACAAGGCTTGTACTGGAAACATAGGCATCTTCCTGGGACCAGAAAGACCATGTGTCTTAGAAAAGAACCTACTAATGCTAGTTTGTTAGACCAGCATAATTTCTTAATGTATTCTAAATCATATTCTTATACAAACAGATAAGTATAGCTGCCAACTTCTCATCAAAGAAGTCTTTCTTTTCAGCAAATGAAGACATACAAGAAAACTATAACTGGATACAGTGCAGAGATCAATAGATTCTGAAGAACCATACCTTGATAAATCCATCTATATCAAAGACCCTGCATCTATTGGTCAGGGACGGTCATGGAAGAAGGGCAGAAAGTTTGTAGGAGCCGGAGAACAAGGAAGTCTGTTGTGGAACAGTCTTTCCTAAAATTGTGTATGTAAACCAGACTTATTTAACAGTAACATGAGTGGAATATTAATGTATAAAAGGATATGTTTCATAAGGTTCCACCCCTGGACAAAGAACTAAAGCAAACATTGATTACAGGGAACAGAATCAGTATCTTTCAAGTGTGATCCACCTTACTGGTTATCCAGTGCCAAATTGTATGTACAGCTTTGAAAGCATGTACATACAGACAACAAAAACAGACCCAGCAACATTTGTTTTGTGTGTGTGACAGAATATGTATGTATGTATGTATGTATGTATGTATGTATGTATGTATGTATAATGTATGTATGTATTAAGTATGTGTGTGCATTTCTATGAAAGAGGGAGAGAGATGGGGAGGGAGAGATAGAGGGAGAGGGAGAAGAAGAGGGAGAGAGAGAGAGAGAGAGAGAGAGAGAGAGAGAGAGAGAGAGAGAGAGAGAGAAGCAAATATAATCAAAGAAAGAAATGTCCAAGTTGAGAGTCTAGGGACATAGGAGAGGAACAATAACTCTGAGGACTGTGAGGAGGCAGTAGAAGCAAACAGAAAAGGGAAATTATGCAATTTTATTTCAATTAAGAACATTTAAACATTAAATTAAATTTAAAAATAGTACTAAGTATCCAATCTCTCCCAGTCTTCTCTTCGTACTTGTTATAGTTGACCCTATGCTGCCGTCTTCCTCACATGTGTTTTTAAGCATTTTTTTTCCAGGCTATTCTTTATCAAAATTCTACAGTCAGATTGGGCTGCAGAGTTTCACTCATGGGAGGAAAACAAACATCTGCCACTTTCCCATGCAGAAGGATGTCTGTATGCTTTGTCCTTACTCATGAGTTAAGTGGAAATGCAAGAGCAAAACAAAATTTAGGGCTTCACAGCAAACTAAGATAAGACAGATCATATCCAAGGAATTAACCATTGAGGTTATATTACCTCTGAACAGAAAAGGGACTTAGTTTCTTAATTACAAATTTTGGGGGAGGTTATTAATATCAATCTTTGGAAAAATAGTAGCTTTCCCTTTCTATTTTTCTAGATATTTATTTTTAGTAAGCTTAGAATCAGACATCTATTTCAAGCCTCTGTTATTTTAATGCTATCAATGGAAATATAACCAATCTAGGAAATTAATATTAAGCATATTAGATTTGCCAGCTTTTTCTTTTAAGTATGCGCTGATTATCATCTACAATATACTTGATTAAGGCAGATGACTGAGGCCAATTAGTTTTGTATTTTGCCTTTGTAAGAATATTTCATAAATATTTTAGCATCATCTTTAATCAAGCTTTATTATCTGCATTTACACTCCTTTTCCATTTAGAGTAAGATGAAAAACAGGAAGTCATTGTGGCATCATTGAGACAGCTTTGGGAAATGTCATCGCACAGTTTTACCCGAGGAATTTAAAGTGTCAGAGCAATGGGAGTATTGGATACAGAGCTCATTTTGTAACTTTGAATATTTGATTTCAAACCTTTAAACATAAACTTAATTATAGGTGTGCAATTCTGAATGATGAGTATATTGTAGGAAGTATGTCACTAGGCAGTTTTCTTTTTTATGAGCATCATCCTTACAAAGTTGACTGAGATACTATTAACTTCATAAGCTGGCTACACTAAAAGTGGTACATGAGGTCCATGATCAAACAAATTTTTGTTTTGTGGGACATGACTTACATAGTCAATGAACTTCTAGAGAATCCAACTTAACTTATCTACCAAAGCCATGTGCATGAACAATCACAATGTATAAGCAAGAAGTTGTTACTGACAACAGTAACAGGTTTCTGTATATTAAGTTTAATTGTTTTGTTTTTGGAAAAATAAGCTGCTCAATTTTAGGATACTATGTGCAATACAAAACACATAGTAGCTATGTAACATGAATGAAAATATTCTTTATGTAGTAGACACTTCATTGAATGGATAATACTTGAGGACTTAACAGTCAACTGTACACAATATAAGTAAAGTTACCAAAGCTCAGTTCAAAGTTTCTCATGGTAATTTGTATGAAATATTTGCTTTAGACAAAGTTTTATGAATGGTTCTTCAAAAATTATATTCACAGCAAATAACTACGAGAAAACTGCAGAAGAGAATGCCCATGTTAGAACTTTTAATATACAGATATACTTTTTGAATCTCTGCAAGGTTACTGTATGAAGTTTCTCTAAATACATTTGAATATGAAACAACTTAAATGAATATCTGGTTATTCCTTCAGATGACAGTACTTCAAAAACTTTAAACTTAAAATATTGTTAGTTTCAGAGTTCGTAGCACCTTGCCAGCATTCCCATACCAACAATTGCAAGAGTTTAGTGACTTAACTATATGTGGATATCTTAATTTATGAATGCTCAGGACACGGTTTTGTATAGATTTCAGGTTTAAAAATTCAATTAGAAGATTGTCTGGTGATTTTGACTCATTCCAAATAATAGATAAATTACAGCCCTGAGGGCTTAACTTCCCATTTAGTTGTTTGTCTGTTAGATGAATTGATATATTTCCCTAAGTGCAAATATTCTAACAATATTTCCCCCATGAAATACAACTGGAAACTTTCAGATACATAAACACTGAAAAGGAAGCAGATCTGCTTCAATTGGTTCATTCTCCCTGATTTGGTATTTTAATCTAGTTTTTCATTTGGAAAAAAAAAAGGAGCTCTGTGATGACAGAGAATAAAAAATGACATTCCATAATTCTTCTATTCACATTTTCCAAACCTAGGAAGGAAACAAAGTCACCTTGTCAAAAAGATTCAGCAGCTTATTAAAGTATGTAGAAATGTGTGTATGCTGTTTTCTAAACATTTACCAGCTCTATGAGTGGAGCCGCATGCAAATGAAGGATGCTGTCAGCACTGTTGCTGTACAGGTGGCTGTCTTCTAGGAACCCTGACCGCTCTGATGAACCAGAGCTCTGTGTTTTCAGTGGAAGAAATAGACGTACAAAATCGCTGTTTGATTGTTTTCTCTCTCCTTTTCCATTCATTATGTAGGACCAGAATAATTTCAGTACGATTGGCACCAATCAGTGTCTTTTAGCTAACAATGAGATGTGATGCCTACTTTAATCCATCTGGAAGAATATTTCAGGCCAAGAGAGCTTCACGTGCTTTTGTCTGTGTAGCAGGTACTGCTTACAACAACACACACATAAGTAGACTCTCCTCACAGAAGACTTATGTCTGATTGGAGAATGGAATGAATGAAGGGAGATCATTGGAGAAGTACAACCAGGGTAGAAATGTTTTATAAGTTGGGCCTTAATAGGTAGAAACAGAAGGAAGACTTCAACTGAAGACATAGTGGACAGAGTTTAAAATAGAAATGTAAACTCTAAGTTAAATAAGAAAATTCCAGGTAGATATATTGAATTGTTTTGCACCAGCTTTACGGATATGGCTGCCTTTAGATAGACTCTTCTTTGTGCTGAGGTTAAGGAGAACTAATGTTGAATATTTTGCTTCTCTCAATGTTTCCCCTAGTTTTCTTTTCTGCCTAACAAACAGGATAGATAAACATTGGCTTGGACAGAGCAAGTTTTGGTCACATTTGCTGTAAATTTGACTGTCCTCTGGTCTCTACTGGTAAATAAAAGAATTAACACCAATCCCAAATGACCCTAGTAACTTCGGAAGAAGTTCTGCTTCCTTGTGCAGAGCTCTCATTCTAATTCTTCCCACTTATTCTAATAAAAGGATTTGCAAGGCTATGGTAGATAGCTCAGATGATAATGTGCTTTCAGTGCAAGCATGAAGACATGAGTTCTAATCTTCAGCATGCAAGAAGAGCTAGGTCTGGTGGCACAATCGGATTGGAGAAGTGAAGACAGGTAGGTCTCCAGAGCTCATTGGCCAGCCATTGTAAACAAGCAATGAACATTCAGCTCAGTAGCAGATTGTATTTAAAAGCAAAGCAAAACAAAACAAAACAAAAGACAAATGGAATACGGTAGAGTGATGCACCTGACATTAGGGTCTAGACACATGTGTAGACATGTGTACATATTTGTACATGCACAAACACATTCATACTCATTAGAAACGGCTCACAAGCAAGCATGTAACAAATGTGGAACATGTGGTGGAATTGTGGAGACCTGCTGAAGCTGGTTCCGTATTGGGTTTACTCTCCTAAGCTATTATTCACTCTTATCATTAAGTCAGCTTTCCATAATTTAATTTTTAGTGTTTCTGCCAATGATGGTGTTTTTAAGAAATACTGCTTGCTATGTGTATTTCTGGTCTATGACACATTATCATGGAATATATATTGTGGAATATAAAATGGTTACTATTAAAGGTGTTCTTTGTTATTAGAGAGTCCCTAGAAAGGACGATATTACATCACTGAATGTGCCCTATGACCTGTCATGTTTCAGCAGCCACTGTAAAGATCATTTCCACTTTGTCCTAATTAAATCCTAAGGCAGGTTTTCGTATAAGACTTCTGTACTAGTAGTCTGTGCTTTGACCTTGTAGGTAGACTGTGGCTTAAGAGCTTACATGCAGACTTCAAACAACATAAACACATCAGTGGCTAAATCCAGTATTATTCTTGAGCACTATGTCACCCTGGGTAAATTTATTCTGCTAAAAAATAAATATTTTTTGTCTTTAGGTAGGAAGAAACATTGTTCACTCTTAATAATTAAATAAAGTGGCATATATTAAGGGCTGAGCCCCTATTCATGTGAAGTGCTAATTAATATTAATAGTATTAATTCTAAAGTCCAAATATTTAGCTCACCCCGATCCCTACAATGATTCTGTAAATATTTACTTCTCATAAAAATGCACATGAGTTATGTCCTCCATCAGTAGCACTGGACATCTTCAAGAGCTTCAGAGAGTAGCTTTTTGTTCACCTTGAATGTTGCCTATTATCCATCAAGATAGGTCACTCATCCTGAACTGTCCTTCCATATTCCAAAATCCATATTCATTCCCATCTTCTGTGATAAATCAGCAGATTAGAACTTGAGTTCGAAAGAGAAACACAAGACTTTTGGAAGCAATTGCCATGAGGAGTTTTACGCATCTGTAGGAGCGATAGTCACCCAATAGTTAACAAGAAACTTTGACATATCATAGGTACCAAGGTCTACATAAGCAATAAAGAAGTTGTGAGCTCCCTCTCCCTCTCCCTCTCCCTCTCCCTCTCCCTGTCTGTCTCTCTCTGTGTCGGTCTCTCTCTCCATATATTAAAATTAACAATAGCTTTATCTCAAATTTATATTTCATGGTCCCTTTGCCATTTCTGCTTTATTTAATTTCATCTTTTTGTGTGTATGTGTGTACAACATTCATGCACCAAATATTGAAGAATCAATTAATTATTAACAAATTTAATACAAAGATTTAAGTAACATGTCTTGCCCTTACTATGCAAGGGCAGGGCCAGGGGGAGGAGACTGTAAATCAGATCTCACTACACTTGATTCCACTGCTGATGCTTTCCCTGGTAAGGCCTGTTGTTTCCACAGTAACTTTGCATTGCAAAGATTCAAGTTAACTAAGTTATAAATTACTAGAGCTGTACGCATGTTATATGTACATCTTAGAACTTGGACAGACAAAATACTTGTAGCTAATAAAACCCAAAAAGAGTGTGCACATCAGTTGCTAGCTTAAGGTTCCTATGATTATAGAATAGAGACAACTTCTAGAAAGTAAATGAGCATTCAGGGAGGACATATTGAAATGAATGGTCTGTTACTCACAGAGCTGAAGATATTTCACAAAGGGGTTTATTTATAAAGGTGTTGAAAAAAGATGATTGCAGGGAAGGTTTTGGGTGGAAAAAGAAAGGCCCTAAAGCAGCTGATGGCCCTGGATGGAAAAATGAATTCATATTTCATTGGTGAGCATGGAGCAGAAGGTCCTTGTAGCCCCGTGTCTCCCATAAGAGCAAGAGAGTATTGTACATCTTCCATAGATGGGTGGGAAGAGCATGGATTCTGAGAAGTGCACTTCTGAGGACCATTTTCTTACCAACACAAAATAACTCCTCTGATAAAATGACTGCATACACCTTTTTACCATGAGTGAGCAGATGGGTGTCTAGGAAGGCACAAAAGCAATCTTAGATTTGAGTTTCTGTAAGCAGTGAGCAGGAAGGGTGTGGCTTCTGATCACATGCCAAGAAGTTCTAATCTATAAATAGAATGCTTATACAGTTATATATCAATGTCCTTAATACGTGTAGTGGTTTAAATAAGAATGTCCCCCATAAGCTCTAGTATTTGAACATTTTGTTCCCATGCCCCAGGGGGTAGGATGTTTGGGCAAGCTTAAAGGGTGCAGTCCTTCTGGAAGAGGTATGTCATTAGAATGGGCTTTAAATGGCTGGCCACCATTAGCTTGTCCTCTGTGCTTCGTGCTTGTGGTCGAGTCCGTAGAATCTGCTCCAGTCATGATGCTTGCTGCTTACTGTCATGCTTCCCCACATTACAGACTACTGTCCTTCTGAAACCATAAGATTGACTAAGCTCCTTATTCTACAAGTTGCCTTGATCATAGTGTTTTCTCAGAACAGCAGAAAAGTCATCAATAGAATGTGGAATACAGGTTCGCTTTGTACATTTGATACCTTATATGTTAAATGGGAAAATTCTACTACCCCAAAGTGTTCCTTTTAAGTCAATTAAATTCGGAATTATGCAAAAGTTCACTATTTCACCTGTGAGTAGGGATTGCAGCATCTTTATTCCTTCAACAGATAGCATTCTATGGCTACTATGGCACAGAGTTTTCTGAGTTGAATAGAATGGTCGACCACCCCATAAGCATGTGAAGCCATGGTAATATAATGCAAGTCTAGAAAGTGCTGCTGGACCCTGATCAGCAACTCATTACCTACCAATAGCTTTCAGATATGCCACCTTCACCTCCAGTCCAGTCATATTTACACAAACAGGGCAACTTCAACCATTAAGAAGCCACCAGGAAAATGTCATTTTATATTTTGATTTTAATCTGATATTTTCACCACTTACTAAAACCTACTATGCATCAGGTTAACCAATATCTTATGATAAGGCTGCATTTTGTACTAGTGTATTTCATGACAAATTATTTTCCTTTGGAAGGCACAGTTTTGGTTGCTAAGGAACCAATGTCACAGCCATGGCTATCTAACAGAACCATATGTATGTAATGTCATAATAATTATGAGATAGCTATAGTGAAAAACATAAATCATGGCCATTAAAAGTAAGAGGAAATGAATGTCCTCAACTTCTTCAGGCATAACATGAAGTCTGAGCTCTTCCACCTAGAATTAATACTTATCTGAAAAGGGCTTCATATGTTAGTTTACCATTTTGCTCCTCTCTAGCACATAGATGCTTACAAGTTTTCTATTAAATAAATAGTTTAGAATTCCCATCTCTTAAGTAGATTTCCTCTTAACATGATCACTATAATTTCGACATTCTGTGTCGCCATGTTACTTGGGCTTAACTTAATTTGTACTTTATTTCTTCTGTCCAGGTCACATGAAACATGAGCTGCCAGCATCTTAGAGTCTGTGGAATGAAAACTGGTATGTAATCAGAAAATTGAATTCCATAGGGTCGATGTCACAGTTCTTGGCAGACTTAGATATAAACTACTTCCTAAGCATTTCATTTTTATTTGATCCTCTATTTCATTTTGTTTTATAGTGTACATATCTATACAACTTTCCAGCTTCTTCTGTTACTTTTACAATTTCTGGGAGTTCAAAATTTTACTTCTATTCTAATTTAGTGTGGCTTTTTATTCAAAACAGCATGCTTTGGACATGACTCTGCAGTGTCCAGATTTGTTTACTTGTTTGTTTGTTTGTTTGTTTTATTGAGTCGTGCTTTGCTTTTGTGGAAATACTTTTAATCTCAACATGTTGACATCTATCCCTTAGAAGAAGGAATTAGCTTCAGGCAGTTTCTAGGGAAAATAGCTACATATGGAGATACACAACTTTTAATTATTTATTTGCCTAGCATTTTCTAGTATACTGCATCAACTATTCTGTTAAGTCTAAATTCCACATTCTGTTTATAATCTCTTCATTCACTATGTAGTTTTACAAAGCAGGAGAAATCAGATGTGCCTAGCATGGCCACCTCCTGTGGCTACTACCCTCTCCTCTGAGTTTTAAGATTACTTTGTACTTTCTTTTCAAAGGTACTGCACAGGGTCACTGGACATCTGTTGATCAATCACTTTATTCTCGATGTATGGCCATCTCTTTTCAGGCTTTCAGGCTTCTCTGTGAAAGTATGCTAATATATTCTCTTTTTTCCTGTTGATTGACTCTTAGGTGATCCAGTGAAAAAGCTGATCAAAAACATCACAAGGTTTTATAATATGGCTTGATAAGAAAGTATTCTCAGGGATTAAAAGTTAGCAGGGGTTGGGGATTTAGCTCAGTAGTAGAGCACTTGCCTAGCAAGCACAAGGGCCTGGGTTCAGTCTTCAGCTCTGGGGGAAAAAAAGACAAAAAAAAAAAAGTTGTCGATAAAGTTATACTAAAGAGAGGAAGAGTAGAGTGAGGAAGGCCAAGCTATGATGACTTCTTTGAAATTTCTGAACAACTATGTGTACAAATGGAAATAATGACGCTCCTGCATTCCTACCCTCCTAGAGAATAACTATAGAGATGCCGAGGCTTATACTGATGTGATAAGACATAATGCTTAAACAACAAGACTCAGAAAATTGTGTCACTCATGGAAAATAAAGGACATATCTTTATTTCTTTGCCTGCTCACAACTGAATCAGATGGCTAGAGGAAAATATCCAGAGAAACCCCTGAAGAGCAGAGGGCATGGAAAAGGTCCAGGACTGTGGAGCTAAAGCATCTCTCTTTCCACTCCATCTGCTCTATTAGTGCTTGGGAACTGGTGAGCACTTGAGAAGCTTCCAAGCTCTTAGAAACTTGACATCAGTGATGATAAAGGATGAAGAGAATTAATTAAATGGAACATTTGAAAGAAATACTAGCTCTGAGGAGGAAGAGAACCAAGGGTAACCAAAATACAAAAGAACACACCCTTATTCATAGTCTTCACAGGACAATGTATAAATTGTATTCTAGGGATTTATATCTGCAATAATATATAATTATACATGGATGTTGAGAATGTAAAACAAATGCATTTTTAATATTTCAGGAAGAAATATTTTTGGCAAGATGAGAAATACTGTTTATCTGACTACTTTTGTTTACTTTGACTATAGTTTTGAGGAATTTTGCTCAGATTTTTTATATATATGAATATAACATCAAAAGACTTTCAGGTTTAAAGGGATCTTGGGTGGAAGAAGATTGTAAACAACTACTCATTTTCATAACAATCCTCAGAGTATTTTTTCCTTTTAAATTATATATGAATTAATTTAGAATGAAACTGTATAAAAGCACTAACAAATGCATACGATTCTAAGTTATTCTTTAATATCTGCTTATTTATTACCTTAATAAATATCATTCAGTTAGACTATCATAAGTTAATTCAATTAAATTAAAACTGTATGGCAACACAAGAGAAATACAATTAATCATTCCTTAAGCCCTAACATTGATTCTCAGGAAAAATAAAGTGTCAAGTGTCTCTCAGTAGGTAATTTTCTTCTGAGTTTTTGAAACACAGTAGTCATTAAACTTGATCTAGATCATCTTGAAGCTATCTTCCAATTATAAGACTATAAATTATTCAGTGTGTAAGGGTGCAACATTCATTGTTGAAAGAATATGTCTACTGCATGAAGATTGATAGGTGAACAATAATGTTATACTTAATTCAACCAAGACTTTTCAGCCTCAGAACTGACCTCAGTCATTTTTCATTCCCTGACCTAATTTTGTTCCTCCTCAAAATGGAAGAACAAAACAGAAAGCATGAAAAGAAAGAAATTGGGGAAAGAAACATCCATGGCCTGAGTTATTTTTGTGCTATTAGGCAAAATATTCCCTGAGACGAACACTTAAGGCTAAAGCCCCATAGAAAATTATTCCAAAATCATTCCTGCCCAAAATAGCAGCTCCCCAAATGGAACCCTAGGTCAGACAGATATTGGAAAAGTCTGGACTTCTTCTCTCAGAGGCATATTTTTGATGTGGAAGGAAGAAATTTGAAAAGACTTATTAATTTTTCCACATAATATGTATATAAACACTTGTCTTTTGATATCCTATGCATTATTTTTTACTCATTAATGGATTTAGGCTTGTTTTTCTGAACATTTGGCAAAGCACTGATAGTCTATGAGGACCAGAAGTCCCACTTTGTTTCTGAATTCTAATTTATACTTGCATTCTTTATTCTCAGAATGGACCTGAATTGGCTAATAATTGCAAAGTCTCGTATGTCAAGGTCAATAGCAAGGCTACATTTTTTGTAAAGTTTCTTACTAGGGTTATTTTTGCAATAATACATTTTTAAAATGAAATAGCACATTGCTCCCTTTTAAATAAAGTATATAAACCAGTTCTCTCTCCTTTTGATGACTAAAGTCAATAATCAGGGCAACAGTAGTTGAGACAAACTGGAATGTGATCATCATTATACTGGCACAACACACTGGGTTGAGTAATGAATTTCATCTAATGAAAAGATGCTTTGATACCCAGCCTTGATTGCTGTTCATCTGCTGCTTTCCCATAAAAGTAAGTTAAGAGTACTGCCCTATGACCTCTAGGGTGTTAAGAGCATGACCACTTTCTCCATAATTAATTAGCAAACCAAAGGTTGAGGCAATTTTCTCTGGAGATTCAGGAATCACAATTCTGTGTGTTTTCTATCATGTGTCTCCGATCAACCAGTGACTTTTGCTTGGTTAAAATAACTCCTGACTTTGCTATATTTTGAGCCTCATTTATATTGTAGGTAGTAGTTGTGGCAGGATTTTCTGTATCCAGTTAATTTAAGTATTAACACAACAAGAAACTTGTGATAGGACAGGGAAAAGGGAGGCAGAGCTGAGTAGCAGAGACATGGAGGGACAGAGGAGGAGAGGAGGAGGAAAATGGGGGACAGACAGGATGATTCCTTGTGGTTTTAGATAGCCACATGTAGTTATAATATCATTTAGGGATAGAAAAATTGGGCTAACTATCTAATCTAGGCGAGCAGCTTGTATCAATAACAATTGGCTATGAAATTATTATGTGGGCATCTTGTGAACTGAGAATTTACTGATATATAAATCTGACTGATTAATTATGGTTACTGGGAATTGTGACAGCTAAACATGAGGTGTGTGGTCATTGCATGGGGCTGGTGTGGCAGCAACCTGCCAAGGAAACTTAGTGAGTCCGGTGGAGATTTCTTGAGATCTCTGGGCCAAAGAGTTTGCTGAGATAAGAACTCGATGCTGGAACCATGTGGCTGGTGCCCAGCATAGAGTGGGAACTTACCATCTTTTTATTATTCCCAGAACAGGTCGTAGATATAAATGCACTGATATGTTCCAATTTCAACAGTTTTATCAAGAGACACAGGTGCTTGTTTTTCTAGAAAGCATGGATGTTTGAGTAATGAGTGAATTTCAGACACAAGCTATTAAAAAATTGAATGTTAGATATCATAACAAGATTATCTCCCAACATGTTAAGCTGCAGGAAATGGGATACTGAAATAACCATATCACCATGTGCCTTATCAAAACCTGACAGTGTGGACAATAAAGGTGGTTGAGGGAGAAGGAGCAAGTGAGGTAGCCATGGAAAAGTTGAGAGAAGCAGAGAGAAGGAAAAAACATCAGTACTAGAACCAGGAGGATTATCAATCACACAGCATGCATGCACCATTGCATGAGAACCAAAGCAAAAAGAACACAGCAATCTCTGAACAGAATTCTCCATTCTGAGAAAACTGCTCCATCACTACAAGAAGCAAAACAAGGAAATGATCTGTCTCCCTCAATAGTCCCTGCATTGAGGAAGCAGTCAATGATTACGGAAACCCTTTTCTATTTCTAAACTGAAAGATTCTAAAGGGTAAATTGGAAATAGGAGCAATTATTTCTTAATTGTTCAATCAAAAACACATTTATTATGATGATGCTTCTTGGATAATCCTGGCTCCCATAAGAGAGAAGTTTAAAAGGAAAAGAGAGGGCTGAAATTGAACACCTGATTGGCCACCATTGTACTGCCAAATCTAGATTGGAGGCTACATGTGCACTATAAAATGCTCATAAGACACAAAGTTTAACTTGACTTCTTATAAATGTGTCCATAAAATATAGACCTATCACGAGGGGTTACAAAATATCAAGAGAAGAGGTAGAAATTCTTCTCATACATCCTCTGTTTTTTTTTCCTTTTACCCAGTTTCTTGAGGTTCTAGCTAACTTAATATGCCTAAGAAGTCCTCATATTTTTAATGAATGTGAAAGCCAAAGTGAAATGCCAGTTTTCATTGTGGGACAAAGAATAAAATATTGATAAGAGCAAGTGTTATTAGGGTTGAGAAAGCCAGCACCCTAAATAAATTTTCATGATTTCAAGTATATATTCTTGGTTCAGAAATTTTACATATATATATGCATATATATGTATATACACACACACACTAATGAGATAAGAGTTCAAATATACAGAACTAAGATGTGTAATTAATTAATAACTAAAAATTACAGGGGGAAATGACATCAAAGGAATCTGGAAATATGGTCACAATACAAAGCTGTATAGGACAGTCATTAAAATATTTGTGTATGCATATATTTGATTATATTGAAAAATATGCAGTATGTTGAAAAATAAGTGTGCAAACTATAAAGTAACAACCAAAAAAGCATATTCATTATGAACAGCATTGAAGTGACAAATACAGCTCAGTACAATGATATATTAGGTAAACTCCAGTGAGAGTCAGAAATGAATATAATCACACTTTTTAAATTATTTCTGGGTTATCTTTTGTAAAATTATTGGAATTTCGACATAATAAAATAGTTGCCATATGTTGTGAATGAACCTCTTGCTGTTTGTATTTTGATGTTAATTCTGCTCTCCTGGGAGTGGTTGAAGACAAGGAGTGAGTCACCTACTCAGGTGACTTCTTGTGAACCAATCTCCTAATGAATAATAGAGCCAATCACTGGGCACGTAGGAGGGACTTCCAGGTTGGATGGAGTAAGAGAGGAAGCAGGAGAGAGTTAGGCCTTTTTGGACGGGATAGAAGTATCTCCTGGTTTCAATGGCAGATCTGTCAGGATTCACCACCAGAGGATTTAGATTTAATAAGGCTTACAAGATTATGATTTAAGTTGCTGCACTCAGTGATTGAGTTACCATCATTTCTAAACTGTTTGTGTGGTGTATTCCTTCACAGGGTAACTTGTGAGAGAAAGGTACAGTGGCAAGGCATGGGTTTGCCTGAGGTGCACCACAAGGGCTGTGGGGGATTAGGAGCATGGTGTTGGTGTGGTAGCAACCTGCCAGTGGGAACTTAGCTGGCTGGCTGGAGACATTTCCCGACCTCCAGGCCAAAGAGCCTCCATGAGGTAAAGTAAGTCTACAATTGCCTGCCAGCGTATGGCCAGCCAGGCAGTCAGGGCAGAGGCTCAAGTGCAGGAACTTGTGTTTCATTTTTTAATAGTTCCCTCAATAGCCATACCTATGCCTCAATATACAGAATATAGATCTTCATAACTGGACTGTACTTAAGTCTACCAGTCATTTATATGTTCTTATACAAATGCACTAACTAGCCAGTGACAGGCAGACATTTAATGGATGAACTCGGCCTCTCAAAAGAACTCCTTTCCAGAGCTCCAGGGACACTGGTTTTATTAAGGATAGGCAAAGCTGAATAAATTCATTCCTGTTTCTTTTTTGGTTTTGGGGTTTTTTTGTTGTTGTTGTTGTTTTAACTAGTCCATGTCTAACCCATCTGACTCCCCATTCGCACATAGTCATTGATAAAAAGACTCAGTTGTGATCATAGCTTCTCTCTGGAATCTCCAAGTAATGGATTTGTTCCCTTTTAGATGCCTGGGTTGACAAGGAATTCTGTGGATGGGCGTTGGGGGGTGGGGTTGGAAGCCCATTCCCACCAGTGAAAGAGAAGATAAGCAGGGAAAAGCAACTTGTATGTAAAGAAAAATAATTGGTCTATTTTTTAGTTGCATAGGTTCTCTTACCTGAGTTAGCTATACTTCCTGCTTGGTTTCTAAAGATGTCCTGAGTTGCTTGGTTTGTTTTCCATAAATCCTCGTTTCATCTAAGATGAGGTAGCATGTTTTTTTCTATTTATAAATGAATAATGTCTAAGTGTCAACCTGTAATGTGGTCCCCAGTGATATCACTTTCCTACATGCTCCATTTATCTTCAGTGTGGGCAAAATTACTGCCTTGCTTATAATTAGTAGAATACTGGAGAGATGACGTGAGCAGATAATGAAATAATTGGACTTGTTGTTGTTGTTGTTGTTGTTGTTGTTATTTTCCACACCATCTCCCTCATGCACTCACATACCTCAGCCATACATGATAAAGTCTAGGCTTTTCCTGCTGTAAGGACCCTGCAGGACAGTGACTAGGCTGTGGAGCTTTCCCTCATGGCAACTTATATCAGCAACCATGTGAATGAGCTTCTTGTAAGACCTGCAGGAGCTGTGACAGCTGCATATGACAGAGCCCCATGTAATGGGACAGCTCTGATAATAACTGAGCCTGAAAGAACTTAGCACAGAGGCTAGAAAGAATATTAATATTAGCACAGAGGCACCCAGATTCCCAACCAGCATTATCCATAAAAAATAAGATTCATAGAGGCAGTTTTACTCCTGATATTCTTCAATATGTTATAAACACATAATTTTATTAACATATTTCCATTGTGATAGAAATAGTTAAAATTGCTATATTATGAAAAAGATAGATGGCACTAGAAACTAATACTGAACTTTTAAGATCTAAGGGAACGTTTTGTAATTTTTGTACTTGGAGTAAAATATATTTCTAATAGAAATTTGAAAACATTTTTGAAGAATGATTTATTTTTATTAGGAAGACATATAAAATTTTTACTTTAAACATATATATGTCTATCATATCATATGACTATTTTAAAATGTACTTCAGATTGAGAAAAATATGAATCATGAGGAACAATATAAATGAAATTTAATTTATAGAAATATTGAACTGATAAAACAATAAATTACCTAACAATAACCCTACTTTTTCAACTCAAACTCAGTAAGTTGTCATGAGTTGGCTAGCTTATTTATTCTCAGATAACTCCTTGCTTTAACATAATCTTATGTGGTAGATCTCCTTCATCTCTGTGTAAACCACACCAACTAGGGGTGAAATGTGGAAAGCCAAGAAGGGAGACGTTAAACAGATCTCACCTTTGGAACTGTAGCTAGTTTAAAACATATAACACTCAAAAAAAATACTAAGATCATAGAGAATTTTAAATCACTTTCATTTCCTACTGAAAGTATCATTTGTGTGGGTTATGTTTGTTGCCTGGTTGGTTTCCTGAGAATAAGATGTCCTAGGGTAGACTGAAAGAATCTGTAAATCTAATAACAAAGGGTCTCAAGCTGTGAGAAATGAAATTCAGGATTTACAAATCATAGGAAATGTGCTACTTTGCTAACAGAGTAAAAGAATAAAGTAAGACAAGAATTACCAGAGAAGGATGAGCTAAGTGAGTTCTTTCCAGAAGATATATACAGAAAAACAAAGAAAACGCCCTTGGAGAGTTCTAGGCTTAGAGTAACAGGAGTTATAGGAAGCAGCTTACAGGAGTCCATGGTGTAGACGAAGCTCAAAACATAAGCAATGCCATGGAGATAGAGCGAGAACACCAGGAACAGTGGAGCCTAGTGGAGAATATCCAGACCTGGAACAAGCTCCTAGCAACAGATATAAAAGCAGCAAAACTACAATACATGATGGAAGAGCAAGGTAGGAGAGGGGGATAAAGAGAATGAATATAAGTCAAAAGATGACTTCATGAAGTTGGGATAGAATAAATGGCAGTATCTAATTTAATTAATTTAGTAATTAATTAAATCTCCTAATTTAATAAAGAATATTATTGAGGATCTCTATAGTGTATACACACCCATGTACAGAGAGAGAGACAGAGAGACACAGAAACAGAAATTATATTCATAACATTATTTAATATTTCAATTATGGAAAATGCAGTGTTAATAGTAGTGCTTCCTCTTCCTGAATACCCAGGGTCAGGGGATCAAGAAGTATTCAATATTAGAGTGTTTAACAGCACAAAGTGTTGTCAGTTCCTACTAAATCATAAGCAAAAGGGGATCAAACTCTGCAAAAAAGGGGAGGAACTCCCCATGCTTCAGAAACTACTTGAGGAGTGGAACTATTTTGAAAGTGGAACTACAAAACAGTTACTAATGGAAGCTAGGAGTATTTTACAATTCAAATAAGAATATTATCATCCTAGTGCCCCAGTGTTTTTATTATGCTAGAATTTGTATAAAAACTGCAATCCCTTTGGGGAAACTTTGAAATTTCTTGCCAAAATCCATTTTAAAAAAAAGTTCTTATAGTGACCCAGGAATTCCTTCTGGACTCCCCTTTAGTTAGACAGTCTCACAGTATCACAACAGATGGATTCACAAAAATGTTAAACACAGTCATGTTTACCAACCAGCTGTCATAACTGAGCCAAAAGTTTGGCTTGACAAACAATAGCTCATGTATAATAAGAAAATCCTTTGCCAACATCAAAATGGCACATAAAAACACACGTTTAAAATTCGTGTATAATATATGATATGACTGATCACCATGTGGCAGCAAATGGACACCATAAACTTTGCCTAAGAAGAACATGTACAATATTACACATAAAGAAGAGTTATAGATGGTGACTCAAAAGAGACATTCTGCACTCATTTGGCACTTCAAAGACAGAATAAAAGCTGCAAGGGTATATAGTTGCATAACGAGGTAGTGATCATGGGAGAACATTAAACATCATGGATGAAAAGCAGAAACACCATGAGATCCATAAAAGGACAATACCATGGTACGACACACCTCCTTTCCTGGCTCCACAGCTGGGGAGAGCCAACTACAAAGAAGAAAATGAACCAAACATCACAGCTAACTTGGAGTGTAGCTAGATAAGTAAAACTAAAAGCAGTAGTTAACATAGAAGATAACAAAAGGTGACCAACATACAAAGAATAAGTGTCAGTTCAATGGGAAGTCACACAAACAGGACTTACATCAGTCCCCGAGGTTCAGAGACAAGTGATGTGATATTGCCGGAACAAGAGGCTGGGACAACTAGAACAACAGAGTGTTTTCTGGATATGGCAAGACCAGTGAGTCCATCAACTCACAGCAGCAATGGCTGCCTATGCAAAATCTGCATACCATCAATACAGGCAATGTTTTTGCATGGAGTGAGGAGGGGGTCATGATCCCCATGTACTGAGGGTCTATTGCTATATTGACAGTTGATGTCTTTTGGAAGAGGAAGTATCAGTTTTTCTTAAGAGTAAGGCCCATGAAAGGTTACTTGTGTTCCAATGGATGTGCACATAGTTGTGAGTATATGAGCTGCACACCTGGACTTGATGCAGTAACAAAAGAAGGGGAAAAGAGAACATAAAGTTAGGAGGAAGCCAGAAGTGGAGATGGATGTGGGAGAAGATAGGGAGAGAAGTGTGGAACAAAGAATTAGAATATATTATATAAAATTCTAATGAATTCATAAAGATATTATATTAAAAAAGCATAAATGCCTATCAAGAATGGCATATCTTGAACCATCAAGATTGCATAGTGAGTAAAATTGTATGCCATAAGTCTGATGATGTGTGTTTAATCCCAGGAGCATTCATAGAAGAAGAGAACAAACATCCACATTTGTCATCTCACTTTCATATGTGCACTGTGGCACATGTTAAGCATAGCACATATGCTTACATACACATTAATTAAGTAACTCACAAATTAATTGATTAATTACTGTTAACTTTTTATTTAAAAAGCATTGTATACCAAACATTGGTTTGGTTTGGTTTGATTTTAATGAAGTCTGGTGCATTGCTTTAAGATATAGGCTTACACACAGACTGTGTCAAATGGATTCCAACAGTTGATGAACCAACAGTGTAAGGTGACAAATGGGATAGTATAAAAACAAAAAAACTCTTATATTTTTGGTTGTAAGTCTAGTCTTTAATGACTGAGTCATCTTTCTCCAGCACCTAGAAAAATGGTCAACATCCTTAGTTATCAGGGAAATGCAAATCAAAACAACCCTGAGATTCCACCTCACAGCAGTCAGAATGGCTAAGATCAAAAATTCAGGAGACAGCAGATGCTGGCAAGGATATGGAGAAAGAGGAACACTCCTCCATTGTTGGTGGGATTGCAAACTTGTACAACCCCTCTGGAAATCAGTTTGGCTGTTCCTCAGAAAATTGGACATAGTACTACCTGGGGGTCCAGCTATACCACTCTTGGGCATATATCCAGAAGATGCTCCAACATGTAATAAGGACACATGCTCCACTATGTTCATAGCATAATGAACATAGTACTACCTGAGGACTCAGCTATACTACTCCTGGGCATATATTCAGAAGATAAGGACACATGCCCCACTATGTTCATAGCATATTTATAATAACCAAAAGCTGGAAAGAACTCAGATGTCCTTCAACAAAGGAATGAATACAGAAAATGTAATAAATTTATACAATGGAGTACTACTCAGCTATTAAAATGATGAATTTATGAAATTCTTAGGCGATGGATGGAACTAGAAAATATCATCCTGAGTGAGGTAACCTTATCACAAAAGAACACACATGGTGTGCACTCATACCATGATAAGTGGATATTAGCCCAGAAGCTCAGAATACCCAAGATACAATCCACAGACCACATGAAGCTCAAGAAGAAGGAAGACCAAAGTGTGGATACTTCCATCCTTCTTAGAAGGGGGAACAAAAATACCCATGGAAGGAATTACAGAGACAAAGTGTGGAGCAGAGACTGAAGAAATGACCATCCAGAGGATGCCATACCTAGGAATCTATCCCATATACAATCACCAAACCCAGACGCTTTTGTGGTTGCCAACAAGTGCTTACTGACAGAAGCCTGTTATAGCTGTCTCCAGAGAGGCTCCACCAGTGCCTGACAAATACAGAGGTGGATCCTCACAGCCTACCATTGAACTGAGCACAGGGTCCCCAATGAAGGAGCTAAAGAAAGAACCCAAGGAGCTGAAGGGGTTTTCAGACCCATAGGAGGAACAACAATATGAAGTAAGCAGTACCTCCAGAGCTCCCAGGAACCTACACCACCAACCAAAGAGTACACATAGAGGGAACATGGCTCTAGCCCCATATGTAGCAGAGGATGGCCTTGTTGAACATCAATGGGAGGAGAGGCCCTTGGTCCAGTAAAGGTGGGATGCCCCAGTGTAGGGAAGTGGGAGTGGCTGAGTTGGGGGTGGGGGGCAGGGGGAGGGGTTTTCAGAGGGGAAACCAGGAAAGGGCATAACATTTGAAATATAAATAAAGAAAATATCTAATTAAAAAAAAACTCTGAATTACAAAAAAAAAACAAAAAATTAAGATTGAGTGAAAGGACAAACTTACTACCTAGAGTAAAGAAATACAAAGATCTATGAAAAAAAAATCCTTCCAAACAATCTAATCAATAAAGGGACACATGAAATAAACAGTTTTCAAAGGTTGAAGCACAAATGGCTAATAAGCATATGTAAAAAAGTGTCAAATATACTTAGTCATCAGGGAAATGCAAATTGCAACTGCATTGACTTTCCCTTTCACCACAGTCAGAACGACTGTCATTGTGGAAACAAATAATAAATGTTGGCAAGATTCTAAAAAGAGAGGGTGTCCTTATATGTTGCTAATCAATGTAAATTTGCCTTGTCACTATGGAAATCAGTAAGAAGGTTCCTCATAAAAAAAAAAGAAAAAGAAAAAATAAAAAGGAAAAAAGAGCTACAGAAGATTCCTGGGAATGTGCCCAATTGAACCCATGATGGCATAATATAGGGATAACTGTACTCCAGTCTTTATTAAACAGTATTCAAAATATAAAAATTACAAAACTAGCCTAGGTATTAGTAAACTTAAGACTATATAAAGAAAATAGCAGGAATACAAACATAGTGGAGCTGCGTTTTGGTATAAAATCTGAGATTATATTGTGCGACAGAAAATTAATACAAATGTAGAGTAACACATTAAACTAAGGTAGTCCATGTCTCATTCATGGGTCCTATTTTTAAATAGGCACATGAATTCAAATGAGTAAATAGATGACATAAATGTAGAAGTGAGACTATTTGGAGAGAGAAGATCAATGGGACAGGAAAGAAGGGAAAGATTACAAGGGATGAATATGATCAAAAGGCATGCACTGTTGGGGGGAAATTATCTTTATGAACTGTATCACTACCTGCAATTAATATCATTTGTAAGACTTTTGAATAAAAGATAAAGCTAATTTATTAAAGTAGCACGGTGTACAACCAACATACAAAGATCAGTAGTTCTTCTCTGACAAATAATGAGTTTTCTGCAAAGACTTAGGAAAGCAATCCCATTGACAATGGTGGGCCAAGAGTAACAAAATGGCTAGAAATAAACCGGGCTAGAGCAGCGATTTCTCTAGCCTGAAAATTACAAGGTACTAAACAAAACAAAACAAACAAACAAATGCCAATGACAAAAAGATCTTGCATGTTGATGGACAGGAAAAAATAATATTATTAAAATTCCCATACTATGAAAACAATTTGGAGATTAAAGGAAATCTCCAACACATATCTGATGCTATTTTCCAAGAATTACAGTGATGATATTCCGAGGAAAGCACAGAGAGTTTTGTGTGTATGTGTGTGTGAAAACAAAACAAAACAAAAACAAAAAAACAAAAAAACCTAAGAAAAAGAAGTAAATCTGACTTTCAAAATACAAGGCAAAGCCTAGTAGTCAGTGTTGCATGGAGTTGAGGGAGGGGAAGGGGGAAGAGAGGAGAAGAGGAGAGAGAAAGTTGGGGGGAAAGGCATTGAGGAAAAGAGAGAGGGAAAGGAGGTAAGAAAATGAGAGAAGATGGGAGAAAGAGAGAGAAAGAAACCAGTAGGCTAGGGTAGACGTTTTGGTGTGATTTCCTGTTGTAATGTTATAGCAATCTAAGCAAACTGAAACAGAAACCAGGGAGAAATGCTGTATATTTCTTTTTTTTTTTTAAATTACCTTCACTGTTATTCCACATTCAGATTATCTTTATCAGTTACTTAAAATCTTACTAATGATATTAATTGTAGGGGTTAGACAGTTTCATAAAAAAGATGACCAGCTAGCATTCTTATGCCACCTTCCCAGGGAAAGCAAGTCCCACAGTGGGCTAGCCCCTACCATCTTTATCATCAATAAGGTAATTCTTCACAGATTTGTTAAGAGGTCTACCTGATCCTGAGAACTGAGATTCCCTCAGATAATTCTGCGTTGACAGCTTTACAAAGCTAACTTAGACATTAGAGACTCAGCAACAAAACCATATGTCTATAGGCCAGCTTATTTACAAGAGAGACTGAGAGAGGTGGGGGAGGGAGAGAAAGAGAGAGAGAAGACAATCTCATCAACAAATGATGCTGATAAAACTAGATACCACAAGCATAAGACAAAAATTTGAGTCCTATTTCTTACCCTGAACAAAACTCATTTAAAATACATGGTAGACCCTGTTGTCAGTTCTGCAATTCTGAATTGCTAGGGGAAGTATTTCAGGACCCTGGCAAAGTCAATTGTTTTCTGGGTAGAATTCCAAAAAAGAAGAAACCAGAAGCCAAAACTGGCAAGTGGGATTATATCAAATAAAGGAGATGACTCCATTAAAAGTGGAAACGATCTACAGAGTGAAGAAAACTCCACAGGGTGAAATTAAACACTTGCCAGCAATTCCTCTGATTCCTCTGTTAAAATTCAGTAAATCCCCCACATGTGCCTTCCACAATTGAAGAAATACAAAGTGTCCCATAAACATGTGAAAAAAGTTCTAGAGATGGCTTATCAAACAGTAACAGATGACACAAAACCAGTATAGAATATCCATTTATTCCACTTAATAAAAACAGCAAACACCAGCAAGGATGAAGAAAGAAAGGAAGGAAGGAAGGAAGGAAGGAAGGAAGGAAGGAAGGAAGGAAGGAAGAAAGAAAGAAAGAAAGAAAGAAAGAAAGAAAGAAAGAAAGAAAGAAAGAAAGAAAGACAGAAAGAAAGGCAGAAAGAAAGAAAGAAAGAAAGAAAGAAAGAAAGAAAGAAAGAAAGAAAGACAGACAGACAGACAGACAGACAGACAGACAGACAGACAGACAGAAAGAAAGAAAGAAAGAAAGAAAGAAAGAAAGAAAGAAAGAAAGAAAGAAAGAAAGAGAGAAAGGCAGAAGGAATGGATACAGATTCTCAGTAATAAATTAATTTTTTATAGCCATTACAGAAAACAGCATGGTTTCCTCATAAGCCTTAAAATAGAACTACTATATGATCAAAGTACCTCACTCTTGGGTATTCATCCAAAAGAAATTAAGTCAGCATAAAAATTAGATCTGCATAACTATTTATGACCATATTATTCACAATAGCTAGCTGCCCTTCTATAGATTAAGAAAACATGGAATCTATAATAATGGAGTACTATCAAGCTCTGACCAAGAATAAATCCTCCCATTTGTAGCAAACTAGATGGAACAGTGGAATATAATTCAGCAACATAACTCACAAGTACAGAGAGATAAGTCACCATGTACATGTTCACCTTCACCTTCAGATAACAGAGGAGGAGGAGGAAGTATTCACTACCTCTTCAAAATCAGTGACTATTATGAAATAGCAAGTGTTCTTGGGAAAGGTATTACACAAACAGAAGAAAGGCACATGGTAATAGTCAACACATTATATATATAATGTCCATGGGAATATCACAGTGAACATCACCGTATATACAATTAATATTTTAATAAAACACATATAGGAAAACTATGATAAAGAGAAAATTCAAAATATTGACAAAAACTTCTAGACAGTGTTTGTAAATAATTATGTTTTTCCTCCTTGACTTTAAACTAATTTCAAGAAAAAACTTAATTAACTCAAGTTCTAAATAATTTATTTTAAATATTTCAATTATGTTTCTGCAAATAGATCTGTGAATGAAGTTGACCATGGAGATGAGAGACATTGGAGCCCTTGGAGCTGGAGTTACAGGAAGTTGTGAGCTTCCTGACAAGGGTCCTGACTATGAAACTTGGGCCTTTGAAGATCAGGCTGTGCTCTGTTATCAGCCAAACCAACCCTCCAGCCTCAAATTAACCAATTTGACCAAATTAACTTTAATTTAAAACTAATAAAATTAAAATGGCTATTTTTTTTAAAATCCAGCCAATAAAGGCAATCAAATGCTGAATTCTACCTGGTGCATTAAAATTCCAGCTGCAAAATAAAATGATCCCCATAAATAAACATTGGGAATTGTTACCTGTTCTATGACAATTCCTCATACTTGGCAAAGAAAAAAAAACTCAATTTTTTCTGTTTTATAAAATAGTTAATCCACTTAAAGGACACTTGTATATAAAACCACAAATTTCCTAATTTCATACACACACATGCATGCACACACATGTTCATACATCCTGCCCCCTTGAAATGGTACAGATGCAAAAATAACTTGAGCACACCTACTTGATGAGACCAAAAGTTCTACATAAAAATGACTTCATTCTTCATACTCTTACTCAGGAAAGTTGTTCCTCCAATATGACTTTTTTTTCTTCATAAGATTATCCCAATGGCTATGGAAATGGCTTACCCAGTCACATGTTTGCTATCAAGTATAAGGACCTAAATTCAAATTCCCACCACAGACAGAAACCTATAGATGTACTCATGTGCTTGTAACCCATTTGTAACCCATTGTAGTTAAGAGCAGAGTGGGGGGGGGGTCGGATTGCAGGAGCTTGGCTAGCTACCAGACTAGTTAACAGAGAGCTTCTGTCTCAAAGCAGAACAATGGAGAGTGATAAAGAAACACCCTGATATTCTCTGTTTGCCTCCTGTGTGTTCACATACAATACATGGGCACATATACCATACATACACCATGCTTACACTCACATGTATAAACACAGACATCACACACACACACACACACACACACACACACACACACACACACACACACACATTCCCCAGCACACTTCTGACTTGTTGTTATTATTATTTGTCATAGGTTTAAATTTAAAATGGCAACAGTAATATAAAAATTACCTATTAGAATTAATAAAAAGTATGGATCCTACCTCATACTTTAAGACCTCGTGGGTTATACTTCTAAGGTTTAGGGATATAATCTCTCATTGATGTAATGAACCTGCTTTGCTTAAAATCTTTGGACAAGTGAGTATTCCTGGTCTCCTCCTCCAAGAGAAGCACATACAGACACACATTTATCCTGAGTGAGATATTTAACTATCTATATCACTGTGGTCTTAGAATTTCATTGGACTTACAATGTGTTTCACTGGGAGATCATGCAACAGGAGATTTCCTCTGAAACTGCATTCAATTCATACACTTCTCTATAAGATGTACACAGGAAGCAATGTTTTCCCTACAAAGGCATCTGGCCTTAATGTGCCTCCCCCCTAAGAGTTCTGTGTCTTTCTATTTCAGGTCTGTCATTATGGCCCTGACTCTGGTGTCCCAGTGCTAAATGTTTTCCTTTGTGTATAAAATTGATATGGTCCAGTCACTAGTTTGGGTAAATACAAGTGCCGTAATCTCTCCTTACATAGTCTCCTTTTTAATTGCTGTCTTTTACTTCTCATTTCCATGTCTTTCCTCCATTCTCCTACTTTTATCTGAATGAGTGGATGTGTAATCCTGAACTATCCGACCATCTCCTTCCTCTGCTTCATCATCTCCTATCCGTTTTCTCTCCGTGTTCATTTTCTTCCATATTCTCCCCCAACCCTTGAAAGACAAACCTCCATTTCAAATCTTACTTTTCTGTCATTGATTTGTAGAATATAGGTTCTATGGTTATGTTCTACAAAGCCAATATATGCATGCAGGTCTTATTTTTATATACAATAAATGTGAAATTACACTAGAATTTATGATATACATGTGGGTTATGAGGTGTTACTCGATAATTAATCTGAAAAGTGCATACTGTGATTTAATATTTTACAAGAGTAATGTGAAGAAAAAATTACTATTCTTTTATGCTAAAACCTATTAAAGAATATTCAGAATATGGGAGAAGAGTCATAATTCTTCTCATTTAGAAACTCATGTGGAGCTTATAATTCATTTGGAATTCATAATTCATGTAAAAATACCTTGATGGAATCTTTGAATTAAAAATAGTGATGGCCATAGGGCTATAGGTCTAGAAAATGAAAGAAAAAGAAATTTAAATTTAGGCTCTCTGGCTAACAAGTTTGGAGTAGAAAGATGTGCCATGTAGTGGAGGTGAGGTGGCTATGATGATAAAGGTCTCCAGAGGGAGAATGGGTCTATAAAGAGGTCTACCTTGAGTCCAAGGAGTCAAAGGTACAACATGACCATGTCATAGCAACATCTGACAATGGACTTGAAGTGACTTCCAGCCCCTGATTCCTCACTTTACCTGAAATTATTGAAATCTATAAACATAAGTTGGCTCCTATCTATGACCACTTGGTATCTAAGATTAAGAAAAAACAATAAGGGTTTATATACAATAAGTGGGACAAGCAGGTCAGAGATGTGAAAATGTTGACTTATTTATTGGTAAGATATGCATAAGAGAATTTACCATCTTGAACTACATTATCCACTGAGCAGACAGACTTTTATCATCTTGTAAAATAAAAACTCTAATATTTATATCTCTGAGAATTGAGAAATTTATACGAAGCACATACTAATACAATCATACATGTACCTCTTTTGGTTACTTATTTTACTTGATATAAATACTGTTAATGTAACAAGGAACAGAATTTTCTTCCTTTTTGTGACAGAATAGTTCTTTCTCATAATTAGGATGTGGTTTTGTTATGTCATTTGCCTATCAATGTGGCAATTTCATAACTTCTACTTCTCGGCTAGTAATTGTGAACAATTCTATTAGAAACACAGTACTGAAATCAAAGTCCTGAGTTGACTGACTCATCAAATTCTTGGTTTTTTAGAACCCCCTATTATGAAAAAGAGCAATTTAACCATGTGAAAAATACATGCAATGGTTTTTCTGTTATATACAACATTCCTTAGCTTGTTTTACATTTGGGGAAAACTTTTTGATGCAAATACTAGACCTTGAAACAGCACCTCTACTTAAACATAAGCAGGAAGTCTCAAGCTTAGTATGCTATAACCACCCTTCAGATCTTTCTACTTGTTCACTGAGAAGTAGTCTGCCCTTGACTGTAAACAGCAAAAGACATTCTTTAACCTCTCAGGCAAAGTACATCCTTTCATACTTTGCTACTGACTTTATTTGTTGACAAATCTTACATTTTACACCTTCAAATTGTTTTTAGTACCAGATATTTTTCACTAGCCTGAGCCACTATCATCTCTTACTTGGGTCAGACAACAACCCAGCAACAGAGTCTTGTATCCCCAAAAGACCAACTTTAAAAGAAGAAATGAGCATGAAAGTAAGATGTTCAAAATTACTCTTTTAGAAAATATATAGAAAGGAATATTTAGGCCTTATTCTGCATCTTTCATATATAGCTAACAATGGAACTTGCTTTTAACCAAATGATCTTATGATCAGTCCTTCAATAATATTCCTTTAAAGGCTGTAGATTTTGCAATTGACCTTCCATCTTTCCATGGTCTGCTACCAGGACTACTGTCTGAACTTTAGCTACTCTCTGCTCCCCTTACCTTGGTCAACCATACTGACTTCTACCATTTGACAAGAAAGGATAGCCTAACCCTAACATGGAAACATTTATGTTCTCATCTTCCATGAAAATCACCTCTAAGCTAATTCTACACAGCAATATATTAAAAAGTTTCTCATCCCATGGAATGGCCATTTTTCTGCTTGCTTTTCTCCAGACCACATTGCATTTATTTTTCTGAGACGTTGCTGATGTCCTAAAGCCAGAAATAACCAGTATGCCAACTGTTGGGCATGCTGCTATATTCTCATCTGTAAGCAGTGTCTAGAACTCGCTGGATGCATAAGACTTCTCTGTTGACTGAGTGAGATGCATGAATGAAAGAATATACAAATTCATTAGCTAACACAAACTGTAAGATTTTGGAGTAAAAGGTAATAAGCAGAAGTACAAAAAGTGGGAAGTGATGTCAAAAAGTGTCTTGCATTTTATTCAGTTGGATTAAATATAATGCATCATCCAAATTGCCAGCTCCTAAGAAACTGTGAAGAAAGAAAATGAAACAAACACAATTCACTAAGTGGGTTTTGAGATTTGCTGTAAAAATAAATCATTGAGTTGTGTGATGGGCATGCAGAAAAAAAAAAACAAAATGTTTATGCTACTAAAACAAAATAAAGTTCTGATACATGAAGTGGGAGAGAAGCATATTAAAGTGTACATTAAAACCAAGGTAGAACATTCATCTCCTGTTCAAAGCAAGAGCATTATGAAACAAATCCCATCGTGGTAGAAATGAGATAATACAATAAATCAGTTTCTTTAAGGAACTTAATTTTACACTTCCATCAAATCTTAGGTCGAATGAGGACACACATGACGTTATGTATACACTGCTTTATAAAATAACAAGAGAAAAGTTTTCTTAGAATTGGTAACTTGTAGACAAAAGACTGAAGAAAAATTTTCAACAATAAGAAAATACAAAGCACGCCAGCCCCACATCTTCTTGATAGGTAGGGACTACTCCAGCCCTGGGAAGATGCATTAAGTGGAGTAATTTTGGAACATTGTAGTCTAGATCTACCAGACAGAACCCTTTTATTATGACAAATTGCTTGTAAATTACTTTCATGGGCAGTGATGTACTGTTTAGCTTCAAGGCAAAACGATACTCTTTTCTGACAATCTGGGTTTCCAATCTGCCATGATGCTTGGATGAAATAGTCTATTGAAAGCTTGTTTGTTTCAACAGCCGATATGTGAAAGACATCAGGCTCTGTTGTCAACACCCTTGTTCACATATGCTTTGTGATTTTGGTGAGAATTTGCCTCTCAAATACTCACACTGAGGATTCTTTACTTCTTCTTTGTTAAGTCTACTGCCCCTGGAAGCTTTTAGTGATTTATTGGGTCTTTGCGGGACCTTGGTCTAAGGAAGTGGCTCTCAATCTGTGGGTTATGACCCTTTCGCAGAGGTCACATCTCACACATCCTACATATCAGATATTTACATTACAGTTCATGGTAGTAGCAAAATTGCAGCTAAGGAGTAGCAGTGAAAATCATTTTATGGTTGGGAGTCACCAAAACATGAATACATGTAGTAAAGTTAGATAGCATTAGGAAGGTTGGGTTGAGAAGCACTGCTATAGAAAATATTGGACACCCCCCCCAAAAAAAAGACAGGATTTATATTATTTAGAGGTGTCATGTACTCTTAACATTCTTAGGATTTTATTGATAACACAAATTATATGTAGAATAACAATAACATAAAGAGTGAGTCTTTGAATTATAAATACTTAACAAAGCTCCAGCTCCTGCAACAATAGAACTACTTTTGCTTAATAGAAAGATAAAAAGAAAGACTTCCAGATATTTCCCTTTTGGAGCTGTCTCTCTGGATTCAGATATAATTCACTATGTACTCTTTTAATTGGAAAGAGATAAAGTAGGCTTTGAGGTAATTAGTTTCCCTGTATTATCATAATCAACAAAGTATAATTTAAAGTCTTAAAGTAAAGGAGAGATGCTGCAGAGAGAAAGGGTTTGGTATTGATTCACAGTTGTATTGAAACCTCCGGAAAGAAGTAATTCAGGATAGAGTAGTTGGAAATACATCTACAAAGATGAACACCTTTCATTTTTCTTTTTTTCTTTTTTTTTAATACTGCCTTTCTTAATTTCACAAAGCACAAGAGATAACAGACTTGTGTTCTTAAACAGGGAACACACCAGCTGACAGACCAGCTGTCAGTCAGAGACTCTGGGCTCTGATAATAACTCTTGGCCAAAAGTGACTCTTCTTTTCCTTCTAGGTAGTGGTTGCAGTGGGTATTTTATAAATTTTCAACTGAGTTCAGATTTCTCTTCAGCAATAAAGTTAGAGTCTCTCATTTCACTTTGAAGACTTTTGCCTCTTGTGCTTGTGAGTGTGAGTCCTGGGTCCTCTTCCCTTGTGAATAGAAAAATACCAAGTTTGTTGTAGACAATTTACTCATAGTCTATGATTAACTGAGTGTGAAATATTACATCTTGACCTGAACTATAAAGACTCGTCATAGAATTTTCATTCAATTTCATCTAAAATTAGGAACAATTATATTTTCATTCTCCACCTAGTCTTGATCATCCAATAGCTTGCTTGCAATCTATAATCAAAGAGGACGCTGATAGACAAAGTCAGTGATGACTGTGGATCTTATTCACTACTCTAACAAGGAGGGGGAAAGACCTTGATCTCTTACATATGTGTGTGTTGTGTGTATGTGCTGTGTGTGTTGTGTGTGTGTTTGATAAAAGTGAACTAATATGTTTCTACTAAAGATTTGTGTGCAAGAAAACCCAATTACAGCATGAAATTCATTATAAATATTAAAGAAAATAAATATTTAGCATTTTCTTTTGCCTTTTATTTTTATTATTTTGTGAATGAAGATTTTAAAAACTAAGCAGACTATACAATCACTCTAGACTTCATCATCTTAGTTCAAAAATACTAAAAGTCTTAAACTTCTCTTCTAATCTTGTACGTGTAGCTATGAAGCATGAAGCGCCTGATCAGATCCTACAGCAGAGGCCATCTCAGACAAGTAGCTCCAGTCTTGGAGTCTATTCAAATGTTTTTCCTGGAACCAGATTGTACTTCTGAAATGCAAAGAACTGCTTTCACGGGATATTTAATCACTTAGAGGACTTGGCCAGAGTAGATACCTTTGAAAAGTATGCAGTTGCGTATACATATATAGGTTTTACATGCATTCCCTCTCTATGTCTCTGTCTCTCTATCTCTCTCTGTCTCTCTGTGTCTCTCTCTGTCATACACATACACACAACACACACACACACACACACACACACACACACACACACACACACACACACACACACGTACAGGAGCATACCTGCCCAGATGTCAGGGAGAACATAGGGAACTTGGAGGACAATTTTTAAAGAATCTGTCTTTTCCTCCACCATCTAACATCTGAGGACTTAACTAAAGTTTCCATTCTTGGCAGTGAGTATCTTTACCTACAAAGCCACCTACTAAGTTACCAAACGATTAGATTTCAAAATAAATATCAAAAAAAGTTAAAATAGAAGAAATGTTAATATAAAGAGAGAAGAAAATGAACAGGAACATGAAAAGTTAAGGGTCATAGTTGACAGAAAGACTTGTACTGTAATACACAGCAAGTGGTTTTGCATACGACTGAATGCAAAATGGTATAAAACCTTTTAATGAAGAGCATACACATTATGTTAGTTATAAATATATGAATTTGAAAACAAAAGAATAACCAGAAGAAAAAACTTCTATCATTTTTTACTAATCACATTAAAATGAGAATTTAGGATATCCATGATTTTGCCACACTACAGTTGTAACACATCAAACATGTAGTTTAATTAAATAGTTAAAATTGAGAGACTTTAGCTCTACTCACCTTCTGAACTGTAGCAACAAATTCTTAGGATAAGTTATGAAGACCTAATCATAAATTATTGCTTCTTTTAGCCACACAGTACTGTAATCTTTCTTTTTTCAACTTTCATGTATCAAATGTTAAACTTTAATCTTTAAGATAATGATTTGTGATTCTAAGAAAGATTTTGACATCAATAAACATGGTGTATTTGCTGGCAAGTGACCTAATTAGAAGACTAAAAACACTTGTGTTTAAATAGCTTAATAAATGAACATACTGTGTTTTCCCTCAAAAATCAAAGTTCTTAACATTAGGTCAATATTAAATGTACCGGGGAAGTGCCCAAGTAATATTTTATGAAGAATTATTATGTGACATAACTCACTTCAGTGAATAACCCAAAGCAAATTATTGAACAATAAACTAAAAAATATTATCAAATAATTTGTTTTGTCTCCACAAATTAGCATCATATTTCCCTTGGATAAATAACCTTATCTTTAAAAAAATCACCATATGTTAACAACTCTTAAGTTTTTTAAAGCTTAGTATAATGGAAAACTTTGAAGTGTTTATTTCTCTCCCCACAGTACCCACATAAGGTTCCTTGTTTGGTGGTGGTGGTGGTGGTGACTGTTGTTGTTATTAAGTAAAATGTGAACCTTGGTTAAAAACCAGTTGTGATACAGGATCAAAAACATGCATTTTGAAATAAAGAATCCAATGTGACAAACAGAAACCCCTTCAGTATGCCTCTCATCACTAAATTAATGTAGGTGACAGGATGTAGGGAAAGGACCGGCTCACAGCAGGTAATGGATAAGGAAAGTGGTGCCATAGCACCATGAAGATTGGAATCCATACTCCAAGAGAGAAGAAAACCTGATCGCAGTCTGTACTCAATTAGCTGAGCAACAAACTAACATGTGATACAGCAACTTTCCCTAATCCAGTAGTATTCTATATACAAGGCATTATTTTACCCTTACTGATAAGTACTAATAAAGTTAGTGACTATTTGATATGAAAAAGTAAAGGCGGTTGATATTACAATAGAAGGCATTGCACCAGATCTTATATAAGGAAATGATAGGAGAGATTTGTGAACTGTTGTAAGACTAAAAAGCTGATTACATTGGAAAAGTAGGCTGGTGAAGGTCAGTATTCAAAGCAAGGTAAAGTGTGATGTGGAAACATTAGCTTTGTAAAGGTAAGATAAGGTCTCACACAATATATCATTTTGTTCTCCACAAACAAGGAGATGAGGCATCTTTCCTTGTGACTCATCAGCCTGTCCTATTCTTCCTCCTGACACTGTAATAGCAGTCTTTGAGAATCTCTCAGATGTGGAGGTCCAGTATCCTGTGTATGTACTTATGGGAGTTGTGAAGCCATTATTTCAGCCCTCCAATTCAGCTTGTCTAGGTATCCACTACAGCTTGAAGTACCCTGCCCCCAACTTTCACAAGACTGCCTTCAGGCCTGGTGCCTAAGTCCTGAGCTTTCTGCATGCTCCATGCAACCACTCATTTCTGCATTTCCTACTACCAAATTCAGCACATTTACCTTCATAATAAGGAGCCTCAGGGATCTCTTTCACTTCCGTGGAATATGTCTTAAAACACTTTTCCTTTCTTCAACCCCTGCAGGGCATCCTCTACAGCTGCTTCAACATATAATGACTTGAGCCAATGGCCAGAAATACTTCTATAATTTTAATGTTTAACAGAGGAAATGACATGGAGGAGGGAAAAATTGAGGAAGGGAGATAAATTTCTAGAAACTATATATTCTCCTTGCATACAAAATAAAGCCCTCTACATTCAAGAAATAGCATGAATTTTTAAGTGAAAAATAAGTTATCAATGCTGGATTTGGTAAAGCCATGTTCAAGAAACCAGGAAAACTGTTTAAGTGGGACTTTGACATTTGACTATGCTGTGATACCCCTTTGCCGTTTTCACTCTCGTGCACTGTACTGATGAACTACAAATTAGACCTATGGGTATCAAGGTGGGAAGCTTATATTGATTTATTTTGAAAAAAATCTTAATAATTCCAATTGTGTTGACTCATACTCTAATACTCTTGAGATTTAAGACATAATAATATCAATCTATTAAGGTATTTTTGATTACTAGTCTGACAGAGACTTAACAATAAGATGATGAAAACCAACGTCAATTGATTTACTCAGGTGGAGAGAAAGAAAAAAATATGAAAGAAGAACAACAATCTCTGCACTAAATCTCTTTTCCAAGTTAAATCTCTATAAGTGAAGACATAATTCAAAAGAAAAAAACACACATAGGTGGGGAAGAAAAGATCAATTTTTGAGTGCTTCTACTATTATTCCACAGAACTTTTTAGTTTTGATATCTTATTAGCAGTAACCCCAGAGCAAGCATTAAAAGGCTCTGATGATTTCAATATGCTCTGACAACTATAAGCCAAGAAACCAAAAATGACAAGCAATTGTCATTGTTTGGGGAATGTGAACAGCCTGCAATTCAAGCTAGGAAATGCATTATTTCATGTCGTGACTGACTCAAAGTGTGTATACAGCCATTGTTTCGTGAAATAATTTATGACTGAGGAAGAAAATGAGTAGCGGTTTGGTGTCACCCTAAACGGGGGATGGGGGGGTGGGAGAATTAACAGCCTCAACCACATAATTCTGCAATTTAATCAGAGGATAATGACAAGAAATGAAGTAGGAGTGGCGAGATGAAAACAGGTTCAGAAGACAGCTCACAGGATCATTAGCAAAGACCCAGCCGAGGGACCTTTCAAAGGGCATGAGACAAGATCAAAAGAAAGCATAAGTGAACTGTGGCCTGTGCAGTAGACCTGCATCCTCAGAACAGTCTTTCTGCTGGAGTCCAGACCACATGGGCAAGCATTGGCTTTCCTACCCACAGTCGGCAGGAGGCAGGCTAGGTTTTATGCATTTTTCACGGGGCATGTAGCAATTCCTCTCTCAAGATCTCGATTATTCTTGTAAGCAGTCAAGTCTTTAAACAAACCATTTCTAGAATGACAATCTAGTTAATGATCACAAGGAAGATGCATTATTCTCTAGACCAGCAGAACTGAAGTCATGCCTTCCCTAAGAGGGTATGTTGCACAGAGTTTCCTGGTACAATTTGAGTGATTCCAATGTGCAGAAAGCTATTGTCAACATAGGCACATCAAAAGACTGTGTTTTAGCTTTGACACCAGCTATTGCAGTTATGTAAAGCTATTGTAGGAATTTCAATTATACTATCACGTTGATGTACTGACCTGATAAGCCCTTTATGGAATATTATTTGCAGTATTACATGCTTTGAAGTCAGAAATTGCTGAAAGTAATATTTAGTCTGAAAATTATCCTCTATCGGCTCTTTTCTTTTTTGCTCTGTTTTATGTAAATGTAGTTGAGCAAAAGCAACACTCACTCTTATCTAGGGATAAGAGTGATCACAAATTTAACAGAAATGCAAATAGTAAGTTAGAAAGGAGAACAAAATAGGACACCAATATATAAATTATAACTAATACTAATCTAAATGATAAATACAATGTAAACTAATGTAAATGATAAAGCAAAAAGAATCATACACAAATAAAGATAAGATATAAGTTCATATTCATATATTGAATTATCTAGACTAACATTAACTTTGAAAATCATGTTACTTGCCAAGAAGCCAACAAATGAGGTGAAATTTTATTAATTTTAATGGAAGAAATTTTGGTTTCATTCAATCCAGAACTTTCATTTTGCATACCTACAAACAAATATACACAAACACTATTAAGTAGTGAACATCTATATATATAATAAATAATAATTTTTATATCTACTACAAAAAAAGAGAATTAGGTATTAAATGGTCTTCTTCACTAAGTGCCTTACATATTACAATTATCTACCCTTTATAATTATATTTTTTTTCATTCAACAATTGTTAAGGACAGAAGTATGACATAAAGACTTAAAAGCTACCATAAAGGCTATCCAAGAGCTTAGATACCTCAGTAAATTTATATAAAAGCAACTAACTTATTTCTCTGGAAAGTTTATATTCTACACCTTATTGCCAAGATAGGTATAGCAACAAGTTTTGTGTTACAATTTACACTGGCTATTTTGAAATATGTAAAGATCTTGTAGAAATTTCAATTATGCTAACATATTGATGTGTTGGAACAGGCCCTACCTCAGGCCAGGCTGACTGTAAACACATATAACTAGGATATCATGAGTTTCTGATCCTCCAACTGCTTCCACTGTGAGAGAATAAGCATGTCCTCCAGCACCCAGTTTAAGAGGTACTGGGGACCTTTACCTCATACTTTACCAACTGAGCTGCAGTAATTTTTGTAATGATATTTTCTCACTATAAATTCTACTGTTCAACTTAGCCTAAAGCCATATGTTGAAACACCACATTTTCATAAGTCATGGTGAAATATTTGATATGCTGTGAACATATTAGAAAACAGATAATTTTCAATAGTTATCCTGGCAAAATAAATTTAACTAGTTACTATATGAGGTTGATATACATGCATGTCTCTATTTGTATTCAAGTATATTTCTTAATTCCATAAGGTGTTAAATGAACAAAAATATTTAAGATTTAGGAAAAAAAGGTCAAAGAATTTTCCCTCCTGTTCTCGCTCTCCTGATTCTTTTTTCTAATGTTTCAAACTCCAAATTATAATCTTCCAATATAGCCCATTTATACCAAATTCTCAAAGAAGAGCATGAAAGCCCAGCATGGGACCCTCCCATAATTCCTCATTCTGAACACACTCCTGAAAAAAACACAATGACATAATTTTAGTCATGTAAAATTAATGGAATGGATTACATCTCAGCATAGGACCCTCTATCTTGACATTTTACTCACCATCCAATATAACTAGTTGTGGGTACCCAAAAGTCCACAGATGTTTTTCCAAGTGTGGACAAAATCCTAAATTTTGTAGTAGTAGTAGTTGTTGTTGTTGTTCTAGCTTCTCATAGTTCTATCAGCAACAATATTCAATAACAAGCATGGTTAATGTCAGAACTATTTGGTTTCATTGTTGAGAGTCATGTTGAGTAACACAATGCAAATGGAAAATATTTGAGAGACGTAGACTAGTTAGAACAGTCTGGAGACTTAACTCCTGTATTGGGAGAGTATACAGTGCAAATGTTATCTATGCCCAAGGAAAGATCTCAACCAGGTGTTGGGATTCATAAAAACAATGAAGCTTAGCCATCCAGTTATGTTTAAATGATTAAAGAACATGGTGAAAAAGAAATTAGAAATTAACATTATGAAACACAATGCAGTGCACTCTGGAAAACTCAGGGCCAACTCTGACTTCATGTCATTTTTTAGATAATTTTTTAATGTTAATCTCTACAAAGGTCAAATTTATGCATGCATGTCAGGTGGGCTGAGATTATGCCAAAATAGTGCTATAGTATATTTTTTAGATTCCATTTGTTTTATTTTTTATCCTGAAAAGATTGCTTCAATTTTTAACATTAAAATTTGTGATAAGCACATGATTAGATATTAAGTGTAGGCACTGCCAAAAGTAAAATAATAGCTCTTTAAGCTCTCACCTTTCTTACTCTCTGTTCCTCCTTTTCTGCCTCCCTTCCAGCTTCTCTCCACGTGGCCATGGTTGGCCTCTCTTTCTCTTTCTACCTTCTCTCTTTCTCCCTGCCTTTGTACAATAAAGCTCTAAAACCATAAAAATACAAAAGTAAAATAATATAAAATCCTGGGACCAAATAAAATGACACTGAAATGTATAATGAATGAACTCATGTTTAATTGAGCAGGAGATAGCACAACAGTCAATTCAATGTTCTTCTCTAATATAGATAGAGCCCACCTATGTTATTTTTTATTGATTATCTCCATTTTGGAAATAACAAATAATTATTAATAGTTGTTTATTTCTTTGAAACCTACATTTCTTATGACATCTGGTGATAAACTATATATAGATAGCTTTATTTTTTTACTTCCTAGGACTTTTTAATCCAAATAAAGGGTGCTTACTTGGCAAATAAAATCAGGGTAAATATCATTCATTAACCATATATATCAAATATATATGCATATTTATTTTTACATCTTGCACTAACATAACGTATTTCATTTGAAACACACTGGTTTTGACTCTCCTTAGCATGTTGCTTGTAAAAGAGAATTATGATTCTAAAGCTTTCATCATTCCATAAAAAATAACACAGTAATTTGGTTTAGATGCTTCTTTTATGGAGCAGTGCGTCACAACTCCTCTACATGGCCGAACAACCCTTTCACAAGTGTCACCTAAGACATTCAGAAAACAGATATTTCTATTACTATTCATAACAGTAGAAAATTTTAGTTAGTAGGTATCAGTGAAAATAATTTCTTGGTTGGGGGTCATGGCAACATGAGGAACTGTATTAAAGGGTCACAGCAACTAAGACTGATACCATCTGCCTGAATTCTGTCTGATTTTAATACACATAAATCACTATTGACAAAAGCTCGTCTAAGTAATATTTGACATCAGAACTCTGAGATGGCATTTTACATACTGACTGTCATACTTACTGAGTGGATGTTAACCTATTTAGTTTATTATAGGTATTTACTGATAGACTTCTGACTTCTGTACAACAGGTAGTATACTTTTTTTTTAACTTTATTTTATTTTTGATGGAGAGTATCATTTGACTTTGTGCATTAGAGAGGTTGAGAACAAGTTATGAAGATGTTAGGGAGAAAACGAAAATATATTTTCAGGAGACCTAATAATCCAATTATATTAAAAATTAAGCAAATATTCATTTTTAAAATTTACTTAGTGTTGGGTAAACCAAAACAGGTATATCTACATCCTTCCCAAAACTAAAACAGCCCATTTAAAAATAGTAAATTCTTTCATGAAGTAATCCAATTTAGAGAGGTGAACTGAAAGTGAATCATGCCAGCAGTTCTTCATTTTTGTCCCTTTCCTGAACTCTATAACCCTGGCTCTTGTCTAGAATGGCTGTTTCATTGCTCCCTGCCATGCACTGACCCAGGCTCTCTTGCAGATGGGACTCGTCAAGAGACACCAGTAGGAGGTGAGCAGAGGAGTAGATTGCTTCCCTTTCACCCACCACCTTCCTGCTTTGCTGTTCTAGAAGCCACATCATCTGTCCAGTCCACTCCAGGTTTGGGTAATGATGGGTAATGTTGATTCTTCCTCTTCATTTCAGCCTTGTAATGGTTTCCAGCTGTTTCTAATCTTTGTCTGTTTCAACATTCCTTGTTGATTCCCTTTAAATAGTCCCTTTGCTAAGATCTCATCAAAATTCTAGCTGAGTATACCATCTGTTTCCTGCCTAGCCCCTGAGCAGCAAGAGAAAGCTAAAATTGGAGAGTCAAAGGACATGTCACATGTCCTTTAAAAGTGGGCAGCCTTTTATTCCTAGAGATATACAAAAGTCACTCAGCAACTTGGAGCAGGCAGATGATCACAATGGCATTTTAATAAATGACTAAGAAAGCCTCATAATTCTCTGAGACAAAGTTCTGCATTGGACCACTACACAGGTAGGATAAAGAAATCAGAAGAAATGCTGAGCTTGAAGTTCAATATCATTAGGAGACTCTCACACCATGTACAAGACTCCTATTTTTCAAGGTACTCCTTTTATGTACCTATTTACTTCAAATAGATTCTATTTATTAATTTATATACAGTACATTTGTCTATATTCATATACATGAATACATCTATACATATATTTTGTTGATATCCATGTCTATATTATATGTTTTTATATGCCTTTCTCTAGATAGATGATAGATGACATGATAAGTAGGCAGATAGACAAATAGATGATAGATAGATAAAGATGATAGATAAATGATAGATATAGATGATAGAGATAGAGAGAGAGAGATAGATAAAGATTATTGATAGATAGACACATAATTATCCATTGTTTCTCAAAGGAAAGCAAGTGTGGAAGAGAGCCAGGGGAAGGTAAGTGGACTACACGTGACAGAAAAAAGGCTTTAAATTGCGATGCTTATGCTATGTAAGGCATCACATGCTTTCCACTGCCTCCAACTGTGTCATCCTCCTTTGGAGCTCTGAGCCTTGTGACACAACTGAAGTGTTAATTACTTAAGCATGGCTAAATGCCAGTTTCTTGGGCACGTGAGCCCCATTTCATAAGCTACTGATTCTCATCTTGCAGAGCACAAGCTAGGACTCCTTTGCCCATTGCAGCAAGAGCTACGGAAATGAACTGATTACATTCTGATGCTCACATATGAATGTACTTGCATGCTTAGCTATATGTACTGTTATTTAGGATATAATGAAATAACCGGCCATTCAGATCTAGAAGTTGACAAACAATTGCAATAATTTCCTATATAACATACATACATAGTGATTAAACTTTAAAATTATCATTTTCTTTTCTAACATCTCTTTTCTATAGAAGATCCCAAAATATTGACTTAACTAACAAGAAAGGTAAGATTCTTTCCTACATTATAGTCTCCATGTAAAGAGTTTAGTTGGGATAAGATATTTTTGTATTTTGTTGTTTTAATTTTTGTTTGTTTTTTTTCCAGCTTCAAAAAAGCCTTTAAAAAAGCCTTACAGATATAGTTTAAAATGGATATACTAATAAAAAGAAGGAATCAGAAAAAAAGGCAGCATATATTCATCCTAGACATATCTTTTTGTATCAGCTAATGTCCTCTTATTGAGGACAAGATGAGATGCATAATGCTGCCAGCCACAAAGGATAAAGAATTTATTCTTTATTTTTTAATTATTATGATTTTATCTTAACTCTATATGGGGGTTGCCCACATGTGTGTCTTATTTATTTATTTATTTATTTTAAGGTTTTTTTTTTTTTTTTTTTTTGGTTTTTCTTTTGAGACAGGATTTCTCTGTATAGCCCTGGCTGTCCTGGAACTCACTCTGTAGACCAGGCTAGCTTTGAACTCAGAAATATGCCTGCCTCTACCTCCCCAGTGCTGGGATTAAAGGTGTGTGCCACCAGCGCCTGGCAACATGTGTGTCTTATACCATATGAATTCCTTGTCTCTGTGGGTACCAGAACAGGATGTCAGATTCTCTTTTACAGGAGGTGCATAATGTTGTGAGTCACCATATGGTTACAGAGAATCAAACCTATGTCCACTAGAAAAACAACAGCTATTCTTAACTCTTAAGCCATCTCTCACACTCCAGATAATTAATTTTTTAAGCTGATTTGTTATAGACCCAGTTAACACTACTATTACAAGTGAAGAGGATGACGCGATACCCTACCACATTCCATACTTGTCGCTCAAATACCCATGCCAGATGGGATACACACATAGTTTCTGTGGAACCTACAGCACTGCTAAGCTCCATCTTTCTTCTGGTCTGCTTCTCTACTGGGCCCAGATCAGCAGCTAATACCATCTCACACCCTACAACCAAAAAGGTCTGCAGTAACTAGGGACAAACCCTTCCTGTCTCTCAGGAGGAATTCAATAACCAGGGACACAGTAGTTTTGCCTTAAACAGACCTTCCAGTTTGTACCTCCATCTGTAAGTATGGCAATTCCTGCTCCTGGAACCCAAAGCCTGTCTGTCTCTCATGAGGTTTGCCCTAATCAGGAACACAAATGATATGCCTTAACCAGGAACATAGGAGGCCTGCTCTAACTAGAGACACAGGAGCTGGCCCCACCCCCAACCATAGACAGCACTGCCTGCCTCCCAGGAGGCTGACTATAACCCAGGTCATAGGTCTACCTGCCTCCGAGGAAGCCAGATCTAGTAAGAGACACATAGGCCAGTTAACATCAGAGATAACCAGATGGCAAGAGGCTGGTGCAATATCATAAGCAATAGAATCCAATGCAATTCAGCACCATCTGAACCCAGTTCTCTTACCACAGCAAGCCCTGGACATCTTAACACACCTAAAAAGCAAACTTCTGACCTAAAATTTCATCTTATGAAGATGATAAGTGCCTTCAAGGAGGATATAAATAACCCCCTTAAGGAAATACAGGAAAACACAGGCAAACATGTAGAAGCCCTTAAAGAGAAAACAAACAAATCCCTTAAATGAATATAGAAAAACACAAACAGGAGAAGGAATTTTACAAAAGAGTCTAAACCTGAAAATGGAAATAGAAACAATGAAGAAAACACAAATGAAGACTACACTGGAGATAGACAACTTAGGAAAGAGACCAAGAGCATGCATCACCAACAGAACACAAGGGCTGGAAGAGAAATTTTCAGGAATTGAAAGAAAAAAAAGAAGATATTGACACATCAGTCAAAGAAAATAGAAATTTTAAAAAGTTCCTAACCCAAAATATCCAGGAAATTCAGGACAGAATGAAAAGATCAAACCAAAGAACAATAGGAATAGAAGAGGGTGAAGAATCCCAGTTCAAAGGACCAGAAAATATCTTCAACAAAATCATAAAAGAAAGCTTTTCCATTAAATATACAAGAAGTGTACAGAACATGAAATACATTGGATAAGAAAAGAAAATTCTTTATCACAAAATAATCAAAACACTAAATACACAGAACAAAGAAAGAATATTAAAAGCTGTAAGGGAAAAAGACTAAGTAACATGTAAAGTCAGACCTATCAGAATTAAACCAGGCTTCTCTCAACAGATACTCTAAATGCCAGAAGATACTGGAGAAAAGTCATCTAAATCCTAAGAGAAGATAAATGCCAGCCTGGGCTATTATACCCAGCAAAACTCTCAATCACGATAGATAGAGAAACCAAGATAATCCATGACACAATCAAATTTAAATAATGTCTTTCTCATAATCCAGCCCTACAAAGGATACTGGAAGGAAAACTCCAACACAAGGAGAGTAACTACACCCAATAAAACAAACAGAAAAAAAATAAACATCTCACAACAAATCCAAAAGAAGAGAATCACACACACACACACACACACACACACACACACACTCACACACACACACACTACCACCTCCAACAACAAAAATAGCAGGAACTAACACTCATGTGTCTTTAGTATCTCTCAGTATCAATGGACTCAATTCCCCAATAACAAGCTAACAGACTATATACATAAACAGAATCCAGCATTTTGCCATATATAAGAAACACACCAGGGGAGACCCTTGGTCCTGTGAAGGCTTGATGCTCCAGTGTATGGGAATGTTAGGGCGGTCAGGTGAAAGTAGGAGGTGGTGGGGAAGCACCCTCATAGGAGCTTGGGGAGGGAGGTTAGAATAGGGGGTTTGTGGAGGGGAAAACAGGAAGGGGAATAACATTTGAAATGTAAATAAATAAAACTCACTAGTGCAGGAGGAAATTTCCTGAACTGTACAACAATGTCTCAGGCTCTAAGATCAATAATTGATAAATGGGACCTCATGAAACAGAAAAGCTTCTATAAGGCAAAAGACACCTCAATAGGACAAATCTGCAACCTACAGTTTGGGAAAAATGTCTTCACTAACCTTGCATCTGATAGAGTGCTAATATCCAAAATATATAAAGAATTCAAGAAGTTAACCTGACTCAAAACCCAAATGACTCAATAAAAAAATGGGGTACAGAGCTAAACAGAGAATTCCAAACAGGAATCTCAAATGGCCAAAAAGCACTTAAATAAATTTTCAAAGACCTTAGTGAACAAATCGACTCTGAGATTCCACCTCATACATCAGAATGACTCAGTTGACTGCACATGTTGGTGAGCGTGTGGAGAAAGAGGAACACACATCCATTACAGGTGGGATTGCAAACAGGTACAAACACTTTGGAAATCTATCAGGTAGGTACTCAGAAAATTGGAAATAGTTCTGACTAAAGACCCAGCAATACCACTCCTGGGCATATACCTAAAAAATGCCCCACAATACCACAAAAACATGTGCTCCACCATGTTCTTAGCAGCCTTATCTGTCATAGCCAGAAGCTGGAAAAAATCCAGATGTCCCTCAACTGAAGAATGGATATAGAAAATGTGGTTCATTTACACAATGGAATACTATTTAGTTATTAACAACAAGGACATCATGAATTTTGCAAGCAAATGGGTGAACTAGAAAATATCATCCTGAGTGAGGTAACCCAGACCCAAAAGGACATGAATGATATGTACTCACTGATAAGTGGATATTAGACAAAAAGTACAGAATACCTAGGATATAACCCACAAACTATAAGTAGTTTAACAACCAGAAAGGCCCAAATAAGGCTGCTTCAATCCCATTTAGAACTAGGAACAAAATAATCACAGGAGGCAGTGGAAGAAAGTGACCTGGGTGGAAGAAGATAGGGAAAGGAAAAAAAGGGAACAGGATCAGGTATTAGGGTTGACAGGAGAGAAGTGCAGAGGGCCATGAGAATGAATTGAATTCTGTAGCCTCAGGGGGTGGGAGGAGGGCAGACCCTCTAGGAAGTACCAGAGACCTGAGAGGTAATGGATTCCCAAGACTCAATAGAGGTGACTCTAGCCAAAATTCCCAACAGTGAGGAGAGGGAACTTGAAGAGTACACCTCCAGGATAGAGACATGGCCTCAGTGTTACCAATTGGGTCATAATTTCTGACCCAGAATTGTTCCTGTCTAAAATAACTGCAGGGAGAAAAATGGAGAAGAGACTGAAGGAAAGGTAGTCCAGTGACCAGCTTAACTTTGGATTCATCTCATGTGGAGTAGGGGGACCAAGGCCTAACACTATTACTCATGTTATGATGTGTTCACAGACAGGAGCCTGGCATGGCTCTCCTCAGAGAGGCTCTATCAGTAGCTGACTGAGACAAAAGCAGGTCCTTAAACATAATCATTGGACTGATGTCGAGAACCCCTATGGTTGAATTGGGGGAAAGGATTGAAGAAGCTGAAGGGAAGGGCAACATCATAGGAAAACCAGCAATCTCAACTAACCCAGACCCCTGGAAGCTCCCAGGGACTGAGCCACCAATCAGGCAACATAAGCAGGCTGGTCTGAAGCCCCTTGCACATATGTAGCAGAGGTCTGCCTGGTCTAGTCTCAGTGTGGGAAGAGGCCCCATGGAAGGGGGAATGCCTAGAGGGGAGGGAAGTGGGAACACCCTCTCATAGGCAAGGGGAGGAGGAGATGAATAGAGAATTGTGGGTAGGGGCAGGAAGGGTGGCAATTGCTGGGATGTAAATAAATGAAATAATTTTTAAAACTAACAAAAATTAAAAATTATGTTTCTATGGTTTTATAAGTAAAGACTAAAAATAAATGAAGAAGAAAAAAGTATTGGAAAAATTTAGTTACCTTTCTATGCTGATGGGTTTTATACTTGAATTTTCTTTTTGAGCAATTAATATCCTCCCATCATCTAGGTAGAATTGGAGATCATTTACACTATATAAATAAATAAGTATGCCTAGAGAATTAAGATCACTACAATGGCTTTCTGGGAATCTGTAGATATTTAGGGATTTTTCTGTTTGATGCCTTGAATTTATTAGCTTCTTAAAGAAACTAGTAGATCATCTTACAAGAAGTCATTACAATATGTGATTAAATTTGCTGTGGTATTTGAGTAAAGTTTAAATAGGAAAAAGCTCCAAATCAAATATATAACATGTTTCTTTAAACCTATGGTCCCTAAAGAGTTGCTATGAAAATTAACTGAAACGTATTTACTAAACATTTGTTTAAACATCAAGAGTAAATAAAAATGTCTTGAGTAGAAGAAAAGCTAATTGTATAATTTTTAATTAAAATATTTATTTAGAAATTCTGTTTCGTGTGCAGTTATAGAGGATTTTTCCTCTATAAGAGGTCCAGTTATAGAGGAATTTTCATCCAGTATCATGGCTGCTCTGGCAAGGATCATATCTGGCAGGAGTACAGACATGCATTTATTACACACTTTAAATCCCAAACAGTGACATCTAACTGAAAGAGGACAGTGTGGGAAATCAGAGAAAGATTTAACATTCAGAGTGAATATAAGCCCAACCTTCATGAGAACAGCACAGGAAAGAGAAGCTATTATGAGCAACACAAAGAGAGAGAGAGAGAGAGAGAGAGAGAGAGAGAGAGAGAGAGAGAGAGAGAGAGAGAGAGAGAGAGAGAGAAGCAGTTGAGTTAGTCAGTGTAGTGAGCACAGTAAAGAGGATATAAGTTCATTCATGAGTTCATGAAGTTCAGAACAGGTCAGCAGAGACAGTGGAAGTCAGAGAAAAAGAAGGAGCCAGGAGATTAGAACAGATTGCCATGGTTAGAGGCCGAGCAAAGCAGTTCAGTGGGAAGCTGAGAGAAGCCAGATTCAGTTAGTCAGCTTGGAGAGCAATGTGTTGATCCAGTCAGCTAGAATTCAGAAAGGCCAAGAAAGGGTGAGTTTATTCAGCACCAAGTCTCAGAGACTGAAAAGTTCTAGGCCTCGATGAGAAGACAGAGGCTGGAGGCTGAAGCCTTCAAGGTCCTGGCCTACAAAAAATTAGATTGTAATAAAGCTAGAAGCTTCCAGGCCTAGTCCTAGAAATAAGTTATACAGAAACAATCTAGGCTCAGGCAAAGTCATGTATTTAGTACACTGCTCTCCTCATCCCATTCCTTCATCTGAGGAACATTTACATTTACATCCAGCAATGAAAATCACCTGCTGCTCTCTCAGAGCACTGAGGTTTGATTCTGTCCCCCATGTGGTGGCTAAAAACCATCTCCCATTTCAGTTCCAAGGGCTCCCCCTCCATCTTGTATCCTTCAAAGTCATGGCATTCACACGGTACACAGAAGACATACATGCAGGCAAACCGTTCACATACATAAAAAATGAAATATATCTTATTAAAAATAGAAAGTACAAATTTGATGATTGGTTTGGATTAGAAAATGTAAAGAATATTGAGATTTATTTAATAGATACATATAAAATTTAAAAATACTTACAAACTTGACTATTTTGCTAATATTTTTCTGTTACACAATGGAATACTATTTATACAATTTAGATGCTACTGCTGGTTTTCTGTTGTCCTCTCCTTCCCTTTGCCTTCTACACTTTGTCATTATTGATAAATTGTTGTTAGTTCTATGAAATAGAAAACAAGCCCAGTGTTAATTATCTTTCTGTTTTAAACTCCAGTCATTATCCCTCCCCCTGCCCCCGAGGTTCTCCCTGAGACAGTTCTTCATTCCCTTCTTCCTCCCCTGTCTCCAAGAGGATGTCCTTACCCCTACCCACTCCCACCCTGCCAGGACTACTCACTCTCTGGGGCCTCAAGTCTCTTGAGGGTTAGATGCCTTTTCTCTCATTGAGGCTAGGCAGTCCTCTGCTGTCTATGTGTCTGGGGCCTCATATCAGCTGGTGTATGCTGTCTGGTTGGTGGTGGTTCAGTGTATGAGATATCTCAAGGGTCTGGGCTAGTTGAGACTGCTGGTCTTCCCGTAGGGTTGCCCTCTTCCGCAGCTTCTTCCAGATTTTCCCTAATTCAACCACAAGGGACTCCGACTTCAGATCATTGGTTGTGTGTAAGTATCTGCATCTGTCTCTCGGGCTCCAGTCTGTAAGCACACACATTAGGAATAGTGCCAGGCCTTGAAGTCTCGTTTTGAGATAGATCATAATTTGGTCTGGTCACTGGACCTCCTTTTCTTTTAGGAAATGTTTCATACATAGTAATTCCTTTCAAGTTTTAATTTGGGGCTTTTGGTGCATATTTATTTACCTTATTCCAAAAAAAAAAAAAAAAGAAAAGAAAAGAAAAGAAAAAAGAGTGCCCTTGGCTAATAATACCTTCTACCCAACATTATTTCCAATGAAAGTCGGTCAGTTTATAGCTTGGAACTTGAATACCCAATCCACTAAGTTAAAATTTTGGTCTAAGCTTGGCATTGTTGTGGGGTAATGCTGACTTTAATAGATGGGGCCTAGGAGTCATGACTTACCATGGAGCATGCTCGAAAAAAAAAATCATGAGAATCTCGGCCTTGTTCTACCAAGGTTCTCAAACAGAATCAACATCAGTAAGGAATTCCTGTCATCACTAAATCTGTTATATCTGTAACAGTAAGAGAGAAAAAACTAGGAATTCTTCTAATATGTTAAAGTTTTCTAAGATTATTTATCTCCATTTCTCCTCAAACAAAGTAGTTCATTAACCAGAATATTTAATTAAGGAGAATCTGTATGAAGTTCAATAAAATAAACCAAAAAGAATAAATTCTGAGAAAATGAGTAAGTACCATTAGGAATGCACGCCAACTTGTTTTGTTTGTTTGTTTGTTTTGTTTTGTTATTTTAATTCCTGTGAGCTTTTACACTGAAGTAGTTCCTGGACATCTCTTCCAGGAAGGTTGGCCTATACAGATATATTCTCTAGCATAGCTTAAAATATTCTTCTTGATGTATCTATAGATCTAAATAAGCTAAATATGAACACAGAACTGTCAGGTGACAATTTAAAAAAATAAAGTAATTTTGCTACGAGAAAATTTGATATTTTCTTTTTCACAAAATATGTGGAGATCATTTCACTTTGTTTTACTTGTTGGCATGACTCATTGGGTGTTCCCTATGAGGAACAGCTTTAAATACTACAAACATCCTTCAAGCAAAAGTCCTGTTGTGCTTGTTTAAAGAAACAGATAAGGATCGTTTGTACTTAACAGAATTTATTTGCATATAAACAATCAACATGTTGAAGTTTTCCAATCTGCTGTTTGCACAGGAATAGTCACCACATATTCTGTGATGTTATTTGCATTCTCTTGCTTCCTTTATGATATGCATTGTCGTAGTACATCATGAAATATTAACTTTGAGGAGCCATAAGGGAGGCAGGAAGGAAAAAGCCCCCACATGATGCAGTAATATTTATCCATCACTACAGCCCCATTATAACATCTATGTCCGATTCACTAAAATAATCATGAACAGATCACACAGAGAATGGTTAGCTGCACACACAGCACAAAACAGAGAATATTCAAAAAGCTAGCGATTGAAAGAGACTTAAGGAGTTGGCATTGTTTTTCATTGACTTAAACCAGTATTTATAACTCCAAGTTAGCAGTAAGAACTCTGTATAGAAGACTCTGTTGCTTGCATTTGAAAAGGAAATAAGCAGGAGCCAATTAAAATTTGCACATATACTTTAATATAACAATAATTATATCATGTCTAGTATTTTATTAATATACATTCCCTATAAGAAATGTAATTTAAAACATCTGGATTTATTGGTCCAGAATAAGTATTGCCATAAAACTTATCCAATAAGTTATAGATTTACAAATTTCAATATACTCAGTGTATAAGTCAGGGACAATCAAAAACTGTCTGTGATCTGGTGCACAATGAATTCATTTAATCTCCAAAAGAAAATATTTGGCATTCATTTTATATTCTCAAGTACACCTTACCTATCCAAGTAAACTAATCGTAACAAATGACGTGGGAAATACGTTTGACCAAGTTGAATGTCACTGCTTAAGGGATTTAAACTCAACTATAAACTTGAAAATGTAAATTGTATTTAATCTTGATAACCGATTGAGTTAAGATTTTTGAAGTTAAAAATAAGCCAAAACCTTATTATTTTAAACCACACATGCTAGAGTTCAAACTTTCATTGGGCAATGTCTCTGTGAATTCATTTTTATCTTCAAATTATTTAACTGAGCAGCATCAAAGGGAGGGGAGGCCATTGGTTCCATGAAGGCTTGATGCCCCAGTGTAGGGGAATGCTAGGACAGTGGGATGGGAGTGGGCAGGTGGGTAAGGAAGCACCCTTGTGGAAGCAGGGGGAGGGGGATGGAATGGGGGTTTTCGGTGAGGAAACTGGGAAAGGGGGATAACCTTTGAAATGTAAATAAACAAAATAACCAATAAAATATTTTTTTTAAAAAAGGAAACAGACTACACAAATTGTAAAAACAGTGGACTTAGAAAGGGCCTAACAGAATTATTAGCCATAGAGGTGACGCTTGAGCACGTACAGTGAGTGCCCTTAGGAAACAGTACTTTAAAAATGTTACTTTATCTATAAATAGGAATAAAGCCTTTGTTTAAAATTTAAGACAGCAATGAAAATTATCCACTTAATTATATAAATAACTATTAGATAATAAAGGTTAAAAACATCGTCCAGAATAAATACACATCTTTATCTCCCCCAAAGTCTTAGGCTGATTTCAGGAACCCAGTTGTTAGATGTGAAGTTCAGTTTGAGTGAGAGAGCCTCTGGTGGGCAAACCTACCCAGTTCTCTCCTAGGATACATAACAGTAAACTTAGCAGCAACAAGGTGTGACACTCATTAAATAGTTAATATCTATACACACTGAGAATTGTATATAATAGGTATATAATAAAGGAATCTATAATGTAGAAATCTGATGAATGTGTCCATTATTAATTACTGTGGTCTTTTGTCTCCCTTCCAAAATACAGCAACAATCATCTTTAAAATAATATTGGTTCACCTACCTTTCCTCATCCCTGTAAAAGCTACTCCCAAATCCCTGAGCCCATATAGATAGTTGCCTTGGTGACAAACTCTCATACCTTTTGATAGTCAGAGTTTCTGAAGGGGAGGGGAGCTCAGCTTTACAATTTTAGAAATATGTTTGGGTGAACAATGTGGGAAGAAGATTGAGATGTGAATACTAATTTATCTTTAAATACACCTGATTGCTAAATCAACTTTAGAAATCCTGACATGTAACAGGTTATTTTGTTTAAGTAAACCAAATATGCTACAGGAATGTATTGAGAAAAGATTGGCACCTCTGCATTTACATATCATCTAGTCATCATGCCAAAGGACCTATTGAAAATTGTCTTTCCTCACCCTATCGCAATTTGAAATTTGAGTTTCCATGTTTTTCAGTATTTGGAAGAAGAGACACTACACTACCTGATTATCTAAATGTCAGAAGCAGTTCTTAATTGCCCAGCAAATGAACAGATTCAACACAAAGTAACTCAGTTTCACCATCAAGGAGTTCTGTGATGCTTTCTTACTTGGAACTTCTGTAGTTTCTAAAATTATCAATTCCATTCAAATCTTATGCTCTCTTGCAGTCAACTTCAGAGAGAATTCTGAGCCGCTTTGAGGAAATTCTACTGGGTTTCATGTCCTTGCAGTCTGTCATTCCAACAAAATAAAAATAGGCTGAGCTGCTTTGCTTTGTTTTGTTCTTCAGAACTCAATATGCAGAGGAAAAAGGACTTTCCAAAAGAATCCGAAAATTAATTCCTACATAAATAGATTCCTATGAAGTACTTGTTTTAAATGGCACTAGAACCGGCTAATTTCTACTGCTAATGAAGCTTATTTAAACACAGCCACTAAAGTCCTGTTCCTTAAAACAGCATGTATTGAATGTGACCATGGAAATGGGAGGATTTTGCTGTCTGAACCTTAAGCAAACCCCCAGCAGTGCTTGGTGGAAGAGACTGACCTCCCTCAGGTAAATCTTCTAGCCTCCATAGTACACACTATATTTGGAGTCTCAATTTTCTTGTGTGACTGGGAATAGCCATGAGGATAACATCCACAAATGTTATTCAATAAAAGTTTAAATTGTCAGAAGCATGGAAGAGTCTTTACCATGCCACCAAAAAATAATTTTATCCTAACTCAGGAATGATCAGGTATTTAGGTACAAGATAGTCAAGACGATACTTTTTCAACCATTACCCTTCACATTATTTACAAACTTGAGCTGAGTTTCTGTCTATTTGAACACATACTGAATATTGTCTGTGAGCAAAGTACTATTTTAAGCATTTATTGTATAAAATCATTTAATTCTCATAAAAACATTTCATGGTAAGTTTTTGGAATGGTACTTTGCAAATGGCAAAAATAATCATCCAATAGAGCTAAGCAAACCATGGGGTGATGTAATTATTTCTGTAAGGCCCATGAGCAGGAAACGGACCAGCAGAAAATTTGAACTCACACTCTCTGTTTATGGTGCCATATTCGCTATCCAATTTTCTTACAACTCCTATTGGATGGTTAAAAGATCTCCATAATCTCCTATGAAGCTGAGGTTTTGATAGCTAGTGATGGACTGGGAAAATCTGCAGTAGCAAATTTAAATAAAACTTTCTGTTACTAGAAAGCGAAATCTGAAATCATGCTTGAACAGAAGAAAACACACCATGACCTTCCCAGTTTTGCTGTCTATAGCAAGTAATCTACTAGCCAGGCTTGGTGGCTCACACCTTTAATCCCAGCACTCAGGAGGCAGAGGCAGGCAGATTTCTGAGTTCGAGGCCAACCTGGTCTACAAAGTGAGTTCCAGGACAGCCAAGGCTACACAGAGAAACCCTATCTCGAAAAACAAAAACAAACAAACAAACAAAACAAGTAATCTACTCCATTTTAAAACTAAATGTAGGCAGGTGATGTGCAACTTAATCCCCTCTTTCAAGAAGCAGGGGATTGTAGAGAGCCCATAGGATTGTAAAATTTGGCTACTTTAAAAACGCAGTTATGTGAATATGTTGTTTTAATCCTACATGTGGACTATGGGGTTGCTTCAGATTGTCCACAGCTGCTAACTATGATTGTCTCCTCATGTAAGAAGGGCATGATTTTTTTTTTTTTGCCAGCTGCAGAAAGCTTGGAGTTCTGGAGAGTCTTGAGAGGATATATATATTATAAATATTAGGGCCCTGAGAGAACCAGTGTAGTTACTGTCCCCATGGCTGCTGGTCCCCTACTTCTGTGTTTGCTGTTGCTGGATTGCTACAATACTGGATTACTGGATTGGTGGTTGAAGATATTCTGATGGCTTCAGACATTGGACTTGCCCCAAGGAACTCGAAGATCCTAATCACCAGAAAGTAGTCTAAGGAGGTTTAGACCCATTCCCCCCTCTAATCTTTTTTCTCTCCTGTCTAGTGTTGGGATTTGAAAGGGTGGTAGATAATAGAACCCTATGAAGTAGCTCAAAACTTACACCAACAGAGGCAAGCAGATCTCTGAGAGTTCCCAGCAAAACTTATCTACATAGTGAGTTCCCATCTGGTTGGCCAGAGCTACATAGTAAGGTACTGTCTGAAACAAAAACAAAACAAAACAAAAACCAAACAAACAAGAACAAATTTTAAAGAGTAAGGAATTGTTTCTTCTCTCTTTTTTCTTTTTTTTCAAATTGCAATTTTTCAACATGTCCCTATGGTAGCATTATAGGAGCTGAAAAACTAGGCCAAACTTCTCAGTGTTGTTCTACTATTTAACTAATAAAATGACTTGGCAGGGTGTACATTCCTCTACTGTAAAAGGAGATTAAGTATTTTCACTTTGCCTACAATAAAATCAGAGCCATTAACATTTAATGCTTTCTGTGTTGACCCTTATGTAAAAATATTCTTCTTAAGCAGGGTTTTAAACAAGCACAGCTTCTTATGCATAAGTATTTATGCTTAACAGAGTTTTAGTATTTTATTCCTCTTGGCTATTGTGTTGAAATATTCATGTGCCCTCTGTGTAAACACACCACACACACACACACACACACACATACACACACACACACACACACACACCCTGTATGTCCATTGATGTAGCACACCCAGCAAGAAAGTCAGGCAAGTCCCAGGCTGTTGTGATGTTGTCTGACAAGCACCACATGGCTATTATTTCCTCAGACTATTAACACCGTTGATATCTGTGTTTACCGGAGGAAGAAGGGGAAAAAAATGCCCACCAACTTCCTATTATGGAGTTGGGAAGTGGCTCATGAGGGCTATTCCAAGTGTTTATGAAAGCTATACAGTATAAGGAGAGGGTCTCATGGGGTCTTGCCCCACACACATGGTTTATAAAACATTATGGTTATTTGAAGATCATTAGAAGAGAGGGGTCATGAGGCTACCTATCTCTAAGATTTATAGATGGGCAATAGGGGTGGGGGGAATGGGACTGGGAGTTGCTGTTGTTTATAGTAATATGTCAGCCTATAAGTTTCCCGTGCTCCTCTAAGAAAATTCAATTAAACTCATTGACTGATCAAGCTAGATTTGAGTAGAACTATTTTATAAGTTGGCTGTTGATGATCTACCAGGGAAGATCACACATTTGTCAATCCATCTGTGAAAAGTTCACACGACAAAAAGTCAAATCAATACTGTCCTCTATGACTTAAGGACTAGGTCTAATAATGAATCCCTTTCAGCAAGATGTCCAAACCTATTCCTGGTAGCCTCCGAATATTGATCTTTCTTGGCAAATCAATGTAAAATTGCCTTCTTCTATGGATGATCAGATGGAAAGATTCGGGATAGTCCAAGGGGGTCCAAAGTAATCACAAGAGCTCTTATGAGATAAGTAAGAAAATTGGAAGAGTGTTAGATTCAGAGGAGCAAGGGTATAAAGATGAAAGGAGAGGAGATATGGGGAGTGAGGAACAGAAGATAAATTGGTTGATTGACTGATTAATTGATTGAGGTTGCACTATCTCTATTGGTTAAAACAAAAAGAAAAATGAGGGTGGGGGAGGGTCCAGAAATGATAGGTCTTTGAAGGATAAGAAGACAAAGAATAAATACTTCTTGAGATACTCAAAAGAAATTTGTGATCATGATGAAAATTGATTCTAGCCAAATGAAACCCATTTTGGACTTATGGCCTCCAATACTACAAGATAATAAATTGGCAGTATTTCAAGCAGTAAGCTTATGATATGTTTCAGCCACAATAGGAAAGTACTATATTTAGAAAATATCTATAGCTTGTGACATAGATTCATAACAAATATGAATGGAAATCTTGAAATGACTAACAATCTACCTTAGCATAAAGTTACCACCTCCATTTCTTAAGTGCCTGTCAATCTAATAAACTACCACTATTCAATGAGGTCCATAGATCATGAATCAGTTTTTCTTAGCAAAGGAACCACAGAGAACATTTATATCCTGAGAAACTGAATAAAACTACTTTCCCCTCATCACTTTTCTGGGAACCCAGATATTTTCCCAAGAGACATGTACCCCTGCCGTGTTGTCTATAATTTTGATAATGACATGCAGGATCTGTATTCACTCAAACACTGTCCCTGAACTCATTTCTGTGTATATTTATTCAACGTCCAGCTACAAAAATTTTCTGCTGACCTGGGATGCACTAGTAGCTTTTGTCTGTAGTCTCAGACTTTGACACACTAACTCTCTTGGTCTTTATTCTGAAGCGTGCCTCCATTTGTCTGCTGCAAACTTCTTTGCTGCTTCTATCAGCCTCCTCATGAGTAATACTAAAATAAAGCATTATATTGTTACCACACTGGTGACAATATTGCATGCCTGATTAGAGTTCCTGTCCTGTCAATGTGCCAAATGGTTGAAGTTCTTCTGTAACACAACTGAACATATTTCTGAGGGGTTATTCTCAAGTCCAAGTTCAAGAACAATGTTGAACTGATGGCTACAGCTCACTTTTTAACCTCAAAGATTTACCTCCAATGTGTTAAGGTGAATTTATAACAAGTCAGTAAGTCGATGTCATAATTACCACGAGACAATTTAAGTGAATATATTCTTTTACACATTCACAATATACTTTATAAATATAGGCTTATTTTATTTTCTCCTTGTCAGAACGTCCAAAATACCATGTAAGGTCTGGATATGGATCTGTACTTGTGTGTCCATCTGCTGCTGGAGGAAGCCTTTCTGATGATGACTGGATACTTATTTATAGTATCACAGAATATAATTAGGGGTCATTTTATTAACACTTGTTAGTGTTTGTCTTTTTATTAGATCTATGGGTTATCCTGTCTCTGATTCTTGGTTACCTCAGCACCATCAACCATGTGTTCCCTTTCTTGTTTAAGAAATCTTGTAAAAATCATTTATTTCATTTCTTTTTTTGTTTGTTTGTTTGTTTGTGTTTGTTTTTGGTTTGGTTTGGTTTGGTTTGGTTTGGTTTGGTTTGGTTTGGTTTGGTTTTTTCGAGACAGGGTTTCTCTGTATAGCCCTGGCTGTCCTGGAACTCACTCTGTAGACAAGGCTGGCCTCGAACTCAGAAATCTGCCTGCCTCTGCCTCCCAAGTGCTGGGATTAAAGGTGTGCACCACCACTGCCTGGCTTCATTTCTTATTATAAAAGTATTCAAGTTAAATACAAAGCAAAACAAGTAGAAAGAGCAACCCTTTAAATGTTACGGTATGTTATTTTGAGAAAACTGTTTTAATAATCTTAATAAAATAATAACAATAATCACCACATTAGTGAATACACTTAGACTTTTATGTTACTGTTTTAATTGAGTATAGTTGAGAGGAACAGCTAGTAGTGGTTCTATCTCAATGCAACCTGTGCCTCATATTTATACTTCATGTTTCTTCTTGTCAAGAAATCAGTCTAGAGTCATATGTGGATGTCAAGGAAATATAGTTTTGTGAGCAGTCAACACAATGCCAAATTTATGTTTAGTATTTTGTAGCACAAGTAACTCATATTATCTTCTAAACATTCTAATATCTGAGTTATTTGTCTATAAGATGAATCATGAATTCCCTCTAGGTACTGATGGTTTTTAAGATTTTGGTTTTTTTATCTTTTAGAAACCCCACTATCTAGAAATGTTACTAAAGATTCTTCAACATTGACAGAGCTTGGAGTGATATTCTCTTGCATCATTCATTTCTCATTTCTTCATTAATTTAACAACTTAAGCGGTTTCTGATTGTAGCTACAGTATTAGTACTTCCTATTGTGCTTTTTAAATACTTCTGTCATGTCAGTGATAAAACAAAGGAAAAAAGAAAACCTGGAAGCTCATTTCATTCTGACATCGATGCAATTCATTCACCCATTAAAGTAGTTTAATCTCCATTAAATGCGGAAATTATTTCTGTCTAATATTTAGTTGTTTTAATCTTTTAAATTTGTGTAATAAAATTGAACAACACTGGTACTTATGAAATTGGAATGCTCTGTGTGTTCTGAAAATCTTTGTCACTCTGTAATACTCTAGAGTCATAATGAATAGTGACTCCCAGCCAGGAGGAAAAGCATGGAGGAAATTGTGAATTTCACTTAGAACTTAGAAATCTTTTTAATAGATACTCTCTATAAACCATAAACAAACCAGCTGATGTCCCTCTACAAAAAAAGAACACACAAACCTAATTGCTCATACATTTCAATCCCATTGAAGGAGAAAGCATAAGTCATCACCATACACTTCAACTCTCTCCTAAACCTCTACTGGAAGATAATGATTAGGACACTCTTGCTATAATTTATAAGACATACGGAAATTGTGGTTCTTGGTTTAATTAAGAGAAAATGATAAACATTTGTAGAAGCATCAATTTTATCTCCAACTAGGTATTCCAACACGATGAAAATGTAGCTGCCAATCAGAAAAGAAAGGAGCAGCTCTGTGGTGTGGAATGGTAGGTAGCACCTTCCTGATTACATGATCCCTCTACTGTGGTCCCTGTTTGATTTTCTATATTAAAAAATATTTAATTAAAAACACAGAAGTGGATGGATCACACGGCCCCCAATGCAGGAGCTAGAGATATTACCCAAGAAGCTAAAGGGAACTGCAACCCTATAGGTGGAACAACATTATGAACTAACCAGTACCCTGGAGCTCTTGACTCTAGCTGCATATGCATCAAAAGATGGCCTAGTCGGCCATCACTGCAAAGAGAGGCCCATTGGACTTGCCAACTTTAGATGCCCCAGTACAGGGGAACGCCAGGGCCAAAAAGGGGAGTGGGTGGGTAGGGGATTGGGGGGGGTGGATATGGGGGACCTTTGGGATAGCATTGAAAATGTAAACGAGGAAAATACCTAATAAAAAAATTTTTTAAAAAAAGTCAACTGTAGAACTACACGTGTCTTCATCATCAAGTTCCAGTACTGAATCTTCTGAGGATACAAATGTTGATTTATATCTATGCCTTCGAAGCTGTTATGGTTCCAGGATTTAAATAAATTAACTCTCATTCCCTGGTCTGGATATTTGAAAAATTCAGTTAGAACCTAATTAGAATTCTACCAGGGCTTCTGCTCCACAGATTTCCACATCATTCCTTACAAGGACAGAAATCCCCTACAAAGTCTCAGAGCGGATCTGGCTGCTCAGCTGTGAGCATGACAAAGTTGGAATAGGACTGAGCTTCAGAAAGTCTAACTCAAGACACACACTTCCCAGAAGAGTCGCAGAGGGAACAAAGACAGCCTGATCGTATGATGTGAGGAAAAATTCCTGCCAGTCCAGGATGTCATGGTTGCTCCTTCACATACATTACTGGCATAAGTAGTCAGTTTATTCCTATCACATCAGATGGAGAAAGCATAGTGTGGACAGAGTCGAGTGGATCATGGAAGTTCTCTTTGAAAGTTCATTAACTAGAGGAACAACCAGTGTCATTCAGCAGAGTGAAGATGCATATTCACATCTGGCTGAACCCAATTTCTCCTGTCAGTTACACTCCATCTCAAACCCACTCTAAACACATGCATGACACTTAGGATGAGAGTCGTGATCAAAACCGTAACCTAAATACACTTTTATTTTCAAATTTCTAAATATGATACTGTAGAAATGTCTAGATTGTTTTTTTTTCCTTTTGCAGTTCCATATTCAATAACCATTTTAACATCTTCACTTCCAAAATATTCTCAGATAAATTCACTTCATGATATGGATGGGGTGGGAGCTTTGATGGAAATGTTTTTTTTGGGGGTGGGTGAACACATACATGCATAGGACCTTGTGTGTGGAAACCAGAGGGCAACTTTAAACACCATTCCTCACATGCTTTCCGGAGCCTTTCTCTTTGAAACAAGATTTCTTACAGGCATAGACCTTTTCAAGGTAGGCTAGCTGTGCATGGAACTTCCCATCTCACCATTCTGGGGATCGCAAATGCACAGAACGACACCCTGGGATGCTGTGATGTTTAGTGGTATTCTGGGCATATACACATCATTCCTCACACTTGTGATGTAGTACAGCAGCTGAATCATTTTACCAGTCCTATTTATAATGTAAGGAGAATGAAACAAAATATCCAACAAATATCTGCCCATGATTGAAGATTTCTTCATATTTAATCATCTACAATCATAATAATGTCTCACAACTTCCCAAAAAGCTAATGGAAATTGCAACATCTTTTCTACTGGAAGAAAGGTTCTTGGGGTGAGATAACTTGTCAAAATGCTCTGTCATCCATCAGAGTGAGCACAGGGTCCCCAATGAAGGAGCTAGAGAAAGTACCCAAGGAGCTGGAGGGGTTTGCATCCTCCTAAGAGGAACAACAACATGAACTAAACAGTAACCCCAGAGCTTCCTGGGACTAAACCACCAATCAAAGAAAACACACAGAGAGACTCATGGCTCTAGCTGCATATGTAGCTGAGGATGGCCTAGTCTGTCATCAATGGGAAGGGAGGCCCTTGGTCCTGAGAAGGTTCTATGCCCCAGAATAGGGGAATGCCAGGGCCAGGAAGCTGGAGTGGGTGGGTTGGGGAGCAGGGGGAGGGAGGAGAGGATAGGGAATTTTCAGAGGGAAAACTAGGAAAGGGAATAATATTTTAAATGTAAATAAAGAAAATGTCTAATAATAAAAAAAGAAACAACATTAAAAAAAAAAGACACACAGTTACAAAACCCAAGTTGGAGGCCAAGCCTAAACCTTTGTAAGTCACCTAGTTCATCTCTTTGGTTTTGTATCCAGGCCTTCTGCCAATAGCCATTCAGAGGATCATGAAGGAACTAAATTCCCTTTTTGAGTTCTCCAACCATTGCAGTTACATAACTGAAAAAAAGTACACATATTGCAACCCATAAAATCTGTATTTTCTTAAACTTTTGTTAATGTTCTTGAAAACCAAGATACATACAATAGGAACATTTTCCCAGCAGGGTCACTCTTGTTATCTGTCCCAAAATCTCTTACTTCAGTAGCCAAGAGTTATGTACCAACATATCAACACAACTACTTCCTTCAATTGTGTATATTTTTCTTCTAAAAGGTTTATTCCTAAATGTAGGTACATCATTCCTCTTTATTAATCATTAAAATAATTAGGAGTATTTTTCCTTACTCCCCGCGTTCAACCATTCCTGGTCTTTTATGTTAGTACCTTGGCACCAAAAATGTGACAGAGCAATATTAAAATGCAATATTATCAACAGCATAACAATGCCACACTCCAAGATCATGGCTAAACACTGACAGCAAAGGAAAATTCCAAAGATAAGATTCTTCCATTTCTCATTTGCCTACAAAATTGCAATCTTAACTAAAATCTTTCTATAACCAGATAATCTTTATATATTCCTGAGTTAAAGTTAAAGGAGTTTATAATATCATTTGAAAATAAAATTAAAGTAAATAATTCAACTCACAGCTATACATATACACACATACCACAAATAAAAATATTATCCTGCCTGTGACATTTTGCCTTACTTCACTTTTTCTGGAAATGGTACTTCATCCCATGATCTGAAAAAAACTCATTTACTATAAATATTTTAATCAAGATTCAACAAAATGTATATTGTGAAAATTCAAAGGCATTCTTTTGCCTTTTATCTCTGTTTTATCTATGTCACATGGGGAAAATGTAATCTATTGTGATGGGGCATTCATTTGACTTCTCAATTATACCAATGTCAAGCTTTGTGTGTACAGATGCCTTGATAGAACTGCAGTTGCACAACGTACATTGTTATTAGACTCAGAACAAATAAAGTACACTGGGCTGATGTAAAACAAGAGCTCGGCTTTATAGATTTAACTACAGAGCAAGAAGCACATTGATTCTTCATGCAAATGCCACAGGCTACTTCTACTTAAATTGGTTTTGGTTTCACTAGCTCAAGTGATTTTTTTTTAATACAGGAATTAGATATCTGAATATGTCATGTAGTTATTTTATCAAGTCATGAAAACAGTAGAAATAAAAGATGGAATGACTGAACTGTCGAGATCTCGTAGAAAAACTATCAGGAAAGTCATAAAATATGTATAATTTGACTGAAATATTATTATATGTAATGAACACTTTAGGATCTATAATTTTCGTTTCCGACCAAAGAAATAGCCAAGAGATCACAATAATTTAAGGACAACCCAAAGCGGCATGACTTCAATTTTATAATGATTCACCATAGAAACAGAATTCAAATGTTATTTACTTTATAAACTGATTCTGTCTCAAAACAAAAGCTTTCTTTGGATACTAAAACCCTTTGGCCCTATTATTAATACTGTTCAAAGAATACAGTTCTCATTTTAATGTTGCTTCATCTTTGTATTTATCATTCATAAAGAAATAAAAATATTTGACCAAAATACTAATTTTTTAAAATCATGACCAGTCAAAGCAGCTGTCTATCCTGATGTCTATAGTTTGCTATTTCTGATCACCTTGTGTCTCTTTTGTTCCTAAAGATTATGAGAAAAAAAAGCTTGAAGAAGCTGTAACTAATGGATTGAACATTTACTTGGTACATTCAGTTCACATCCAATCTCCAGAATGGTAACAAGAAGAAAGAAGTTTGAAAAGAAGTTTCTAAGGTAGTAAATACCAATTTTACCATGTTAATAATACCTGATAATTATGTGGACTTCAACTATTAGGGAGAGCTCATATCCTGTAGATTTAAAAAGCAGAAGAGAACAATTTTTTTTTTCTCTAGAAGATCCAAATAGAAGTCTTTTCCAAAGTGAGACCTGGGCTCCATCTTATTGGTTGACTTGGTTGACAGTCAGTGGTAGTAAGGGGATTCTGGGAAGGGTTCCAGCTGAGGCTTCAGCATTTCAGGAAGGTGGTGACTGATCCAATTAAGCTGGAGCACAGGGTCCATTTGAGGAGAAAAATAAGAATCAGATGGTAGACTGCTTGTACATCAGGGGGAGTCTAATGAGTGACTGAAGAGACTTCTTACCAATAAAAGAGTCAGCTAAGATTTTATTTAAGATGGCATAATTAGATCGCACTTCAGAAATATGCATTTGTCTTCAGTGTATGGAAAGAAATAAGAATTAGAATGAGTGCTAGGAGAAAAATATCGGCTAAATAGGTTCCTCCAATAAGACAAATATCTAATAAGGACTTAATAGGGATTTAATTTAATTTAATCCTTCAGAGAACAGAAAGTTTAAAGGAAAAGTGACACTGTCAAGAATGAAGGGACAGGAAGCACATCGCCAAAATAACACCAAGCTTAAGAGGGCAGAGGGAAGGAAAGACTACTGGTGCTTCCAAGTATTTAAAAAGTAAGAAAGTTAAAGCTACTAAACACATCAGTCAACACAGTAAGTAGAGGGTGATCTTCATGAGCCTGTATTCAGTTTCCTAGTATTTTATTGAGAATTCTTATATTTATGATCATCAGGGATATTTGCCTACAGTTTTGTGGGGTTGTTGTTGTTTCTGTTGTTGTTTTTGCTGTTGTTGTATCCTTACCTGGTATTAGAGTAATAGTGGCTTCATAGGAGGAGTTTGGGAATGTTCCTTCTAAATCTATTTTTTCTTTAATTATTTAAAATTACTGGTTCTACGCCCTCTTTGAAAGTCTGATATAATTATAGGCCTACACCTAGGAAGGATTATTATTATTATTGTTTCAATTTCATTTATTAAAAGTCTGTTTAGGTTGTTGGTCACTTCTTGATCTCACTTTGGCAATTTGGCTGAGTCTAGAAATCCATCCATTTCTTTTAAATTTTCCAACCTAATGGAGTACAAGTTTTGAAAGTATTCCCCTATGATATTCTGAACGTCTTTGGTGTTTATTATAATGTTTCTCTGTTTATTCCTTAGTCCATTGATTGGGGTCACCCTTTTCTTTCTCTTGTTTAGTTGAGCAAAGAGTCTATCTTGCTTCTCTTCTTTAAAAACAACCACTTAGATTCATTGTTTCTTTGTATTGTTTGATTTCTTTCTACTTCAATAAATTCTGTTCTGATTTTTATTATTTCTTTCTATCCATGGAATTTAGTTTTGGTTTGTTTTTTAATTCTTGCGTTATATCTTTAAGTCATTCATTTCTGCTCCTTCTGATTTTTAATATAGGCAATAGAGCTATCAATTTCTATTATATAGATGATTTTCTTGTGTCCCAGAAGATTCATGGTGTTTTCAGTTTCGGTTAGTTCCATGGTTCTCTTATTTCTTCTGTGACCCATTCACTATACAGTAATAACTTACTTAATCTCCATGACTTTTTGCCCTTATTGAAGTTTTGCTTCCAGTTTTAAGTTTATGGCATATTAGTCAGAAAGGAAGTGTGGAATTATTTCCTATTTTCTAAATTTGATAAGATATGCTTTGCGTCCCTGTGTCAACTTTAAAGAAGATTTCACAAATTTCTTAGCATGCATAATCTTCTGTCTTTGTGTGGAATATTCTGTGATCATCTAGTAGATCTCTTTAATTCTTTTTTTAATATTTTTATTAGGTATTTTCCTCATTTACATTTCCAATGCTATACCAAAAGTCCCCCATACCCTCCCCCTGACTCCCCTATCCACCCACTCCTACTTTTTGGCCCTGGCGTTCCCCTGTACTGGGCATATAAAGTTTGTATGTCCAATGAGCCTCTCTTTCCAGTGATGGCCGACTAGGCCATCTTTTCATACATATGCAGCTAGAGTCAAGAGCTCCGGGGTACTGGTTAGTTCATAATGTTGTTCCACCTATCTATTTAATTCTAAAGTTTCTCTGTTCAACCTTTGTACCTGTTTATCAGGAAAGCCAAGGCTACGCAGAGAAGCCCCATCTTGGAAAAAAAACAAACCAAAAAACAAACAAACAAACAAACAAAAAGTGGTACTGAAGTCACCTTATAACTTCACATCAGTGATAATCTGTGTCATTAACCCCAGTACTACACTTTTCATGGAAGGGAGTGCAATAGAATTTGTTGCACAGATGTTTATGATTGAGGTGTTTTCTTGGTTCTTGACAAATACAAAGAAAGTCACTCTGGCTTGCTTCCTGATCTTATTTGCTTGGATTTTTTTTTTCCATCTTTAGAAACTAGGTGAACATGGTTTAGTAATCCATTCAATTAGCCCGTGTCTTTGGACTGGGGAGTTAGAACATTAATGTTTAAAGTTATTATGAAAGGTATGTATTAATATCAGTCACTTTGGTTTTGTTTGTTTGTGTGATTGACTGGATGGAGGTTTGGTTTGGTTGGTTTGGCTTTTGTTCACTGCTCATATACCTAGTTGTGGTGTGTTGTTTTGTTGTTTCTCTTTAATTGTAGCTTCATTTGTTTTCATTCTACTCTCTTGCTTATGCTTATCCCCTATTTAGTCTGAAGTATTGATTCCAGTATTCTATTTAGGAATGTTTTAATGGACATAAATTTTTAATTATTTCAGATAGTTGTTCTGGGTATAGTAGGCTAAGTTGGCAGTTGTGGTGCTATAGAACTTGGCATGCATTGCTCTGGCACTTTGGACTTTCACAGCTTCCATTGAGAAATCAGCTGTTATTTTAATGAGTTTTCCTTTAAAATGTTCCTTTCTCAAGCAGCTTTTCAGGTTCTGTATTATTTCCTTGTTCTATATGCATAGCATTTTAACTTTGATATTTCATGTGGAGTTTACATGCAGAAGAATGAAATTAGACTCAGCTGTCAGTACACACACACACACACACACACACACACACACATTCCAAGTAGATCAAATATTTCAACTTAAAACCAGAAATAAAAAGCCTTATATGAAAACATAGGTAACATTCTACAAGAGATACATGTAGCACAGGACTGTCTCAGAATGACTCTGTTTGCCTAGAAATTAAGACCAAGAATTGACAACAAATGAGCTCCATGTTTAGGAAAGAACTTGACTCAAATAAATAGGTAGAGAATAATAAAGTAAGATAGAAAACACTTTCCTATGGAATGTCTGTGTGCACAAAGATGTACACACACAACATACATATGTGTGTATATTGATACACATAGAAAAACAGACAGAGAGATAGAGGGGGAAGATGATAATAAAAATAAACTACCTAAATAAATTGCCCTAAGCCATAAGATATAAAAAGGCAATAATTATATAAAAACAATTGCATTTCAAGGTTTTATTTCTGACCACCAATAAATGTAAGATACTATTTATGACATAAGGAAATGTATTGTTATTTTCTTACTACAAAGATAAGTTGTACCACCTTACCACAAGATGTACATATATATTTTTATTAGCTAATTACAGTTGTATCTTCAGTCATAAAATAATTTTGATCAATTAAAAATATATAAACTATTATATGAGAGGTATTTCTGAGAGGTATTCCCTTATATTTAAAATACATTCATTTTTGTTCATTTGGTTAGTTGGTTGGTGGTTTGTCCCCTTGAACTAGAAGTTCTGAAAATCCAATGCTTGTTAACTGGTATTTATGATTCTAAGAGGAAAATCCTGAGCAAAGAGGCAATAAAAACAGATTTCTATTTAGGTGAATAAAACAAATTTGAATTCTACCATCACTGAGATACTAAATTAACCCTAGAATTGAATAAACTGTATTAGTATTGATGTGGAATTGTAAGAACTTTAATGCTACAGCCCAAAGCACCACAGTGCAAAGCACCTCTATAGATGCATTAATCATTCTTGGATCAATCTTCCCCTGGTATACCATCCTATAAAAATTCCTAGTGACTTCCTTTCTCCATCTTATGATATTGCTCCTTCTCAACCTTTCCACTCTGTCCATTAGAACTCCACCCCATCAAAAACTTTCTTAGCTTTTTAAGCTTATCCCTAAACTTAGCCTTGATACTGTTTTAGTGCAGAGTGGCCCTCTGCTGTCTTCTTAGGTCTTTTCTCCAACACACACTAACTTTGCAGTCATACCCGCAGATAAGGGTGACCTATACCTTACATGAAGAAAACTACTTTGCAAACAGGGGAGACTACTACAGAAAACTAAAACCAAATCCAAATCCAAAATGCAGAGTTCCTAAACCTCGGGGAACATTGCTGATGAGGTACAGTAATACTACAAGAGCCACATAATCAGAGAGTTTTCTGTGATATTGTATCTCCCACTAAAATCACAAGATTCACCCATAAAGTCTCATCAACATGACTATCCTCATGCAAGCTGAATAAGTATTACACTAATGAACATTTGCAAGATGAGATGAAAAAAAAAATAGAGAGAGCTGATGAGGCACCAATTTTGCACAGAAAATTTTAGACAACTAAGAAAGGCTGTGAACAAATTCAGTTGTTCTCCCCAGGGAAGAACACGCCAATTTGTTGTTGTCCAGTGCCAAATAATAAGTAGGATTTTGGACTGAACAAGTCATATTTTCGAATGTATGTGTGTGTGTGTGTGTGTGTGTGTGTGTATAACACTGTGTGGTTAAAATGGTCAGTTTGAAGTTAGAAAGCTTCACTTAGCGTTTTATGTTTTCTCTATCAAGTCCATTCTTATGTTTATCACTAAATGATCTTTTTGAACATAACAAAATTTATAGCATCAACAAAAGTGGACAGAATTGACTACATAAATACACATTTAATGACAACTTTGAACACTTAAAGGTATATAAAGGGAAAGTTGAAGAATAAATTTAAATAAGTAAAATTGTCATAACTGTATTTTGAATAACATTTGAAATTAGAAATAAGTATATCTTAGGTTAAATCAATATAGTTGTTAAGGTTTTAACTATATTTTTGCAGCAAAAGTACCTCAACCCCTGAATATTTATTAGATAGCTTTATGAAATCTGGGCTAAGATATAAGGTAAAAGTAAATAAGGACATAGATGAAAATCTATCCCCATTCCATCCTGTACAATTTTCACCATTTTCCCCCACATTCTCTCCCTCCTAGCTTCATGTCTTCTGTCTCCTTTAAAAAGTCACTGAGTCTACTTAGCACTGTGATATGTGCATGGCTGGCTGGTAATTCATTAGAACACTGATCGCCATCATTCCTGGTAAAAAACACTTACCCCGGTGGCAGAAGCTACTAATTTCCAATAGCTAGGAGTGGGCCTTCCTGAGCACCTCCTCCTTCCAGGATAGAATGGGTGTGAGCTTGATCTTCTGTGTGCAGTCATAGCAACTGAGAGGTCATTCCCACTTTAACATACTAAGTGAGGCCAAAACCTCTAATATGTCATCTATTTTACTTAAGATAACTGGAACACTGGAGCTGGCATTAAAATCATCCATTATAGAGTAAAGAAATTGAGGAAATTAACACAAAAGTGGCTACATCATTTTCCTAAATTCTAAAACGTTATTGAAAAAAAACAAATATATATCTCCAAGCTATTTGTTATTTAAACCATTTCAAAGGTTGCTTTTCAGGACATCTTATAATCCCAATACCATTTCTTTCATTAAATGTTTTAGATGTTAATTCTCATTTAGGATTATTTGTTTTAATTTTAACTCATCCAACTTTAATGTGTCTGTGAGTATAAATCATTTAAATAATGTCTAGTATATTAGCTAATCGAAATTAAATTTGAAATAATAAAAAAAAAACTCTGTGCAGCTCCTAATTGCTTCTTAGGTTCTGTCAAGAACATTTGTTCATGCTAGACATGCACGTCTCTCTGTGCAATCTCATACTTGTTCCTTGCATCGTAAGGAGCTCACATTATGATTTATCTACCTAAGGGAGGAATATTCCTTGTAGAGGTCATTTTTAAGAAAAATCAGACATGAATTTTGAACACTTTGACTTCACTTCCCCTCTCCAAGATAATTGCCTTATCCAGGCTGCTGAAGGAGCAATTTTAAGGATATAATCTGCCAATCCGTCTTTAGAGAGGCTGTGAGCAAATGAAAACAGCAAACTCAATAAGAAAGGAAGAGCAGGTGTGCCTTCAATTAGGAAGAAAAGAGAAGTTCCGGATAATGAGACTATGATGAAACTAGTGAAGGATACAACATGTAAAACACAATCTTAAGCTTGATTCTGTTTCCACATGCTCATCTCCATGCCTCCTTAATTAAATGAGCAAGTTCGTTTGCATGCAATCTCAAAACAAGTCCCTCTTTTCATCTTTAAGTAATGACAATGTAGATTGCTGAATATGTAAAACACTGTGAGAAATTAGTTTACAAGTCTCTTACTTAACTGAAGTGGATTGTAGCATCTTGTGGCGATTAAAGTTACAGTGAGCATCATCTTTGCTCTTCAAATATTAATATGTGAACACTATACATGTGTATCAAACTATTTAGACCTTGAGAAAGTGCATCTATATAGATTGCCCATATTTTGTTTTATTCTAATATGTATTGATGTGGTATCCCCAAGAAGAAAATTGATTAATGCTTTAGGGAAATGATGTTGCCTGAATAAAACAATTAGATTCTTGCTGAACCATTTACTGTAGTAACTGTTGAATTGTTTAATAAGTACAGATTTCCCATTTCTGTTTAAAGCAGTTGTACAACTAAATTATTCTAATGACATCAGGATAAGCCAAGGCCAAAGGATATGAGACCACTGAGACCATGAGAGACTACTGATTAGCATATTTTGTTTGTTTTAAGGAAAATTATGGCTTCTTTTCTTCCACATAAATGGAAGATATTGCAGTCTGAATAAAAAGACACAGATGAGTAATATAAACCAAACTACAACAACCTGACCACTCTGCTAAATCCTCATCAGTTTGAGGGTAAGAAGGGGGACTCTTATCAGCCATTAAAAAGTCTGCTTCTTTATTGAAGAGAGAGGAAGAGGGTGGATGTTGAAGAGAGGAGAGGTGGAGGGGAGTGCTAGGAAGAGTGGAGGGCGGGGAAATGGCAGTCAGGATGTACTTTATAAAAGAAGAATGATTTTAGGGCCATGTATACCTTCACTAGGAATAAATAGATGAAACTCATTTTTTAAAATGAAAAAGTCTTGAGTCATCTCTATGTAAATTGAAAGAGTAACAGAAGAGTACAAACTGTAATCCAATGATAGAAATGTAATTTTCCTTCCTTCTACTTCGGTGCCAGGAGAATATACTCTCCAGTGCCCTGAGACTTTTTCATCAATAGAACACTTCTTACATTCCTGCTAGTTCAAGGAGGGCCTGATGTCACAGAGTATCTTATGAACAACACATCTCCTGCCATATACATCGCTATTAACAATGGTCCAGAGCACTCATTTTATTCTTTGTTACTATGGTTGGAAGAAAGGATATGGCTAGTTTGAAGAAAATGTACTTTTGTCTACTAATTTAGTTTACTCTAAATATATATATATATATATATATATATATATATATATATATGAATTACCAATAGCACCATAATGTGATCTGTAAAAATATGCTAAAGTTCTTGAAAAAATATCCAAAGGATTACATGCTCTTACCTGCTCTTACCAATTCACCATTTAAAAAATGAATAAATAGAAAAAGATCTGATTATGTTCCTGTAATTCTACCTTCAGAATGTCAAGTGCCTTTAACAAGCACAAGGACAAAATATGTTCATCTTACTTGTAACTGCAATACAAACAACGTTACAAGCTGAGAGTGGCAGAACTAGGAGAGAACAAAATAATGTCTTTTTTGCACTGTTTCTCTTATATCATGCTATAATGAAGGTGAATATTTTGGCTACAACTGCAACTAAACATGAAATCAACATAAAAATAGGTGGCAGGAAAGGTTCTGACTGGCTAGCTCAGGACTATTTGGTTCTTGTTTGGGGGAAAGGGCACAAACTGATAGATTCTGTCCACTCTTCTGACATCACCCCTGGCTTCTGTCATTTTCAGCAGGATAGGAAACACTGGTCAGTGTGGTAGTTGGCACTTTTAATAAAATGTAGGGACAGATATTAGACTAAATTACCAATTTTAGAAATTTCAATGATAATTTTCATCTGAGTTCTAGTAATATCAAACTCTGCCAACCCACATAGCAAGGCCCTAGATTCTTACCTCAAAACCGGAGGATGAGATAAGGCTCACCAGAACCTACACCTTCATTTGATTGGCTGTTGTTATCGTTGTTGTTGTTGTTGAGCATTGTTTTCACTGAGAGCTTTTAAATGTTAGCATATATAATATTATTTGTCTGCTTTTGTTTCACAAAAGGTAAAAATCTCTAGGCTTAAGAAACAAAGCTATATGGATTACAAAGAGCCACATGTGCAGCCCACGAACAGAATTTTTGTTTGTTTGTTTGTTTGTTTGAGACAGGGTTTCTCTGTATAACCCTGGCTGTCCTGGAACTCACTCTGTAGACTAGGCTGGCCTCAAACTCAGAAATCTGCCTGCCTCTGCCTCCAGAGTGCTGGGATTAAAGGTGGGTGCCACCACGCCCATCCAGAATTATTTTTAATTTAGTAAATATACATGCAATAAATTCCATGTCATAGAGCAAATATCACAGGAGGTTGAAAGGGAAGGCTAAGGAGGTCGAAGCTGTCTTTGGCAACATAGTAAATACCAGGGCAGCCTGGGCTAAAAGAGATCCTGTCTCTAAAGCTCATGAATAAATATCTAAAAACCTTGAAAAATGGAGCTCATCTGTCATACATATAAACATACTTGAATAAAATTTGCTTTTCTACTCAGAGTTCTCATTATGTGTGGATTGAGAGATTTATTTTTAGTGTGAAACTTTTCTTATGCTCCTTATAAAGGACGCTAAAATTTAAAATATCTCCTGATGTTGGGACTCTTTTTCCTCCTGTTGGGTTTCTTTACCTAGCCTTGATATGAGGGCTTGTGCTTTGTCGTGTTGTATCTTGTTATGTCTTGTTTGGTTGTCTTCTCTTGGGGGCCTGCTTTTTTATGAAGAGAAATGGGAGGGGGAATGGATCTGGAGAAGAGGAGAAGTTGGGAGGAGGCGGCTGGAAGGGCTGGAGGGTGGAGAAATTCTGGTTGGGATGTACTGTTATGACAGAATAATCTATTTTCAATTAAAAATACCTCAAAAAGCAACAATATTTCTTAAAGAACTTATATAAAAATAATTATATGAGAGCTATATGTGGTAACGCAGATTATGTGCCCTATTAGAAATAAATAAAATACCAAGAATGTGAGACTAGTTGAGCACAAAAGTAGTTAAACTTGGTGAGATGTGAAATTAGATTTTAATGCATGCAAAACACATTCCAATGCATATTTTTAGGTGGAGGCTGATTGACTTTTCTCTGTGTTTAAAATTAAAAGCTGCCTTTAGGCGGTTAAGAACCTTTAGAGAGCATTTGATAATACTAAACTCAAGCACTTAGATTTAGTTCTACCACAGAACTGTGCAAAGATCAAAGCCTCATGCCAGGAAAGATTTTGGTATGCCCATGTACCAGTTCTGTCCCACATAGCAAGTTCATCAGATTCTTTTCCCAGGTCATGAACTATGAACTATGGGAAGTATGCCTACTTTTTCTAATATAAGGATCAGGATCTTGTTTTACTCATTCTTCTTTGCCCTCTTAAATAGCCATTAATGATAATAATGGAATAACAACTAATAATGGCTTGATAGGTCTGTGCTAACAACGATTGATGAATGTACTTAATAACTATCTTATTATAGTCCTATATCTACATGCAGAAGGAATAACTTTTAATCTCCATATACCATTAGAAGGAGATGGCATTTAAATGATAACTATCTCATCAGAAGTCATGTAGCTCCCAAGGAGAGTTTGAAATAATTCCCATAAATGCAGCTTCAAAGCTGAGCAAAGATACGTACGCCCTGGAATTGGCATGTCATAATTTGTTAGACTGCATTACTCTTTAACCATCAATGAGTAGATGACAACTCATTTAACTCTCAAGTTCTCTATGAGCTAAAAATGTTTCAAAAATCCCTATACTGAAATTACATTCTACCTAATAACCATGTATTGAATGCTTTAATGCAAGACACTCATCTAGTAGACGAACATTAGCCTAACATATAATAGCCTTCACTCACTACTTAAGTACCCCTCTTTCAGTGTTTTAACAGTTTGTAAATTTTACTCAGAGAGCATACATAGGAATTATTGTCATGCTATGTCTCTCCATAAAGTGTTTCTTCTATCAGTTTAAGACAGTTTGCTTTAATATATTCTGTGGAGCCATACAAGCATGTAATTTGCAGAAAATATAAACTAACAACCTCGGTTTTACAAGCTAGGTTAAAATATTGATAAACAATATGATGTAGTAACCCTCGTGCATCATGTACAGAGTCTCAACTATGTATTCTGTTTGCACACATTATCATTTGTTTCTTCTTACTTACTTGTCCAGAATAAGAAGTGCTAAATTCAATATGATGGTCACCTGGGATGGGTGTTCTTTTTCTTTCATGGCTGTTAGAGTGTGATGGGATTGTATTTCAGGATGAGGTCTTTATTCATATCACATTAAATGTCTTATGCAGTAATGCCAGTATTATTAGGAGCCAGAGTAGGCGAATGATTGCCATGGATGCTGCATAATGTCAACCTCATCTAAATGAATGTTGAATGAAACAAGGGTTTTAAGTAATAAGAAATCTCTTCAGGACATACAAACTATTTGCATTTCTTATTTGCATTGATATCATGATGACCTTGTAGGAAAAAAAAACTTTAGTAAGGTGAGCATTGAAAAGCAATTTTTATCCACAGATATTTAATTCAACAAATATTCATCCAATTCGTACTGTTTCGTAAATAACTTGGGTGCCTGGGATAAATAGTTTTTCAAGTATAAAATTAACTTAGGATAGTTTGAAGAGGAATATATAAGCAAAGATCTTTATTAATTGTGTGGTTATATGATATCTGTAACAAATGGATACAGACTTTGAGATAATTTAAAGAGCAAAGAGAATACAGGGACTTTAAAATCTATTTAGCAATCAAATATTGAGAGAAATCACAGAACAATATGCTAAGCCTAGAATTTTTTGAGAAATTAACATATGTTCCAATAAAAAGCATTAATTACCAGAGGTGAATATGATCAAAGTATATTATAAGCACATGTGAAAATGTAATAATAAGTCCTGTGTAAAATTAATATACATTATTAAATACAATAAGTTGATTTTGTAGCTGTGTTTAGATAAACTAATATTGATGTCCATGCAGTCCTACTCCAGACATTTTATCTACTTCTCTTCCATTTAGTGTAAGAATCACACATAAAATAGCAAGCCTATTTTTACTGCCTTCTACCAGAGTGCCTAACTGGAGCCAAAAGGAGAGTAAACACAGACATCAAAGCTCCCAGGTGTAGCAAATAGAATGATTTTCTAAAGGCTAATTTTCTGAAGAATTTTCAGTAGAACAAGTCAAGTCCTAAGCATTTAGTTTTGGAAATACAAGGATACAACCAGAGTAAAATTTAAAAAAAAAAAAACAACACTTTAGATAAATAGTAACATTATTTTCCTCAAAAACTCAAAGTCAGTATTTGTATATAGAAAGATAGATGAGAGGGGAGGGAAAGAGAGAGACAGAGACAGAGACAGAGACAGAGACAGAGAGATTGAGAGAGACAGAGAGAGACAGAGAGAGAGACAGAGAGAGAGACAGAGAGAGACAGAGAGACAGAGAGACAGAGAGAGACAGAGAGACAGAGAAAGACAGAGACAGACAGAGAGAGAGACACAGAGAAAATACATGATAGATAGATATGCACATATGTGGCTGTGTATATGTGCATGTTTGTGTGTAGGAGTATTTAAGTGTGTATTTGTATATGTATGTGAGTATGTGTTTATGCATGCTAGTGTGTGTGTGTGTGTGTGTGTGTGTGTAAATTTGAAAAAGAAACATTATTCTATGTCAAAAAAAAAAAAACCCCACTGGTCTCAATCAAAAATTAAAAGCCATAAAGTAGAGAAAAGTAAATTTGATCACTGTTGGTGTTCAAATTCAGTTGCAAATAACTACGTGTTAATAAGCACATAGTTTTTGAAAAGCCCCCACCCACTTAAGCTAAAATAATTATGGAAATTTGAGTCAATTGGGGGACTTTTTCCCCCCCTGGAGATAAGAGATTATAGAATCCTGACTATACCACATGAGCTACTTTCCATTCCATAAACACATAAAGCAAACCATATGACACCTAAAATTCTTCTAGCCTGTGGCTAATATAAAATTGAGTTTATATAGGATTACTTCTCTCTAATTCAAAAAACAGACTCACAAGTATGGACTCTAGGAAAGAATTTCTACAAAGTCCTTGAATTATTAAAAAATCAAAATAAAATCCTAAAAATCTTCCGTGTAATGGACTTTTGCAATAAGAAAACTCTCAGCTACAAATATATTCTCCACAGTATCTTATCATGGAACTTCATAACTTGTACACATAAAATTCAAAGGGATAATTTTCCACCTGCCAAAAGACAATATCTTATACAATATCATTAAATAGTAATAAACTTTTTAAAAGCATGAATTTAAGTAACTAATCATTACTAATTTGCAGTAAGCACCATTTATGCCACATTTAACTAATATGTTGGACCAAGTAATAAACAAACCAAAGGCCAAGCTTAAATGAATAACTTTCTTTCTCATAACTGAAACTTTAGTCTTCCACAAATTATTGCTAAAATAAGTCAGCAAGAAAAAAAAAACAAATACATTTCATAATTTAAAAAGCAAAAATATATAATTTATAAAAAACAAAATAAGATTAAATTCAATGAACAGGTTCAGTACAAGTTTAAAAAGATAACTGTTTATGCTTCAAGGAAATTCAGAACCCATACAGTTACTGACTGCAATGTGGTCTGAAAGTCATGTTAAACAAACCTTATAAGAATATTTATTTATGTGTGGCTAGAGAGACAGCTCAGCAGTAAAGAACATTGGTTGCTCTTTCTGAGGACCAAAACTTAATTCCCAGCACCTACATGCAGATCACAGTGGGCTATAACTCCAATTCCAGGGGAATGTGGCACCATCTTCTGGCCTACACAGGAACTGCCAGTACACAGTTTACATACATACTTGCAGACAAAACATCCACACACACACAAAAAAATATTTTCACATGTTTAAAAGAATATTATAAAGGTTCTCACCTTTGAAATGTAAACAAATAAAACAATTAATTAAAAAGGGGTATTATGAAACAGCCCCAACCTCCTCTCTCTGCCTCTCTCTGTCTCTCTCTCTCTGTCTCTCTCTCTGTCTCTGTCTCTCTCTGTCTCTCTCTGTCTCTCTCTGTCTCTCTCTGTCTCTCTCTGTCTCTCTCTCTGTCTCTCTCTCTCTCTGTCTCTCTCTCTCTCTCTCTTTCTCTCTCTCTCTCTCCCCTCCCACCTCACCCTGCAACTGACCAAAAATATATGGTGCAATATGCAGTGTATAGAAATGAAGAGGTAGAAAAATTATTAATTGTCTCTTCCTCAGAAGAGTTATTGATCAATAAGTAGAAAACCACTTGGCAAAGAATTAAAGATGTGCTCTAGCAAATACATAGATAGTATTATAAGATAGAGAGAAGAAATGAATGATCAAGAAGAAATTAGTTATTTAGGGAAGTTTAGGGACTGGAAACACCCTGGAAATGGGCAATGTCAACATAATGCTGATCATGCTGTAGGATGCTGAAGAATAGGGATTAAAATAAACAAGCAACAGAGAATAAACAATAAAACTTAAGCAGATAAGGAATATACTACTGTTTGATTCTTCAAATAATGTGTAGAAAGGTAGAATTGTGGATGGGTTGGGAATTAGGCTGCTCAAGGCTAGTTAAAAAGAGAGAGGAAGCCATAAACTGGCTACCAGCCCTTCTTGTCAGACAGTCTCATAGGAAACTCCACACTGGGCATTGTTCTTAGCACAAAACTTCAGTTAGATTTTTGCAAACTTATTTCTACCTTGTTCTGTGAATGCCTATATTACGTTACAATTATAAGTCATATGATTATTGTCACAGAACACACAATATACTCTAATTTCTACCAAAGGAAATGGATACAAAAATTACAAAGCCAGATACAGACTGATTTTCAGGTAGCTAACAGAGCCAGTTCATTTGGCTCAGATTTCCAACACTTTGCCTGGCTTCATGGAGAATCTTCTAGATTAGCCTCACTGTTCCTGAGTAAGCAGACTTACTCTGTTAGCATAGTATCTTCCAGCCATGTTAAGAAGACATCCCTCTCATATTCTAAGAAACAGCTAATAATTTGAACTATAAGGGCCCTGATTATCTCGTATCCAACATACAGAAAATCAGCTAAGCAATCACCGAAGTTTTAGCCTCTGTGAACACTTAGTGCAAGAATTTTACCAAGACATAAAATGAAAATTGATAATCATCTTCAAAGAATATGTGTTCCTTTACTTCAGTTGAAGGAATCTTGTCAAGGCTGATAATTGGCTACTGTTGGGACTATTTTCCAGAGTTCTTCTTCTCTTCCTTTTACAAAGTACCCTCAGGCATTTTCAGAAATGTCTAAATCTCTTTCTATTGAGATTCAGGAACAGCCTTTGTGCTTCAGTGTCTATTCCTTCCCAACTTATTCTGAGTTAACTTATTTGAAATTAAAAAGAAGACAAGATTGTCTGAATCCCTCGGTGGTGATTCTGACCCGGTTCCTTATATTAATCTTATTTTTTATATGTTACAGGTCCTATAATGACCACCAGTACTGCAAGAGCTCTACACAGGATTCTCAGGAGAGGTTGTAACAAATGCAGGCCTGTTGCTTCATTTAACAAAAGCTGTGAAGGAGAAAACAAACGACCGGTTATGAGGAGTGGGATGAGGATGAAGAAAGCAATGGCTCTAGAGAAGGCTCCCGAGAACTGATGCCTGAGTGAATGCTAAAACCCAGTGAACTAGACGATGGTTGTGAAACATCTAGACAGAGCTTTCTAAAGTTTGTGAAACTCTGTGGCAGAGACCAAGAAGCTCAAAGGAGAGCTGGCTGCTAACACTGTGTAATTACTTAAGCATTTAAGATTTCCTACAAACTGTGTGCAAGGAGGAAGAAGAAACCAAACAAGAACAAACTCCCAGAAAAGAGAAGTGGTAGAAAGCAAACACGTAAATAGCCTATAAAAGATTCTAAAAGTGACAGCTCAGATAGCTAAGAGTTCCTGTTATTCATATACATTTGAAAATATTCTACTGTCAAATCCTCAATAAGAATTCAATAATGTATATGCCAAGAGCTTAAAGGCTTATAGTCAATAACACAGCAGTGAATCAGAGGTCTTTTAATGTAAAATTTAGACACTGGGTTATTAAAAATCAAGGGTCATGATAGAATGTGGGAAAATATTCTTATGGGACAGAAGCAGTGTTTATTCTTGGGTTTTGTGGTTACTTAGAATCATTTTCTTTCAGTTCAACTATAAGCTACAGTAAATATTTATAATTTTTCATTGAATTTTCAGCTTATCATCTTGCTTGGTTTAAACTTTGATACTATTTGTCAATAACTTAACAGATAGAAAAATTGTATTTCAGTCTTTGAATTTTGATTTTCCTGTATATGCTTGAAAGGAGTGTCATAACATTTAATGATCACAGTTTACAAATTTAGCAAATAGCAAATCTCTCTAAGCATCAGAAAGTAGAGACAAAGAAGACAAAAATCTTAGTCTAAGCATATGTTTCAGATGATGTTAAAATGCAGAATTATATCCATATCAAGGTAAAATACAAAATACTACTATATTATCTCTAAAACGTTTCCATTCCTAAATTTCCCATTGTCCTCTTAAAAGTTATTGAAACCTATGTCAAGTGTATATAAAAATAAAATGTATTTTGTCCAAAATAATTACTACCTGCCTTGTACTGGCATGGGTGAGAAAGAGATGTCCCCACCCCCACCCTGCCTATGGCACTCAGGACAGCTAGTCCCAATATCATGAAAGCAAGAGAGCTGATCAGTCCCTGCCTCTCTGTCTGCCTGCAGTAGTTGGGAGAGTGGTTCCTGCACCTTTCCTGGGAAAGATAGTAGAGCTGGCCCTGCTGGCTGGCTGGGTGTTGCCCAAGGGCATGAGAACTAAAGAGCTGGCCCTGACTCCTTGCTGGCTTTCATATTGGGTGAGCTGGCTGGGGCGATGCTGAAGATCTCACACTAGTGGTGAGGGTGCAGAAGAGCTGACCACCTGACCAACTCAGGTTCAACTCAGGCTCAGATCCAGGGCTTTGAGTTGGCCCATCCCAACATCTATCCCACTTATGAACTGCAGGAGCAGGGGAAGGAGCTGGCCCTAGAGATCCAAAGCTGCAGGATCTCCATGATATGGGCAACAACAGGACATCCAAGAAGAGTCCCGGTAAAGATTCAGTATTGATAGTATAGCAGAAACGAGAGGCCTTGAAGCATACCAATAACTTATTGCAATGAACATTTGCAAGTACAGATGAGTGAACAAATGGCACACTGTGTGACACACTGTGACACACTACAGGTTTCATGGTGAGACAGAGTAGTTGGGATGTTTCTTTCTTTTTCTTTTCTTTTGTGTGAAGTTGTGAGGGTGGAGGGCAGACATGGGGGAGCAGGGAGATGAGTTGGGTTGGGCTGCATGATGAGAAATCCACAAAGAACCAAGAGAAAGTTTTGAAAAATCAACTTCATAAGGAAAGAAATGTTCAGTGTGTATTTTATCTTAACTCTAGTTCGTAAAAAGAGACAATAAATTAAAGTATATGCTACAGAATAGTGTTTATAAAGATGAAGGCAGTTGCATATTATCACCTGACTTAGAAGTGTATAAAATATACTTAGCTCCATTATATACACCTAAGATACATTTAATTGTTTCCCCTGTGATTTCACATCCTGTCATTACTAAATGGCGATAACTTCTTTCAGAGGTGATTTAATGAGGATGCTTATCATTAGGAGAAGTACATGGAAGCCCTCACTCTTTGAACCCTGACTTACTAACATATGAACTTTGAGAAAGTTGATGAGATGAAATACATTCTGTGTCTGTTGCTTAGAGCAATCAACGGATCAAAACATTGATTTTATAAAGTGGATTTGAAAACATTAAACAAAATGCTGAGGTAGATGGTTTTATTTACTTTCGCTTCTCCTAAAACAATGTTTCCACACCAGATAAAAGTAAGGAGCATTAGAATTTCATAGATGGGGCAGTATATGTAATTATTCTTCACAAAGGCCAACTTTGAAAGCAATGAAAAGTGAAATAGTGACTAATATCAGAATACATTTGAATAGGAAAAAAGTCTCCAAAAGTCAGTGTTCCAGATCAGACTGTCAGTCCAAGGTCACAGAGGATTTCACTTTGTGGCAAACAGGTTCCAAAGTTCCCGAGCTTCTGCATAGTGAAATAACACATGCATACCTATATAGACACAGCGCTCTCATTGCAACTGTGTACCTACAGTTTGTTACGTCTGATAAACAGGAAAATTCATAGAGGGATGAAGCCTTTTGCAAGATATATGTAACAGTATGGCCTGGTTTTCATGACTGAAAAATTTACAAATTATGGTGCCACAGCAAAGGAGCCTTATAATCTCAACTACATATACATTTGTTTATAATAAACACTTACTTATGAAAGTATAGAAGACTAGAAACACTGTATTATGTGCCCAATAGTTAGATTAGGATAGAAGTAGTTAGAGTGGAAACACAAATATGCCCTTATGCTAAATGCAAAGGGTATCAATATCAGATGGAGATATTGTCGGTTTTAGGACAAGAAGGATTGTTAAAGTTAAATAACCAAGCAGCTGCTTAAGGTAAGTGAAATGTATTTTGTTCCTAAAACTAGATAAAATTTCTCATGTGTCTCATGTTGAGGGAGAGACAGAAAGCTCAAATACAATTCTACAAATCTCAAGGTAAGCAATCTATTTCCTTGAACTAGCATTTTCTTCTGTTAGAGGTTTTAAAACACTGAGATACACTTTGTAAATAGACTTCTAGAATGGCAATGAGAAAGTACTTTTCCATTCGTGACTTTTTTAGAATTTCATGGTTCATAAAAATCACTCTTCTCCCATGGAAGCTAATGTGGTTGTCTTTACGCATGCGCGCGTGCACACACACACACACACACACACACACACCCCAAAGTTCAAAGTCTCTTTTAAAATACTGGGCACATAGTATCTTTGGAAGTCATTATGTAGAAAGATGAGAAATTATCAATACATGTGAAAACCAGAACAGGATTACGTGTGAATTAGTAACTGAGCATCACAGGCCCAGCTAAGGTGAGTATAGTATAGTTCTAGTTTTCCCAGAGTTAAAGGTTTCATTTTTAATCTATTTCAGACACAACTCAGAATGTTTATGGCTGACAGCCATTTTTTGATTCCATGGAGGCAAAGACTACACAGGATGCTTCTATGAGGAAGAACAGCATAACACAGTTAGATACCCAATCCTGTTCTGAAGTCCAGAACAGCTTCATCCTGTTGCCTTCTCATCACAGAAGCAGTCATACTGCAGCAGTGACAGGCACCTTGCTGCTCCAAGGAGAGCTCTTCAGAAGAACGGCAGCCTCCAGCACTGATAGGGAAAGGGGCGGGGGGGGGGAGCAGCTATAAAGTGATGGCTCTTCAAGGAAATAAATGTTATGTGCTTATTCACATCTGCTTGACCTAGAAATACTTCAACTCAAAAGGTTTAGAAAATGCCCTCAGAAAGCCGTATTAAGTATCGATCTCTCGTGAATATATAAGAAAAGCCTTTCTCAAGCAATACACTGCTATGCTTTTAGGAGTTTATACATAAATGTCTTTTTCACAAAATTAGAAAAAAATATAAAAAACTATGTCAAAGCTTAAAAACAAATTTATTTTATAGGCATGTATTTTAATTTAGTTAAATATCAGGAATTTCCATTGGTGTCTTTAGCCTCATTAAATCATCTAATGATCTTCTCAGAATTCTGCTTTGTCATGATAATTCATATTTGTATATGTGTGTACTAATTTTTAAAACAGAGACTGAATGTACAAAAATCCAAAATAGAATACCCTTGTTATGATTCAAGTTTAATTTACACTTTTTAACAAAATCAAAATTCATACTAACCTGAAAAGTAAAATAGTGGAGAAAATATTCAAAATAATTATATAAGATTTAACTTTTCAGAGTTGTGTAAGGTTATAAAACTATTATGTTCACTTTATTAGCCATCTATCACATTAAAAGGAACTTCTTTGAGATAAACACTCATGTAGCCTGGTTGGCATCAAGTTCACTGTAAAGTTGAAGGTGACTTGAAGTCCTGATTCCCTCCATTCACCTTCCAGTTCCTTGTATTATTAACATGTGAGCCAACCTAGGCTTCCATCCTTACTATTGGGTTTATTACCAAATATCAACCTAAAGTAAGTTAGCCCAGATATTAGGGATGAACACAATGGGTTGTTATTGCTGTTGCTGTTGTTGTTATTGTTGTTGTTGTTGTTGTTGTTATTGTTTAAGGCATGCAAAGTGAAGAGCTATTCTCAATGAAGAAGAAACACAGTGATTGCAGTTCAAATGTCACTGATCATACTCAAGAAAGTTAGAGTAGTCTTTTCTTCCATGAGACATGCCTTCCAGATATCTCCAAGCTTTAAACTATGTACGGTAGCACAGAATGTGGAAATAGCAGACAGAGAATTGAGTGGTTATTTCATATTTTTAAATTAACCTTTTGATTTTTCTGAGCTACAATTTAGACTCACCAAATGAAAATATAATATTGATCACATAACCCGGCTTGATGTTCAGAAGAGAAATATTTGCAGGATGAAAACAGCTGTGTTAAATGTATCAGTTTGAAAATTATTTTCTTTGAAGAAGATATAAACCTGCCATTTTCCAAAAGAGCAGGTAGCCAGAGATCAGAGAATTAAGAGAGCATATGACCATGAGGTTTCTTACACTTTTTCATCTTACAGTCCTAGACAGTGTCTCTGGTGAACTCTAAGCTTAGAGCAAGCAGAATTAATAATATCCCTAACCAGAGGTACTTTCAATGAATAGGTTAAATAGTGGGATTATTTTCAATGTATCTTTAAAGAAAATATTCAACCCATTTTTTAACCTAAAGTATGTTAAAAATGATTACAACAAAACACTACAATGAAATCCAATTCCCAGCCCAAGGATTTGCTACCCTGCAAAACCTGAGAACTGGGAGCTATGCCCACACAGCTACCTCTCATGCCTTGCTGAGCCAGGATTTGAACTATATCTGATTGTATACACAATCCATGCAACTAATACCATGAAAGAAATCCACATGAAAGCTCCCAAGGTTGTTAGATGGATATAGGGTGGTCGGTGCCTTTGCATATCTCTGGCTTCTAATATGTTGGTGGGGATCGAATGTTTCAATTAATAGCTAAGTCTAAACTTTAGCTTCTCTTCCTCTGATAGGCATTGCCATTGAAATAAGAGTCTTTGGAAGTACATACAGAAATATTGTATTTTTAAAGTTTTGGGGGTTTATTTTTTTTTTATATTTCATCTTGGCTTAGGAGCACTCTATGATACCTTTTTAAAGGCACAACGTATGACCATAGATTATAATATTTTTTACAGCCAACCTAAAAATAACTTATCTATATCTATATCAAGACAACTCCCAAGACATATGATACAAGTTTTTAATACTTAGAATCCGAAGGAGTATGGTGATGTTTGAGAGACTCCTCATCCCTGAAAGTGCTCATTCTCTGGTTAGCTTAGAATCCTCTACTCGGTTTTATTTAAAATATGAGATTTCCCATAATTTTCACTTTCACAAACGAAAAAGACTTAGCCAAAGAAAAAAATATATATGCTAGTAAAACTTCCATATTAAAATCTACATTCTTTTAATGAGGTAACTTTGATTATCAAAGTTTTAAAAGCTAAGAATCACAGAGCACGGGCAATGTTCAACTATTAATCTTACAGCATTTGATTGTGTTAGGTGAGCATTTGCTCACCTAGTAAATCAAAAGTTAAAGTGCATGTTCTCAAAAAATCCAGAGATCTGAACCAAAGCAAATGGTCATTTCCTTAAGTACCTTAAAGCTGTATGTCTGCTGAGTTGCATTTTACCTGAAATCCCAATCTGTATGAGAAATAAATTACTAAATATCCTACAAAAAGAATGTCCCAAAAGATGCGCACTGATTTATCATCTTACAACATTAAGCCATCTTGCAGAGCTGTGATTTTGAGCTTATAAATCTTGAAATATCCTTTTTACTGCAACTTCAACATTTGATGTATCTTCAGTTGGTAAAGTCTGGAGATCAGCAAAGTTGTAATAGCCAGTAGGAGCTTTGAATCCGAACTTACTAATGACAGCAATTGACTGAAGATCCTCAAATGTATCTATACAAGTCTTCTCACAATAGCAATCTTGTCCTAGTGCTCTTTCCATACATATTAAATATATCTCTTTGTTCAACTATAAATAATGCCTCCCCTCTATCACTTAAAGTTTACTTCACTTCAATTAACTGCATTTCCGGATTTAAAAAAGATCTATATTCTATTCCTCGGGACTCACAAGGCAAAACTGGTCCCAACACGTTGGCCTCTGACCTCCACCTGTGCACCCCTGCAGTTCACACATCTACACACACAGAATAAAGCAAACACACAACAAATTATGTAGTGACAAAAACTCAAAGAAAAAAATGGTAATTCCTATACATGCATTGATAGGAGAATTTTACTCTTCAATAACTTAGCCACTTCCTGGAATACCCTTTACCTATCCTTCCTCAGAAAATTTATTTTTGAGCTGATTATATATATATATTACATACTTCATGAGGCTTTGATGTATGCTTACATTGTAAAGTGACTAAGACATAACTAATATAAAATTACATACTGTAACATATTTTACAAAATATAAATGTAAGTTTCAAATGTCTCACCACACAAAATATGAGGTAAGAAACATGGAAGTTAGCTCTGTATTGAAAACATAATCTTAAAACATCCTGTTGTTTCCCTTAAAGGCACACAGTGCTCATTTACTAATTAAAAGTCAAGTGAAATTACTATTAAATCTCTGCATAGTTCCTGCTATCAAAAAAGTTCAAACTGGACACACCTGGCGAGAAACTATAACTCCTATAGATGTTATGTCAAATAGCCACTGTTCACATATATGTTTCCTTATTCTTAACCAAAAAGTGTCAATATAAAAAGCAGGTTGCTAAAAATATGGCATGTGTTGGAGAGTACTATTTTTCACTATGGAATGACTAACATAAAAACTACCACCTACTTGCACTCTTGCAAAGCCTCCTACACTGCACCAAGCTCCACTTTCCTGGGCTGAGTGTCTTATTGATGAAACAAAAAAAATCATTTTTAGAATGCCTCTAAGTGCCAAAACTCTTATTTGATTGAATTGTAGACAAATGTACTATGGTATGTGTTATAGACTTCTTCATTTTGGAATAAATCACTTGTTTAAATATATGCAAGCTTTTGCTGGGTAATCATTTCTTTCTCATACAGTACTTTCCTAATGACCTAATTGTATCATTCTGGGAGGGTTTTGCCTTGCCTATATAGGTCAAGTTTCAAGTTCTTAGCTGACAAAATTGTGTTCAATTTAAAGAGATAACATTAAGCAACTGCAGCCTGTGTTTATCACATTTACTTCAACAATTAAATTACCCGTATTAAAAAGTTGGTTTATGCATAGCAGGATAAACTGGTTTACCATTTTGTCTTTAAAAAGGAATTTTAAAAATAGAATCACATTTTAATGCTATTCCAGTAGTAGGAAATATTTTTAACTTCTAACCAGTTTTTTCTTTAAAGAAAACTTGAAAACAAATAAGTAAGAGCTTACTCTAAATATAATATTAAATGTACTATATACTCTTGGAGGTTTTCATGTTGCTTATACACATGCAAATTTAGATTATCCAAGAATAAATTATTTGCATTTAAAAGCATACCTTTCTACATACCAATACAGGAAAACAGAACCTGTTCTAAGACTCAATGTGCTCATAATCTTAACCATAATTTATTCATGCTCAGCGTTTCGTAATCATAAACTATCCCTATAGAGAACATATTTTAAAGTGGCCACTCTGGGCATCAATTGTAGTTTTGTTCTATGATGTAAGGTCAGTTGTTTCAAAGGGAGAAAGGGAAACGGCTCAATACAAGCCGGAGTTAATACTCACATATCAAATCGTCAGAGGCACTCAGTGCCCTGCACCTAGAGCTATTCCAGGGCTGAGGATACTCTTTCTAATATCAATATTCATTAACTCCCACATCTCCAAAACAGCAACCCATATTCTGGGTTGTTTGATGTTGTCTCTTCTCTAAAACAAACACAGAGGCAAAATCCAGAGCAAAGTTTATACATTCAAACAGAAACAGATCAAAGAGAAAAGAAGAGACCAACACTCTTTGACGGGGAACTGGGTCCCTTTTCACCACAGTTCTGGCTCATCAGAAGCTTCTGTGTAGAACAGAAGATGAAAATATCCTCGCCTTCATTAGCAAGTTTCACACACATAGCTGTATCTCAATTATCCACCAATAATCGCTTAATATGCATCTTGATGCATGTTGTATTTGTGATTGTGATAGCAATGATTTCACATCTAATTATCAAAAGCTAAGCTTTAGTATTTCCAGTTGATTCATAAAGCATATTGACTGAACAACATATAGGAAATACCAATGCCACATACTCGGCACAAATATATACACATACATAAATATCCTTGTCAAATGTCCTAAAGAGGAAACAGTTTACCCTGAAACAAAGATGAAGACTAGCACAATCTTCTAACAATACTGATGATTTCAAACTGAGCTAGACTGGCTTACTATAATACTCTATACATTTGCTTATTTATCCAAAGCCTGGAAGTAATTTCCAGGTCCTTCAAAGCATCATAAACACTAAAGTTTATGTAGCTATGCCTTAATAAAAGTGCCATTGGAATGGAGGGGAATAATAAATATCAAAACATCAAATGATACTGCCACATATATGTCCTAAGAATTTTTACTCCCATTTGTCCACTGATCACCAGGGAAGGTTGTCTAATATAAAGACAGCCTAGTTTTTGTTTTTTTTTTTAATACAAGGAAACTTTTATTTTCAGTTCTCATCAAGAAATTTGCTGTGGTTTTCTTTTTCTTTTTTTTTTTTTTCCAACTTTATTTAGCTGCACAGTGGCTGGAGCCGCTGGGTTCCTGGTATTAAAAAGATGCCAACAGAGGTAGCTGTGTTTCGCCCAGGGACCCGGCCCACTCTGAATACCCCACAAAAAGGAGAAAACACAAAGTAAACCAAAAAAAAGAACCAAAAAGAGGAAGAAATTCAGATCATTTTCTTCGAGCCTGTCAGAACCCACAACAGTTTGTAACAGGCGCACGGTGGGGAGAAGCCAGGGTCCAGAAGGCAGCCAGCCCGCCAGCTCCTCCATAGAATAATTTGCACCAGAGAAACCTAAGACGCTGCTATAAGAAAGCCATTCCTCCATGTGATGCCATCACAGACCACATGATTTTCAGAGGTTAAGTACTCTAGATATGACATCAACTATTCCCTTATAAGGCTTGACTACATTGTCTCCCTCCCTTATTAGCTCTGACTCTCACAGAAATATAACCTGATTGAACTTTTCAGCAGTTTCCATAGAACTTTTCTTCTAGCATCCCTTCATTTCTTCCCAGCCATCCTCAAAAGTCTCTTTGCACCAAAGCCTTCTAGTCCTTTACCCGAGACTGCACAGTCGCAAGGTCTAGGACATGGTGTCTGTAAGACCCACAGTGTAATGTGTAGTAGCTTTAAGGTTAAGTTTGTGTCATTGGCTAACACCAGACAAAAGTTTCCATGGTGAACATGTTGCTGCTGTTCATGTAAACAGTGTTGTGTCTATGTGCTCAGGAATTCACAAGTAGAAACCTAAGGGGTGAGGGGTGGGTGTCATGGGAAATGATGAACTCATATGTTTTCCTTCGATTTCTTGTATCAAAATGTTCTTTGTGCCATACACTATTGTAAGGGGGAAAAATTAGCAATTACTTGGTTCTTCATACTAAACATCTCACAATTCTGCATTCTTTTCGTGTAAAGCCTACTCCCTCTCTCAAATCATGAGGGTGTTTGGGGACTGCAGCAAGTGATCTTTTCAAGTCCAAGGCAATGTGTCCTGTCTCGATTCAATAGAGAGGTAACAGGACATTTCCATCCAGGCCAAGGTCTATTGACTGTGACCTTGGCCAAAGCACAAGACCTTGTTTGCCAACTTTAAACTGGAATATCAAATCTGCTTCTTCCCCACTTCATCTCCTCCAAGGAACACAGAAGCTTGGATTGAAGTACTATCTATGGTGTATTCAAACAGGCCCCACTCCCTGGGGCTAAAAGCACAGCCCAGTACCAGAGGGTTCTACATACTTTTTCCTCTTGTGGCTTGGTAGCCACAAGGTGACATGTGCACCCACTGGGGATGGACAGGCTTAGGGACTCCATCAGAGCAAGCTGCAGAGGATTTCCCATACCCTCTACTCACCTTCTTTTACAAACCCATTTACCTGACTCTACTTAGCAAACCTCTAATGGTCAAGTTTCCCCAGCAGGAAGAGATGTCTTAAAAGTCCTCACCGGAACAAAGTCCTTACATGTAGTAGATCTCTAGTAACCCCCCTCCCACCCACCCACCCGAAGCAGAATGGTTATGTACCAAATGACTGGAGGAGGAGTAGGGTGAATATGTATGCATATTTAACACGCCAGCATCTCCTCATTTCAGCTTTATCATCTAAGAGTGAGCGGGACATTTAAATTATTTTGCGATTTTTTTTTTAAGTTCTTTCTTTTCATATCTGCCCTGCTGGTAGAGATACCCACCAGGAGAGTGGCGAATTCGTGGCCTGGGCGCTCTGAGGCCACTTCAGGACAGGTAGGTAGAGAACACTGAAGGGCACCACATGGGGTGCAGTAGCAGACCAGGGAGGGTCTGGGACCCCGGAGGATGGGCGGGGGAGGGGCGCCCCGCCCCCTCCAGAATCGCTTCCACCCGGGGCTACCCTCCCTGGCTCCTCAGACCTGGCCTGGTAATAGAATTAGCTCTTCCCTCCATGTGCTGGTGGAGACAGGCCAGCAGGGGACCCCCTCATGTCTCTCCTCTCGCCCTGTGCCCCGGGATGATCACCACCCGTTCCCGCCCAAAGGCAGTGGCCTTCAAGGGAGTGGGGGGGGGAGCGGTGTGGTTAATGATAGGAAAAGGGGGGCTTTGCCTAGTGGTGGCCACAAACACCTCTGTGCAGCGAATTTACGAACGGAAACAGGCTGTCCCGGTGTCGCACGGGGGCAGGAGCGGGACAGAAGAGAGGCGGGCGGGGACGGGAGGGAAAGTGGCCCCGGACAACTTTGCCGGGAATACGGGCGACCTCGAGTAGAGATGGGGAGACCTCCGTATCCTCAGCCAGCTCCGGGGCACCGAGGACCTCGGGTCCTGCAGCCCAGCTGCCGTTGTCACCCGTGAGGGGAGCACCGGGTGGCCTCCAGCCGGAACAACGACGCGGAGGGCAGCCCCGCGCGGGAGGGCGAGGGACAGCCGCCTGTGTGTCCACGGCCCGGGGAGGGGCGCTGCGCCCGGGGACACCCCGCCCCAGATGCCCCCTCGCCGTCCAGCGGGACCCGCGACTACTCCGGAGACGCCGGGTAGCGGGCGAGCAGAGCCCGGGATGCGAGCGCGGCAGAGCGGAAAGCCAGCGCCGCCGCCGCAGGACCACGTACCTTGAGCTCCTGGATGTCCAGGTCCGTGGATCTGTCCATGGAGCGAAACTAAAGGAAGTGGAGAGGAACTGGCCAAGTTGCTCCCCGAACCGATCTAGTCTTTTAGTTTCCAGCTGAAACTCAGCTTTATCCTCCTCCAAGCCCTGGTAGCTTCTCTCAGTCTCATCCTCCGTGGTCTCGCCGCCTCCACCGGTTAAAAATAATACAAATAAATAAATATTAATGAGAATTCACTTTGTTTTACTTCTTCAAAGATTTAGGGACAGTTGATCTTTACCGCCGTGCGACACAGCTCAGTCGACTCAAGCAAAGGAGGGGGAAAAATCCACTCAATTTCAGATTATTTTTTTCTTCGGCAATAAGCTTAGAAACCAGCGAGTTGCTGCATCCCAAGAAAAAAAGCTGCTTCCCTGGACAGCATCATGCGGCAAAATTCAAGCAAATGTGTTCAAACTGGAGAGAAGACTATGTGATAAAAAGCCTTCCTCCGTCAGGCATACTCTGGTAGCTAATTTAGCACGCTGTGAGTCTCAGACATTAGCAATCATCAATTTCCCTGGCAAGATAACTGGATCCCCGAAGTCCTGCATAGACTTAAAAAATGTCTTGTAGCTAAGAGGTATTCTCTCAGTGGGGAAAAGACGGTAATAAAGTCTGAAGGGACCGTTCTCCTTTGAAGGTTATGCTAAAAGAGTTGAGAGAATAGGAGGTGGCTCCCACAGAGAGAAAAGAGCGAAGAGAAGAGAGGGAGACCGCAATTTTCCTCCTGCTTTGCTGTTTTACTGGCCTTCACCACCAGGTGACTGACTTCACTTCTCCCTTCCACAGCCAGCACTAAGGGGATTTCTCTCATCTGTCAAAAAGCAACATTTCCTCTCCAGACAAATACAGTCGCTGGGTCTTAAAGACTGCCCTCTGTCCGGAATCTACTAGGTGACAGGCATTTTAATTCACTTACTCTGTTGCAGCTTCTTGCTCAGATAAGCACAGGGAGACACAGGCTTGCCTGTATCATTTTTATGCATTCAATTAAATCTCGTCTGTATCCAATTAGATCTGGGCTGTTTAAATGTCACGTTGCTTTTACCTAAAATACTAATTTTAAATGATGAGACGTAGGATTGTTAAAGATTTCTTTCCACGATGCAACTCAAGATATTTTAAGTTTTCTGCTGGAAAATGTTTCTTTGAATTCATTCTAACAGGTCACTACATCGCACTTGTAATCTGTAAATTTGGAGGTAGGGGCTCCTCTGCTTCATTTACATATTTTAGGGTAAACACCTTGATTTATGTTAAGGCTTCAGTGGCTTTTTATTGTGGCATATAAAAATTGCAAATATAAAGATGTTTTCAGATTTCAAAAAGAGCAATGTAAATTATTTTATTTCAAAAAGAATGTATTTTTAAAAAATAGAAATATGACCACATATACTTTTCTGGACTTCTTCTCTAACTTCATTTTCATATTTCTGCACTGCTGAGCTCCAGCCATCTGGTCTACCTGTGTGAGTGCCGTTTCTTCCACTTTCAGCTAATATATACCACTGCCTCTCTGTCAGGACATCTCTTTCCTCTTCTGACTTCATGTATTTCCCTTTCTCTGGTTTCAATCTAATGCCAGTCCCTCAGAAAAGATTTTTTAAGGGTGAGTCCTTTGTATATTGTATTTAGTTAACTTACTATAGCAGAACCTCAATTTATCATTTTTGCATATGTGCATTGATTATCTGCTTGAATGTGTGACTTCTTCAATAAATGGTATGCCCTTGAGATATCAGACCAGTCTTATTTACCAGTACATCCAGAGCCTAGCAAATGATAAAGCATGCAAATGTGAAATAAGTAGATTAATGCATGTAAGAAGTCTTTAAAGTTACCATTCTAATACCTAAAACTGCCTGTTTTTTTCTTCCTGTCATCTCCACTATTATATATATATATGAATATATATGTGTTACATATATATGTACACACACATATATGTATATATACGATAGTCTTTTATATTATTATATATCTTACATACACATTATATAATTATATACATATATATTAATCTTATATATTATCACATTTCTCTGCATTTTTCTCCCCATTGAGTGTTTTGCAGCTAAGCCTGCAGGGCTTGGATTTATCCTTACGCATGCTGAGTTCTTTGCTTTAGCCCATTTCTATTTCACGTGTTTATCAAAGCCATCTTTCTTCTTTGACTTCTGCCTACAGCATTCAGAGATAACATGAAATAGCCAATAATCCATAATTTGTGGGCCTAACATCAAATCCTGAAAATAAATATTACCTGTCTTGTTTGTATAATTATCTTACATAATAATGTATGGAAAATAATAAAGTTGGACATAGGCAGTACATGGACTTATATAAAATATAACTCCTTAAATAGCTGCTTTTTTAAAAAGTACCACTGATCCAACATGAAAATACATAATTTTTTAAATCAGAACTTTTACACAAAGTGTTTATATATTGCCTATCAAATAGTGGTTGTCTAATTTTAGAAAATAATAAAACAAGATGATGTATATGAATATATTTGCAGAGTGATATTAAGATTTTACAATTTATAATTGTAGTGTGTACAATTTTTAATTGTAATGGTATATAATATAGTTTATTAATATTATTACTATATTATACTGTTATATGTATGAACAAAAATAATTAAATTGCATTTTTCAAATACAATTATATTCATAGATAGGTATGTGTTTGTACATATAAATGAGCATGTATATAATAACTTTATTTTTAGTAAGACTGAGATTCAAAACCAAATATTTCTAACATGTGATGTTGCTCAACCTTCATTTTGATGAGCTACATAAATGATTGGTGACCTCTAATTTAGCTACATATTGCATTTAATTAAATATCTATATAGTCAAAGACTACTGAGTCTTTACAAGCTAACATAAATTTCCATATAAATTCATTAGTCTACATATTCCTAAAACTCAATGATAGTTGATAAAAAGGGATGCAATTTGGTAAGATATATTTATATAACCTTTCAAGGCAATCAGGACTTTGTTCCATTTCATCTGACCGAAAAGTAGACGAGGCAACTCTCTGAAACCTGGATTGACTTTACTCTTAAAATCAGGCAAGGCAAGAATAGGGAAGTAAAACAAGAATAGCCATATTTTTTAGAAGTCCTAAATTCCAAATCCAAGAATAAGACAGCTACCCATGATGGTAAAGAAAACCATCGTCCTGGCACAAAACAGAATATCTGAAAGGCGAATGATTCAATTTAGCAAAGATGTGTGATTCAAAGGCAAACTGCACAGAGTAATTGCAATACCCAAGCAAAGGAAAGGAAGGCAGTGTGAAAAGCCCTGCAGGTCATGAGATTTTACACTTCAGGTTCACTCATCCATAGATACATTCATCAATGTCACCTTCACCCATAGGTACTAAGGCAGATGTATACCTGCCATTGTGAGCATCTTTAGATTACAGAAGTCAGCTACTTGTAAATCAATATGCTTTCTTCCAGTCAACAAGATATTTCTTATTCATCTGTGGTAAAAAAAAAATCACTTACAGAGTTTTAAAATTCGTAAGCCTTTATACTTCTTTCTTCAAACTCTCATGCCAAATTTGCAATTTTATGCTTTTATTTGGATTTTCATGCTGCGTTAAATAGCAAGGCGATATTTTATTTCCACATTTTAAAATTATTAAAGGTAGAGGCAATAATACATCATGATTTATTAAAATATACTATTAAATGCCTTGTTTTCACAGGCTCCCCATTGTATGTGTACTGCTCAGAAATTTTATTCAAAGCGCTTATCATATCATAGAAGGAATTATCTTATAATGGTGCTATTTTTCCATGAAAATTTTAAGTTGTATGCAATTACATAAATAAATAAATAAATAAATAAATAAATAAATAAATAAATAAATGTAAGTTATTAGTTATTTTAACTTCACATAAGTAACGTAAGTGTTCATATCCAGACTAAAGAGAAAATAAATTAAATGAGCTATTGACATTGTAATTTAGATTTTCTAAAAAGGTTTCAACTTTCCTCCCAAATTAATCACTTCTGATTATAACATAGATATATATTTTAATAGAAAACAATACTAAAATTAAACTAATTTTTGTTAGCCTTTACCATGGGTCTCTTGGTTCTACTCTCACTTTTTCCTCTAAAGGGAAAAAATGAAAAAAGACATTTAGTATTTCATATGTAAATAGAAAGGAGAAAATGAGAGAGCAAAAAATAAAGCAAAGGAAAATCTGGAGACAGATTTGATCCAGCTTGAAGGCATAGTAAAGATAGATTGTACTATCAAAGCTACCAAATATTAAGACTGGGCAATTTTTTCTTTTCATTTAGATACAATGACAAAAACAATTGGCAAAGGTGTCCTTGTAGTTAATGATTACGGTCAACTACTCAACCAGATGATTTTAAAAGTACCCATGTCATGAGTCAACTTACACCTTGCATAGCAAAGATTACAGTACTCTATGATGATAACAGACTCCTTAGTATGAAGGTTAATATTAGCATTTTTTCAAATATGTCAGTAAAGCCATTATTTATTAGAGGGAAGAATCTGGTAGTTATAGTTCACTGTTTCAAATAAAACCTACTTCAAACAGCAAAAGTTGTAGAGCATAGGAAACAGAAACATTACAAACCTGTATATATGTGCAAGCTGGAGTCTTAAGGACAAATAGCAGGATTAGAATGAAAATAAAATTAGTAATATGCAAATAGCACAGTGACATCCAGATAATAACAATAAATATGAAATTAACACATAGTGAAATTTAAAAATTCAGACCTGTATCAAAGAGCGTGATGTCCAAATTATAAAAGTACAAGGAAATGAAAAGAAATACTTTCAAAACATTTTTTAAACTGGCTATTGTTTTTCATTTTCCATTATTGTGGAAAAATGTATATGACAAATAAAGTGCATTACAAAAAGAAACTATATCTATTTTGTTATGGACAAACACCTTTACTATTAAACACTAATAATAACTGGATATTGCAAAAAATGCCTGTTACTTCATTATTTATAATGAGTATAAAAGATGAGGTTTTGTATTAAGCAGCAAGGAAATTGTTCTGCAAAAGTCATTCCTATAAACAAGATTAATCTTAAAGCCTAAATTAGAAACTAAGAGTGGTATATGATGGTTAATCTTGTGAACTTGGTGGGATTTACAACCACCAGCAGTGAGTCCCTCTGAGAAAATGTCTAAATTCAGCTTCTATATTAGTTTTCTATTGCTGTCGTTAAACACCCATGACCAAGGAAACTTGTGAAAGAATGTTTATTTGGGGCTTATTACATTACCAGACAACTAGAGTCCATGATGTTGGATGTAGAAAGGGGCAGCTGACTGAGAGCTTACGTGTCACCTCAAGCAGGAAGAAGAGCTGACTCAAAATGGCATAAGTCTTTTGAAACCTCAAAGCCCTCCCCAATTTATGTACTTCCTTCAGTGAGGTCACAACTCTTAATTCTCACCAAACAGCCATGGACTAGAGACCAAATATTCAAATGTCTGAGACCCATGGAGTCTCATTTAAACCACCACAGTTGGATTAGGGTTCCCCCTCTAGATGTGGATAGCCCTACTGCAAGACCCATGGATCCAGAATTAAGATAATGGAGAAAGTAAGCAAAGCAGCATTATTACTCTCGCTCTGTTTCCAGACTGCCTATGCAATGTGCCAGCTGCCTGTTGCTGCTGATGTCATTATCCCCCACCACATTGAACTGTAAGCCAAAATAAACCATTTCTCCCCTAAATAGCTTCTTCTCAGGTCTTTCAGCACAGCCAAAGGAAGCATAATTAATGCATGATAAATCTGGGAATCTTGTTTTGTTTTAGCTTTTGTTCTTCATTCTAAAAAAGGAGCCTAGGATTTACATTGTTTTCCAATAGATCCATATGTAAGCGATGAGCCAGTGTAATATTAACATCAGTGAAATGAGTTGTAACTTTCAATGGTTCGAGAATTACATTGGCATCTGTATTGTGAGAAATGTAGCAATCTGAGGAACAGGGTCATAACAGAAAATAGAAGAAAAAAATTTGCTGATTCCAAATAAAGTCCAAGTAGATAGAATGGACTAAAAGTGGCCGTGGCCTTCCATTGAGTACACTTAGAGTAAACTGGGGAGAAATAAAATGAAGAACCTGGAAGAAAATACTTAATGTGATTCAATTCTAAAGTAGAACTCCCATATGATGCTTAAATTTTTTCCCATGGCAGCGATGTCATCAGTAGCACAGAACATGTGACTATCGTTCTTCACTTTTTTATTAATGTCTGTTCATGATTTGAATTTTATTTTCAAGATAATCTGTTCATGCAGAAATTCTTTTCTTTTTATTTCTATACTTGGCAGGGCTATTATAAAAATACATTAATGGAGTGAAATTATCCTCAGTAAGTGAATACTTTATGGCATATTTTTAATAATTTGCCTTACTATAAAATTAAGTTACAATGAGTATGCTAGAACTAAATAATAACAATGTTTTTTTTTTTTTTTTTTTTTTCGGGAGGTGGGATACTGCCCAGGACTTTCTGATCTTTAACCTTACTTTCGGCAATCCATTACCTATTGCCATCTGAAATATTTCATTGTCACATAACGGTCGTAGCTTTGCCAGTGTTCTGGATGATTTCATTTTTTGGCCGTTGTTAACTAGTAACTTATTTTGCATAAGTGTCTTTGGAAACACTTCAAGAATTATGGTATCAAAAATTTAAAAATATAGTCTAATACTATGTTATTTAGTCTGTCAGTATCTTAGTCATAATACGAATAGCCAAGAGAGCTAAGGACAGTCCAATGGGCCTTATGAAGCTGTCTCTTAGTCAGGATCATACAATTTTCCAGATAAGTGACCCACTGTAAAAATAAAACAAAAAATAAACAACAACAGGAAAATGCATCCTATTCTTTAGAGGTGGTTTCATGAAAGTGTGGCAGTGCAATACTGCCTAGGTCATTCCATATATTTGTATTTAATGTGTACATTTAATATGCTGTACATATTAATGTGAGGACCTACTTAGCATGATTTTGAGGTTTTTAAAACCGAATTATGCATTAAAGTTTTTGTACCTAAACTGATCCTGGTATTGAACTGAAAGCACATTTCTCACAATTGCACCTGAATAAATAGTATGCATCCGATTGATGAATGGCTTTCTGGAAAGCCAGGAAGAGCTGCTCTGTCCTAATTAAAAATAAAATGCACCTTGGCTGAAACTTCTATTAAGGAAGGTGTCCCCTTCCCCAAGGAGAGTCTAGTAGGGTTTTTTTTTCCCCCCATGTTATGAAACTTTACTTGCTCTGAATGCTGTGAGCTCTATCATTTTTATTTCTTGATTTAACTTGTTTTCTTTGTACATCTCAGAACACACCTGTGAGAGAAAGAATGCAAATGTTGATGATTTTCCAAAATGCATAATTGGGCATATGAATATCTTTGGTCTAGAGAGTGGCACTTAATTTATCTATGATTAAGTACATTTGTTTTGATTTGTAAAGCACATATGGTAAAGCACACATTGTTTAATGTTACTCTGAATAACAGAGACATGTGTATAGATTTTTCATTCAATAATTCATTTTAGATGCAGGCTTACAATGGAGACAATTGTAGCTCATGTTATAAAACCACCTACATAACTCTCTATTATTATATTAGTCTCTTTCATATGGTAATATTATAATCTAAATTTTCTACTTGTTTTTCTATTATGGAAGCAATATATGAATTTTCTATATTTTCATTAAAAATGATTTCACACAACTACATTTTTTTCAAGTACATTTTATAAAGGTTTACACATAACTCACTTGTTAATACTGAAGAACTATTTTTATTTTTAATTTTTAATTTTTTCCTGTATGGTCATTAATTTAAAAAAATTATCTATGTTACTGTATACTTTTCTTTTTTTTTTCTTAAGGTTTTTTCGAGACAGGGTTTCTCTCTATATCCCTGGCTGTCCTGGAACTCACTTTGTAGACCAGGCTTGCCTCGAACTCAGAAATTCGCCTCTCAGATGCTGGGATTAAAGGCGTGCACCACCATGCCCGGCTACCGTATACTTTTATCAAGCCTAACTATTATGTACATAACCAACAATCTTTCAAATATAACGTTTCCATAATTTGGTAATCACTGTACATCTTAAAATACTTTCAGAATTAAAAGAAAATCTACCTTTTATAGACAAGTTTCTTAGATTTCCTTTAAAAATAAGTAAGATATAACAATTTGTATGATATTAAAAACAACAAGAACACTAATAAAAATAATTCTTATTGCAACTATGTAATTTAATCATTTGTCAAAAGTAAGAGAGAGAAATACCAGTTTCATGATATAGAGAAGCCCGTATCAATTACAAAGCAATCTGTAACAGAAGACCACAGTGAATATCCACAGGTAAGCTGGGAACAACTACTAAGGAAATATCTGACATGACATAACCCACAGGTAAATTGACAGATAATAAAACCTTAACTTCTGTGTTGCAGGATTTTCCTTGTCCAATTACACTAGGGCAGCAGGAGGCCTGTGATTGGACAGGGGAAAGGGAGGCGGAGCTAAGCGGTGCAGGAACAGAGAGCATTTCAGAAGGGACAGGAGGAAGGCAAAATGGAGGCAGATGCAAACCAGCCAGCCACAGGTAGTTATATCATAAGGTTAGAATAATTGGGATAAAGCTTTTAACATTATCAATTTGTTCTAAAATTACTGTATCGTCATCTTGTAGATTGAGAATTTATCGATACATAAATCTGATTGGATAATTATAAGCATTAAGAGTAATGACTCTACTGGGTAAATGGGTGTTGTGGTAGATGACTGTGGGGTAGACAGTCATGGCTTGACAGCGAGAAGAACTTGGGTCCCGCTGGTGGGTAGAGACAGAGCAAGAGAGACAGTAGTGGGGCCAAGAGTCACTGGCACATGTGCAGAAACATGCCTGCTCGTTTTTTAATACTCCCCACAACACCTCTTCTTTAGGATTTCAGATAAACACACACACACACACACACACACACACACACACACACACACACAGAGAGAGAGAGAGAGAGAGAGAGAGAGAGAGAGAGATGCATCTGAATTTTAATCTCCTGAAATACTTAACACAAGGTACAGTAGAAAGAGAATCAAACAAGTAACCAAAAAGATACCTTCCTTTGACTAATCATATCTGAGATCTTATGACTAATCTGTCTCTTCAGAATATAAACCTAAATTATTAGTGTTCTCTTAGGAGATCTAGAACTATTCTATATCACCCTTCACCAAACAGATCAATTGAAGTGAAATAACATGCAAAGAACATTGCCACAAGACATATTTAACTAGACACAATCGGGAAATTTTATCGTATTTCCCTTCAAAGCCACTTCTAGTGTTAAAACTCTATAACTAACTTCCTCACAGATATTCAGTACAAGAATAATCTTTGATTAAGAGTTCCTAGCTTTATTAATGGAATCATGGATTAGTTACCTTTCCAATTACTGTTACAAAATGCTGACAAAGACATTAGGAATGAAAGATTTATCTCATTCCTTAAAAGCCAGGAAAATCTGTTTGTGTCCTAAATAAAAGTAAACAACACATTAGCAAAACCTTCTAAACAGGCAAGTGTTCCTTCCCCAAGGAGAGCCTAGCAGCCTCTGTTCATATTATGAAACTTGCTGGATGTGAACGAACTTATCTCTACGATTTATACTTCTGGATTTGGCTTACTTTGTGAATGCTTCTCAGAACACAACTGCAAGAGGGGAAAAAAGGCAAATGTTCTCAGAGACTTGAGGTCATAGCAGAGGAAGGTAACAGAAGCATCAGGCAGCTGCTCCCATTGCATCCATAGTCAGGAAGCTGAGAGAGCTGAATGCTAATGAGTATCAGCTCACTTTATCTTTGTTATTCAGTATGGAATGTCAACCTATTGGATGATATATATATATATGGTTGTTCTCCATGACCTCAGTTAAATACCTGGAAACAATGGTAAATAACATCACAAAGTGTGTCTCTCCTAAGTGATTCTAAAGACAGCACTCAGGTTGACAATAAAAATGATTATAAAGGTCTGGATGTTCCTATAGGGTTACCCTCCTCCTCAGCTTTTTACAGCTTTTCCCTAATTTTTCCACCACAGGTGTCACCAGCTTCTGTCCATTGGTTGGGTGCAAATATCTCCATTTGACTCTTTCAGCTGTTTGTTTGGCCTTTTGGGGAGCAGTTATAATAGGCTCCTGTTTGTAAGGACAACATGGTATCAGTAATAGAGCCACCAACCAGGCAGCATACACCAACTGATATGAGGACCCCAACAAATATACAGAAGAAGACTGCTGGGTCTTTACTCAATGAGAAAAGAAGCACCTAACCCTCAAGAGACCTGAGGCCCCAGGGAGTGAGGAGGTCTGTGGGTGGGGGGAGGGGACATCCTCTTGGAGACAAGGGCCAGGGATTGGGGGTGGAGGTATGGAATGTGGAACAATCAGAGGGCAGACTATGAGGAGGATAAAGACTGGACTGCAAAAAAAATAAAGAAAGAAAGAATACAAATAAAATATGTGGGTGTTGCTTTATTTTCCACCTCTCTCTCTCTCTCTCTCTCCCCTGTGTGTGTGTGTGCAGATGCATGTGTGTACACACATGCACTTGTAACATATATGTCCATCTTTATTATTGTTCAAGAAAACTTAAAATCAAAATTAGAATTTTTTTTTATTATTCAATATGAGCAGAGTGTTAAATCATATAGAAGGTGTTGGGAAATAATGGAGCCACTAAAAGGTGTCATAACTTTCTTTGGTACTATAAATTGAACAACACTGGAGAAATTGGCATTTAAAAAAAACTGTGTAAATGTATGTACTCTACAGTACAGAAAATTTATCCATAGGGATATTTCTCTGTTGGCCAACTTGAATACTGCTAGTTTTGACAGATAACACTCAGTTGCTTTTGATTTTTTTTTCAGATTTATTAATTTATTTTAGGTCTACCAATGCTTTATCTGCATGTACACCTGCATGACAGCATCAGACCACATTATAGGTAGTTGTGAGCCACTTGGTTACTGGGAATTGAACTCAGACCTCTGGAAGTATAGCCAGTGCTCTTAACAGCTGAACCACCTCTCCAGCCCCAACACTCGATTTCTTACTACAACGAATTTCTTGTTCGTGTCACAGACTTGTGTGAGTTATTTGAGCAAGAGCTCAATTTCATAGCATGACTCGTCTTCTGGTTCTTCTGGGACAGTGGTTTTCAACATTCCTAATACTGTAACTGTTTAATACAATCCCTCATTGTGAGGAGCCGCCCTCACATTCGCCATTACAAGATGGCGCTGACATCCTGTGTTCTAAGTAGTAAACAAGTAATCTGCGCATGTGTCGGGGTAGTTTTCCACTCCTTGTGCTCTGCCTTCCCCTGGTCGACAACTCGGCCGATGGGCTGCAGCCAATCAGGGAGCGACACGTCCGAGGCAGAGGACAATTCTCTTTAAAAGGGACGGGGTCTTCCCTCCTGAGAAGTAAGCAATAAAAGCTTGGCTGCAGAAGATTCCGGTGGTTGCATCATTCTTGCCGGTCGAGTGGGCAACGCAATACCTCATGTTATGGTGACCCCAACCATAAAACTAGTTCATTGCTAGTTTATAATTTTGCTACTCTTATGAATTGTAATGTAAATGTCTGATATGCAGGGTATCTGTGACCCACAGGATGAGAATCACTGCTCTGCAGTCTTGAATCATCTCTTGGCTTACATTCAGTTACACAGGATAATAACTTAGGAAAAGCAGGTTTCACGGGGTAGTCCTGCTGCCTCTTCAAGTATGATACCAACTTAAACTTAGCCAGGAAGCATGACATCATTATGGGAAAGGTCAGGAATGTGGTGTAGTTTTAAAAAGTGGAAGGAAAGAAGATGGTGAAGAACGCCAACAATCTCAACCAGGACCACAGCTTTTGACACAAAGTCTTGCTTCCCCATAAGCACTCACAGAATTCACCACCTCCTGCCCAATGGGGAGCAACCTATCTGTTCATTAGTCCAACTCAATTCCTCACACACCAAGACTACAAGTTCTTATTCATCTATGGTTCCATATAATTTAGTCACCTGTGAACTTAAAAACATAATGATCACCTACGGAGGAGAGCATCATTCAGTGGCAGTGCATTTGTTTAGCAATGGTGGGTTTGAAAAGGAGATTAAAAAATTAAAAAAAAAAACCTTTCCCTCTCATAAGCATATGCTAGGATAACCATAAATTATACTATTTTTTATTCATTTATTAGATGTTTTCTTCATTTACATTTCCAATGCTATCCCAAAAGTCCCCCATACCCTCTCCCCTACTCCCCTATCCACCCACTCCCACTTCTTGGCCCTGGTGTTCCCCTGTACTGAGGCATATAAAGTTTTCAAGACCAATGGGCCTCTCTTCCCAATGATGGCCGACTAGGCCATCTCCTGATACATATGCAGCTAGAGACTCGAGCTCCGGGGGGTGCATACACTAACAAGGTTTTCCTGAAAGGACCCTGATATAGCTGTCGCTTGTGAGGCTACACCCGGGCCTAGCAAACACAGAAGTGGATGCTCACAGTCAGCTGTTGGATGGATCATGGGGCCCCCAATGGAGGAGCTAGAGAAAGTACCCAAGGAGCTAAAGGGTCTGCAACCCTATAGGTGGAACAACAACATAAATTATACTACTAAGAAAGAGAAAAAATTTAAATGCTATAGAGCACCACTTTTGTGGTTCGATATACATAGCAACTATGAGAAACTCCTTAAAGATGCTACAGTCTCCTTTTCCTGGAAATGGTCAGTATTTTTTTTTTACTTCATTCCAATGCTGTGACTTTCCAAACTTTTATTCTGCATTTATCTTCTTCCTTACCCTTATCCAAAATAAGAGTTAGAAGAAGAGTAAATTTCCTTAGGGGCTGGGTCCCTTCTTTCTAGTTAGCCTTGGTGGTACATTAATGTACTGGGAATACTATTAAAAGCCACTACATCCTGGGTGACTTATCCAAAACAAGTTTTGTAAAGTTCTATAAGACAGATACCCAAGGCTAAGGTATCCACAAACCTGGTTTCTTCTTTCTATGTATTGAAAAAATTACCCTCTGATTTTGCTTTTTCCACGACGTTTTCTTTTTACATCACAGGTGTCACATAATGTGTCCAAATATTCTCTTACTATAGGAGCACCAGTCATATTGAATTAGGAGCCACATGGAAGTCTCATACAATCTACTCAACTCCCTTCTCTATCTCAAGATATAGAAGTATGATGAATTAGTATTTTGAGATCACAAGCCAATATGAGACAGAAATCCAAAATTTTATAACTGTGACATCTAACATGAGAGGCAGTATTGTTTGTCACAGCATTCTCACAAATTATTAGTAGGCTCATAATCTACTCTGTTGTTTAATATCAGGAACATGAAGACATACCAAATGTATCTCTAGAGGTCTTAGATATGCTTTATTTCTATGCATATCCATCAACATCCTTTTTGCTAAACTGAATGGTTTTATGGGAAGATAAGGATAGTTGACAATTGAGGAGAATGTTGACAACATGAATTATGTCACAAATATGATTGCATTTACTAATGGGTTTTTTAGTGAGATGGGTTTTTACTGGTCCTTTCCATGTGAAAGCTTCTTAGCATTTTTCATTTTGCTTTATGGTATATAAAGTCAAGTGACATTTTTGTGTACTTGGTATTCCAGAATTCTTGGCTTCTTCTATTTCTTTGTTGCCATTCCCCATATCTCTTCCTTTAGCAGCAGTTAACAAACACATACCATGGCTGTTGTCTTTGACTTGTTTTCCCATTGAACTAAAGTTCAGCAGGTGAGTGACCTGACTTTAAATCTCTTATAGTTGGTATCTTGACATGAGGAACTGCTGAGCCAAAGTCACAAGTCACAGGTACTTCTGGATAAGAAGTAAAGGAAAAGGTACACTTGAGAAATTATCTAGAAAAATTTCTTTTCATAAATAGTATGCAGGACTTCTGTTCACACTGCATTGAGCACAGATGGTTATCACCATACATCCTGCCTACATTTCAGAAGAGTTGAATATGAAGCATTGTTACAGCACTGTTTAAAAGATAAAATACACATGAACAAATATGGAGGCTCACTAAAATACTCAACTTGTAGGTCTCAACTTCTTTTGTGGTCAAATGATTCTTTTACAGGGGCCATATATCAGATATCCTGCATATCAAATCTATGCATTGTGATCCACAACAGTAGCAAAATTCAAATTGTGACATAAAAACCTGAGGAACTGAGTTAAAGGTCACACCATTAGAAAGGTCGAGAACCACTGGACTAGAGAGTGTTCCATATTTGATGATTGCACCAAAATCAAAATATTCCAAATGTATATTAGCAATAAAATATAGATATACATAAACACACATGAGGTCTTATTACATACACTTAATAAAAAAAAACAAGTAAAACATTTGTATGTTTAATTTTATTTAATACTGTAATTAAAAGAGGTAGAAGGTAGATGCCACTGGAAGATATACCAATTTCATACCTGATCTTATGATACTATATCATAAATTCACTCTCCATTGATGTCCTTACTCATAAACACTCATTTTGACCTTCCCATATCTGAGGCCATGAGCATTGTGGCCTAGACATAAAATTTGTGACCTTCAACAAGAGTCAGGTGTTTTCAAAGTAAAAGCCTCTAATTGGAACATTTCATTATAGTTAAACAACCCATTAGTTCAGAAACATAGTGGTTAGAATGAGAAAAACAAATCGTTCCAGACTCTCATTTTCAGACCACTGTGTGCTCTAGCCAATGTGGTGAAGCCTAAGCATAAAAACACACAAGGGGCAATAAAGACTTTTGCTTTGATAACGTCAGAGAACTTTGGAAACCAGAATGAGACTGTATCTACAAAGGTGACAAATCTTAAATATATAAACAGAACATAAGATTTAAAGTCAGATTCTCAGAGGGAGGTGGTATATTTTAGTACTAAAAGCAGAGCCAATGGTTTTAAGTCCTACTTCCCACACTAGGTATGTGAATAAAGCTATTAATCCTCATTCTCTTAAGTTACTACAGCCCATAAAATAGTGATACTATCTATCTTCTAGGGCTGTACTTATTAAACTGAAAGACAATGATTCAGAAAAAACTTTTTAATGAATTATTAAATTATAGTGGGTAGGCTTGCAATAAAACCTTCAACTATCATCATTGTAGCAAGAGTAAATGTGACAATCCATATACAAAACAAAGATAACAACTTAAGTTTTGCTGCAAAGAAATATTAATATCACATCACTTATTCTATTTTATTTATGCCTTATGTACCCTCTATTATCTGTATTATTATTACTGTACTTAACACATTCCATGCACTTACATAATTATATTGTGCATAATGTACAAATATAAGTACATTTATAAATACTAATTCAACCTAATATGTTTATAAGTGAATTTAAAATGCAAGAGTTGGAGATGACAAATGAATATGAGTTTAGGAAAAGGATGCCTTAAGGCTTATGAAGATGAAGCTCTCATTTTGTATCCATCCTACATGGGGAATAAAGTGAGACTTTTAATATCAACCATAGTGTAATTCTCTGCCTCTGCTTCTCAAATGCTTAACAGCATTCACCTCAGTTTTTCCCCTATTTCCCCTGAGGAAGGCAGGGACATGCCTCACTGGTCCTCAGAGATGAGTGTCTGCATAATAGCACGGTGTCTGTCATTTGCTCCGTGTGCATCTCTGCAGTACCTTCCTGCCAATATCAGTAGCCAGGCCCCCAGTGCCCTCCATCTGAATCACCAGTGAGCTTCCCCAAGGTGCCTCTACTGCACACAGCCTTTGCCAATGTCAAGGCTGTGCCTGCCAATGCCTGCTAATATCGGCACTGAGGGTGCCCAGAGTCAAGAGTGCTGAGGCATCCAGGACACAGCAAAGGCCCAGAGGAGCAGCATGTGCCAGACCTTGCCCCATAATAAGACCCAGTTGTCAGCAGATATTTGGATTCCCCAAGTACTACTCTTAAGTCTTGGACATTGGTGCTGTGCCCCTTTATCATGCTTCTGCATGTTGAAATGGGGTGACTGTGCCCTATAACTAAAACTGGATTGGTGACTCTAACATGATACATTAGATAATTTCAGAATTATATGAACTAAGACAACAGTTGCATTTCTTTGGGGTGATAGTAATGTAATTACATGTTGTTGTGACATATTTACAGAAGGAACAATGGAGGGAAATGTAACAGAATAAAGTAAATTCTTGAGGAAGAAAAAATGATAAGAAAATATAGGTATTCTCAACTTTAATTTATTGATTCATATTCAAGAACTAATAATGTGCTCATATATAATATTCTTGCCCAGGACAGATTAGTCATTAAATAAAGTCAATATTCAAAGAGAAAAATAACACTATTAGCTTATAAATTTGTTTTTGTTTCAACTATTTTTAATGGGCCTCAGTGGTATTTTTTTTTTACTTCAATTTAAAAGACCTTAACTTTTACTTCAGCAATTGAAAATTGCTTAATGAGTTTCTGCAAACCACTTTTGCATTTTGACCCATAGCAATCCATGTTTTCCACAGCCTGTATCTTGACTCCATGTGCAGCCTCCCTTACTTCCACAACTGCCACAGCATCCTTTCCTCCTGTGTCAGACTCAGGTCCATAGCATCCTTTCCTCCTGTGTCAGACTCAGGTCCTCAGACGATATTGAGGATTAATTCTTACCTCTACTGTGTTTGCCATTCCTTTACTCTTCAAAGTGAGTGTTCTTACTCTACTTTGTTTTTATATTACTATTGTTTTTATAAATTTATCAAATCATCTTTTCTTTGAACACACAAAACTTTGAAAACCGTCAACCATTTTCCATTTCCCCTTCCCAGCCAAGCTTTAGAAATTAGGGTGAACTTACTTCCTCTGTGTTGTTCACATCTTTGCCTCATCAGCCTCTCTGATAATCTAATTTTTCCCAGAGGAAGAGAAAAACCAGTGGTAAATGATATTACACCCAGATCCAGGGGCTACTTTGGTAGACATATTTGGTAGACCTAATATGTCCTTAAATTTTTATTAAATGAGTCTGTGTTGCTTCTAAATTCTGTAGCACAAGTATATAATGTTGTTCTGGTATACTCAGTATAACTGTTTTTTCCCATTATATTTGTAGGATTGTTAACCTCCATCCCCTCAAACTTGATTTATTTGTATTACCACCTGATTCTATCTCAAATTCAACGCAAGTCTTCATTTTAATTGAGCTTTCCTATAATTTCTTACAAGACTTCATCTTTTAGCTTTAAGTTGCACTCAACAAAATTATCTCATACTTCTCTACAGGCAAACAGCTCATCCTGACAGGATCATATAATGGTGGTGGATGCTCAACTCTTGGAGGCTGGTAAGCTAAGGCCACAAGTAGCAATATTGTTCCCCAATAGCCCCTTCCAAAAAATGTCCCCAAGAACATCACTTCCTTCCACAAAACTCTACCCCTGAAAGGTTCCAGCTCCTGTAGAAGGGCCGAGCTAGTGTGGGATTGAAGCCTTAACTTCTACATTCCAGTCTCTTTGGCTTAGGAAGATACTCTGCAGGCTATGGAAAGAGCATATCAACACAGTCACAACAAATCTTCACCTACAATCTGCCATGCCTTAATGTCCTGTGGCAATGATGACACAGAACTACAGGGAGTGGCTAACCAATATTTGGTTTATCTTGAGGTCCCTGCTATGAGTAGGAGTCTATGCCTTCCACTATGCAGATTGCCAGGAGCCAGAGACTGGATAGCCTAGAGCCCTAGGACAGAATCAAACATGAACTGACAAAAAAAAAAAAAAAAAAAGAAAAAAAATCAGCAAAATGATTCCTGATGATATTCTGCTTGAGTCATAGATAGGTATCCAGTCATCACCAGAGTCTTCCTTCAGCAGAAGATGGGAGAACGTGCAAAAACCCACAGCCAGACATTATGCCAAGAGAGTCTAAATTGGAGGTCTTCAGTGGGGAGGTCTTCAGTGGGTTCCTCACCTAGGAGATTGGGAAACTCCACAGAAGAGAGGGAATGTCACAGTTGTTTGATTTGAAATTAGAAATGATGTGTGTTTTCACACAAAACAATCCTTGGTCATTCAATAAACACCTGTTATTATTTTTACTGTCAAAAGAAAAAGAGTCAGAGAAGATGGAGTACATCAAGAGAATGTGGCCCACGGAATCAGCTAAACAGATTTCATATAATCTCACAGTCAATGAAATGGCAAGCACGGGGCCTGCTTGGGTCTCCACCAGGTCCTCTGTATATATGTAATGGCTGCTAGTTTGGTATTCTTGTGAGATTCCTTACAGACGGAGTGACTGTATCTCTTATTCTTTTGCTAGCTCTTGACACTCCTTTCCTCCTATCACCTTGCTTTGCCCAGCCTTAATCTGATGGTATTCACCTTGTCTTATTGTGTCATATTTTGTCCTAGTTGACTGTTATCTTTTAAGAGGCCTGCTCTTTTCTGGGGAGGAGACAGAAGGGCAGTGGAACTTAAGATGAGGGGAGATTGGGGAAGCTGGGAACGGTACAGAGAGGAGAAGATGTGCTTGGGATTTGGTGTAGGAGAGAAGAATCTATTTTCAATAACAACAGCAACAGAATTTCCAGAGGACTTAGCCTGCAATACATGAACCCTTAGGCACATGCCGAGTCTAAGATATAGTGCATAGTGAATATTGAGTTTTATTTTACATCATATCAGACCTCAGCAGCCATTCTTTAGAAGTTTCTGGTAGCTACCCATTATATTATGCATCTAACACATTTCCCCAAGCTGTCAAACCATACACTTTGTCCTGTCCTTGATATTTTTAAATGTTTTCATCCTATCTAAAAAAATGTCTAGAAATAGACAACTTCATGGTATAAATATTAATTGATAGCTCATGAAAATATATCCTTCCCAGATTAAAAAAGAACAAGAAAATACTGCAATATACGCAAGACAACATAGAACTTGCATAGCTGAACTTTCTATACTGCAATCAGTTGCATTCACTACCAAAAATCTTTGTTCCCAAATATTTCAATCACAGCTATTCTTAAACTTTAGTGTATAAATTCTACTTTGTTATTTTTAGATTAGCTCTGGTTTAATTTGGTTCCACAAATAAATGTGTGTGTGCCTGACTCTGCAATCCTGGTGCTGCTCTTGTCTTTAACCTTTCTTCTTAAACACCTAGTTTCTTCCTACCTTTCTGGATTCTCCTGCCCACTTTCCTGTCCACTTTCTGTGTTCAGGGTAATTTCTCGGCTCATGTTGCTCTTCTTTATATCTGTTTGAAAATCCAATCCAAAGCTGATATGTGGTACCTATGAAATTCATTTATATGTACAATTCAAACAAGTTTTTCATATTTTATACTAAAAAATTCAAATCTCTGAATATACCATCAGTTTTATATATTCAATATACATAGAAGTTAATGTGTAGAGTTTTCCATGAATATGAATTATTTCTGTGCATTTCTAATCTCAATTGAAATTATTACATGATTGTCCTTTATGCTACATCATTAAAACTCTTGTCAAAACTTCTTGCCTTTGTTTGAAACTATTTCTCTAGACTTTATCCTTAGACTATTCCCATTGCTATAAATCTACTCCAACTAGGAAAAACCACTCTCTAATCAATTCTCATTATTATTAGTTGTATTTGGTACCTGAATGGTCTGTTTATAAAATGCTATATCTGTAACTTATTAATAAGTATTTCCCTTTGAGGAAGGCCATTATATAGAATTGGCACAGTATGAAGAGTCATTCAAAATTTAAATTGACATGGTGTCTGTTTTTGTTTATATTTTTAAACACAATATCTAGAATAGAATATTTAATAGGGCAACATAAAATAACTTAATACCAAGATAGCAATCATTGATATTCGATATGAAGTGTATTAGAAATTGAATAAGACCTCAGAAATTGGAAAGACCTCCCAAACTCATGGATCAGTAAGATAAACACAGTGAAGAGGGCCAACATACTAAAAACCATCTATAGATTCAAAGCAATTCCCATCAAAATTCCAACACAATTTTTATAGAGATTGAAAGAGCAATTCTCAACTTCATAGGGAAAAAAAAAAGCCAAACAGGATAGCCAAAAGAATTCTAAGCAATAAAAGAACTTCTGGGGTAATTATCATCCCTGACCTCAAGTTGTACTACAAAGAAATAGTGATAAAAACCACATTGTGTTGGTACAGAGACAGACAGGTTGGTCAATGGAATAGAATTGAAGACCCAGAAATAAATAAACACACCTACAGACACTTGATTTTTTTTCAAAGAAGCCAAAACCATACAGTGAAAAAAAAAAAAAAAAAAAAAAGAAGGCACCTTCAACAAATAGTGCTGGTCTAACTGGCAGTCTGCAGGTAGAAGAATACAAATTGGCCTGAATTTATCACCTTATACAAAGCTCAAGTCCAATAAGATCAAGGACTTCAACATAAAAACAGATACACTGAATCTAATAAAAGAGAAAGTGAGAAATGGCTTTGAATGGATTGGCACAGGGGAAATTTTCCTTAACAGAACACTAATGTTCCAGGCTCTAAGATCAACAATTGACAAATGGGACCTTTTGAAACTGAAAAGATTCAGTAAGGCAAAGGACTCTGTTAATCAGACAAAAACAGCAGCCTACATATTGGGAAAAGATCTTCACTAACTCTATTTCTAACAGAGAGCTAGTATTCAAAATACAGTAAGAGTTCAATCTTCAGTCTTCATTTTTCTTGAGTTTCATGTGTTTAGGAAATTGTATCTTATGGACACTATGCCCCTCCTTAGAAGTGGGAACAAAACACCCTTGGAAGGAGTTACAGAGACAAAGTTTGGAGCTGAGATGAAAGGATGGACCATGTAGAGACTGCCATATCCAGGGATCCACCCCATAATCAGCATCCAAACGCTGACACCATTGCATACACTAGCAAGATTTTATCGAAAGGACCCAGATGTAGCTGTCTCTTGTGAAACTATGCCGGGGCCTAGCAAACACAGAAGTGGATGCTCACAGTCAGCTAATGGAAGGATCACAGGGCTCCCAGTGGAGGAGCTAGAGAAAGTACCCAAGGAGCTAAAGGGATCTGCAACCCTATAGGTGGAACAACATTATGAACTAACCAGTACCCCGGAGCTCTTGACTCTAGCTGCATATGTATCAAAAGATGGCCTAGTCGGCCATCACTGGAAAGAGAGGCCCATTGGACACGCAAACTTTATATGCCCCAGTACAGGGGAATGCCAAGGCCAAAAAGGGGGAGTGGGTGGGTAGGGGAGTGGGGGGTGGGTGGCTATGGGGGACTTTTGGTATAGCATTGGAAATGTAAATGAGCTAAATGCCTAATAAAAATGGAAAAGAAAAGAAAAAAAAGAATAGCAAAAAATTACTATGACTCCAAAATAAAATTTAGTGTGAGAAAAATTAAAAAAAAAAGAGTTAAGATGTTTGACTCCAAAACACCAAATTATCTAAATTAAAAATGGGGTACAGAGCTAAACAGAGAATTCCCAACAGAGGAATCTAGAATATCTCATAACACTTTAAGAAATGTTCTACACCCTTAGTTGTTAAAGAAATGCAAATCAAAACAACTCTGAAATTCCACCTTACACACATAAAAATGACTAAGATCAAAATACCCAGCAACACTACATGCTGGTGAGAATGTGAAGAAAAGGAAACACTTCCCAATTGGTGGTGGGATGGCAAACTCAAAAGACAAAGTAAACTGATCTTGGGTAATGGCATCTGAGTTTGACCTCTCACCTACATACACAGAGACACACACACAGAGACACACACACACACACACACACACACACACACATACACACACACACACACACACACACACACACACATTGAAATAGTTTTAAAAGCAAAAAAAAAAGTGTTTAGAGAAGAGATAAAGTGAAGCCTATATGGAAAAAAAAAGATAATAAATAAAACATAGAGGTTAATTTTGTCCCATCAAACATAATCTGAAACATGTAAAGTAAGGGATCACCAAAAAGATTTCCAAAGGGTTATGGGACAGAAATGAAGGTCACTAAGAAGCAGATGGATGGGTGGAGTAAAGAAGATTTTTAAGGGCTAATGAGAGAAAGTATTCCATGTGACACGATATTGATGAACACATGTCAACACAGATCGGTAGAAACCCTTAGACAATATACTACTATAAATGATACCTTGTGAGAATTATGAAGTTTGCATGGCCACAGTGTAAAATATATGTTCACAAATTATCACATATGTATCATTTTCCAGGAACACATATAGCAAGTTAGTTATGCAGGTATCAGAGTAAGACCTTATAGCAAATACCAAATACTCTCCTCTCAATTTTGCTACAAATGTGCAACTAATTATTAATAACACAATAAAAACATACAAATTCTAAAAAGACTGAATTTTTAATCAGTAATACACTTTTATTTGGAAGAACTGCGTTTCAACAATATAAGGATTCACAAATTACTAGAAAATCTTAGTTGACTTAAAATATGCCTTTGGTATGTACTAAATATATGTAGGACTTAAAACTAGGTAGTAGTCATAGACCTTAATAGAAGACACATTTACTAGTTTCTCTTAAATCCCTGTGCTATATCATAGTTAAGTTTACAGCCATAATTTTATGATAAAAACACACTGAAAAACAAGACATAAAATGTAATTTAAGCTGTATTCCTTAAAATCACATTAATGTTTGATAGAATATATGTTAACTTTATATTTACATATTCCAATTATCATTCAATAATCAATAGATATATTTATTTTAAGTTTATAAACTCAACTGACTTACATGTGAATGTTGATGACATTTTCAGACAAACTAGCCTATTATCTGCATCTGTATCAGACAACTTTCTAGATTCCTAGAAGTGTTTGCTTCCTTATGACAAAATCCGAGTTGTTTTAAAACAGCCCTAAATTTACAATCCCCCAAACCTCAGAAAATTGCATTCTCAGCTCTGAATGGGTTGTATATGAGAATGGTTAAAAAAAATAAACTATTACAATAGCAAACAACAGAAGAGAAGTTAGAAGTTTTTATTGTTGCTGCTATTACCAAAGGGGCCTGTGTTATGGTGTGACAAATTCCTTAAGTGCACCAAAGAGTCCCTGGAAACAAATTGAGTACTTTTCAAAGGGACATTAACTCTTTCTTACCACAAGAGTCCTATTTGTTGCCTGGAGACACAGACACAAGAAGGTCTAGCCACACAAAAGTACTAAGGGAGTCATTGATGCTCACCATTAAGTACGAGCTTTCCAATACAGCATTTCTCTGAAGCAGATCTCTGAATTTCCACGTGGACAATTTTCCTCATGTTATATATTTTTCTGCTCCTATATTAAGCTATTTTGGTTAAGCAAATGGTGAGGAAGTTTAGCACAATGTCCTTGATGAACAGAAAGACTTGAATTTAAGTGTAATATAAAGTACTTTTAAAAAAATGGCTAATTTATTCAAGAGATCAGAAGGTTGGTGGCAATGCTAAAGCAGTTCTAGGTTGCCTAAGGATTGCTTGTCAAGGACATGTTGCAAAACAATAGAAATTACCTCTTATTTTAACTAAGAAAGCTGGTAAATTACTAGAGAAACCAGTGTTTTAATTGTGACATGATAAGGTTGGTTTAAGGATATAGAGAACATTTCTTACAAAATGACTTAAAACTATCATTTTCTCTCTCTCTCTCTCTCTCTCTCTCTCTCTCTCTCTGTGTGTGTGTGTGTGTGTGTGTTTGCATTTGTTAATAAAGACTGCTCTAACTAAAAAGAGAAAATGCAAGAATAAAAATCACACCTAACTCTATTATTAAAGATGACTACTACTAGTGCAGCTATGTGTTACCTAACTTTTACTTATTGATTTGTTATTTTATTTTTATTTTTGATGGTCTTAAGACTCAAATCCAGGACCTTGTTCTTACTGGACAAGCTATTCCTCCAGCTACTGCATATATTTTATTTTATGCATCATATACAACAGATGTTGCCCAACATACATGGCTTTAAGACTGACGAGTTAAGGTTAATGAGGAATGAAGGGACAGTATACACTTATACATAAAAGCTGGGTTCAGGTAAAGTGTATATTCTGATGGAGGCACACCAGCAGCCCAGCAGCGAAATGAGGAGCTGTTTCTTTGGGGTGGGGAGGAGTAATCTTTTCCTTTTTTCTTTTATTAGATATTTTCTTCATTTACATGTCAAATACTATCCCCAAAGCCCCCTATAACCTCCCCCCGCCCTGGTCCCCAACCCACCCACTCTTGCTTCCTGGCCCTGGCATTCCCCTGTACTGGGGCATATGATTTTCGCAAGACCAAGGGCCTTTCCTCTCATTGATGGCCAACTAGGCCATCCTCTGCTACATATGCAGCTAGAGACACAAGCTCTGGGGGTACTGGTTAGTTCATATTGTTGTTCCTCCTATAGGGTTGCAGATCCATTTAGCTCCTTCCTGTGTTCCATCCAATAGATGACTGTGAGCATTCACTTCTGTATTTGCCAGGCACTGGCATACCATCACAAGAGAGAGCTATATCAGGGTCCTGTCAACAAAATCTTTCTGGCATCTGCAATAGTGTCTGGGTTTGGTGGTTGTATATGGGATGGATTTCCAGGTGGGGCAGTCTCTGAATGGTCCTTCCTTCTGTCTCAGCTCTGAACTTTGTCTCTGTAACTCCTTCCATAGGTATTTTGTTCCCCATTCTAAAAGAGAGCAATGTATCCACACTCTGGTCTTCCTTCTTCTTGAGTTTCATGTGTTTTGCAAATTGTATCTTGGATACTCTAAGTTTCTGGGCTAATATCTGCTTATCAGTGAGTGCATATCATTTAAAACAATGAATTCTTGAATTTCTTAAGCAAATGGATGCATCTGATGGTTGTTTTGTTTTGTTTTGTTTTGTTTTGTTTTGTTTTGTTTTATAGCTAAATGAGCAGACAGAATAGCTCCATGTCATCGGAAGTTTCTGTAGGGGAACAATCTCAGATTGTAGTCATGCCAGGGGAAAAACTGTGGCTCATATTTTCTGCATACTGTGAATATCTGTACTCAGACAAAGGGAAGTCCTTGCATTCCCTGATTCTGTCCCAGGAAAGAACTTTCCATTCTCAGGAGTCTAAAGCAATATAATCCTTAACATGGCCACACTTATATGAACAACACACATTCACTTAGAATTTCATCTGTTTTCCACAGAATCTTCCACAAATTAATGAAAACAGAAGAGGGAGTAGTATGTAGGAGAACAGGAACAGGATATAGAGTGAGAGAGAAATAGAATCCATTTTAATGAAGCAAACTGATGAATGGGATGGTCAGAGAATCTACTACTTGGTGCAATAAACAGGAATTGTAATAAGAATAAGTTAAACTAAAATACATCAAGTAAGAAGCTAAAAATAACTAATGATAAAATAAAATCATTATAAAAATTTAGTACTTCCAGACCACACTTGACTCTATTAGCCCCCAAGTCACTGAAGGCAAAGCCACAGATAAGCAGAGGCTGTGGTATTTCTATCATTACTTTTAGTCTTTTTCATGAACTCCCAGCTCATTTTCCAAATGAGTCTACTTGTATCATTTTCAGGTTCCTAGGGGTTCTACATCATTGCATATTTCATATTTATTTCTTCCTCATTTACCATTGCATTGTTTGTTGACCTATTATAAATGTCCTTTTGCTATCAGCTGTTTTATTTTCTTTTTTGGTAAGAGATTCTCTAATACTCTCATGCTATAATCAATATTTGTATTGTGCTGAATTATTTTGTATAGTCATCGTGTTGGACAGTATGAGGTAGAGTTTTAAGTTCATCTACTTGTTGGATAACCACATTAGCTCTGCTAAATTTAATGTAGCCCAAGAGTATCTGCAACTTATTTTCATGGACAGGTGTTGATCTCTTGAATATGTCTTTTCCTTTGTTGATTTATCTCTCTTGATAGTATGATATTGCTGTAATTAACAGGATTCAAAATGGAATTTAATATGCCTTAGATCTTACAGTTGTTCAGCTGACGTTTTTTTTCCTCTTACCATGGTGTATGCTTTGTAGCCACTACTTTCCAAAACTATAATTCCTTTCTATTCTCATGGTCATTGAAATAGAGATGTATGTGATTCTTGTGAAGTTTCATATAGCGTTGTTACAACAAACAAAGACTGATAGAAATTGTAAAAAAAAAAATTGAAGGAATGAGAAGCTGGAATTCTGCTCATTTGGGGGTTCAGAGGTAACTTGTGTGAATCAGACAACCAAAGCTGTTCTCAAGGATGAAAATCAGAAGGTCTGGTGGGTATTTAGCAGTCAGCCTCAAAGGTAACCTACAAAACCCCAAACAGAAGTATCCTTAAGGAAATTATCTGTCCCTGATGGAATTGTGTCCCATACAAAATTTCTCTATCTAGGTCCTAACTGCAGAATATAACTATTTTCAGATACTGTGTATAAGCATTCCCTTATGGATGGCAAAATGCTTTTTTAGAGGCTCAAAATTCACAGAGCTCTTGAGACAAAAATATCATAAACCTAGAAGTAGGTTATATAAGAGGTAAATAATTGCTGGAGGAGAAGTAATTCTTCTGGGATATAACTGCTAGCAATTTGCTCAAGAGACTGAAGTGAGTAGTCACTTACCGTGACAATAACACAGACACAGCAGACTTACCTGTAAGTAATCCACATGAACTCAATAGGTCATGAAGATGGGCTGGGAAATGGTTCCTTCTTTTGTCTGTTGTCTTTTCTTTCTAGGATTAATAGAAACACAGTCCTCAGTCAATTTTTCAGTAGACAATTTGTGAGTCGCACTCACAGGAAGATTATCACGTGCAGATATTGGCACCTGACAGTCATGCCATTGATCCTAAAATTTAACAAATTATATAGATACCAAAACATGCGAAACTAGATTCATGAGACAGATTTCTCTTAAGAGATAGCAGGGAAAATGTAAAACTTGATCTCAGGCTTTTTGGCTTGGAAATTGTTGAAAATCCAGATTTTAGTTATTTAAATCACCCTGCTTTTGACCTAAGATATTTTAAGTTATGGTATGTTTTTAGTTGTATTTAAGTCCAGAAGCGACTTTACTAAGGAATCACAAATGTAAATAAGAAGCCCTGAAATAACGTACTGCCTCAGAGATGAACTCTACACCCGACTCAAAGGAAGAAAAAAGAAACACAGCAATGCTTACACTGTTGAAAATTAAACCATAAAGGTACAAGAATATGAAAGGAACAAGTAAGATATGGGAATTTGTGATTGGATTGTTTCAGTAGCTATTCCGTTAGTTTCAAGAGAAGGAAGAAAACAGCATAGAAATTGCAGTTGACAAGAACAGAAATGAGAGCTTTCCAGATGTAAAAAGGGGGAAAATTCTTCTTAAATCAAATATTTCCTTGAGGAAGAGGAACAGGGTGGCTCAAAAATACCAATGCCAACTTAGCATAGCGCTGTAGCCCTCCAAGTCATCAAAGACTTCATTTTTAATTTTTAAAATTTACCAGAGGGAAAAGACAGATTACCTACAAAGGATTTCAAATTAGCCTTAAGCTGGCTTCTCAACAGCAATAATAAAAACTAAAAACTAAAAAAAAAAAAAAAAAAAAAAAAAAAAAAAAAAAAAGATAATAGAACAATATCTTCAAAGTGCAGAGGGAAACGAACACAGTGCTATATTCATCTAAATAGTCTTGGTAGAACTGGGGAAAATGAAGACATTTCAAACCCACAAAGACAAAGTTAGACATTTTACAGCCCAAGGAACTTCATCTCATTTTATCAGTGTAGGCTGAAGATTAAACCCTTGGTCTCCCCAGGCTAACACATGCTCTCCCACTAAGACACAACCCCAGCACCCAAGCACTTCTTTGACACCCAGAGAGGGGCTGCTCCTTCTCTAAAGAGAAAGGGAAGGCAGAATGGGGGAAAGACTTGCATGAGGGGATACTGCGAGAGGAGAAAAGGTTGGTACTGGGTTGCAAAGTGCATAAGCAGATAAGCAGAGATAAATAAATTTAATAAAAAAATGAAAATATTAAAAAATATGTTGTAAATTTTAACAGCTTCTAATAATTTTACAATTAATTCTGTTTAATAAAACTAAAAGTCTAAGAACAATATTTAATAACTTTAAAAAGGAATTGAGACATCTAGAATTTCCTTTTGCTGTTTTTGAAGTAGGAAGAGAACTTAATTAATTACATATTTATAATAACTTGTATGATAAATTTAATATGTTTTAAATTTAAATTAATTACAAAAGAAGTAGAAGGCAATATACAACTTCAAAATAAGTAGAAGGCAATATACAACTTCAAAATAAGTAGAAGGCAATATACAACTTCAAAATAAGTAGAAGGCAATATACAACTTCAATATAAATACAAAAAAAAAAGTCCTTCAACAGAGTTAATTCAACACTAAAGAAAGAGGAGAAGAAACCGAAGAGAGGAACAGAAGCACTCACCTTGAGATCAGAGGAAACACCATGATCTTATGTGTATCTCAGGAAGAACAAGAGGAAATAAATGGAGATAGCGGCATTTTATTTTCAAAAATCATCCAAAAGAAGTTTCTTAGAAAATACAACATATAGAAGGGAATGAATCTCAATTATGTGATTCCATTCAAAAGAATGTGATATGATGACATTAATATTGAAAAGAATTTAGGGTAAAAGACATTGATACAGAATCAGGCATGGTGGTCTGCTTGCTTGCACAATCCGCCCCTGAAAATAAAATAATTACATAGAAATGTAGGGTGTTGTGATGAACCATACAGCTAGCTACTTTCAATTCAGACATTTTTTATATAACAATATATTTATCCTGAGATCAGTCATGCAGGTTCAGAGGGTAGAAGGGTTCAAAACTCGATGGAGTTAGTGATCTGGAAAAACTGATCATAGGTGAAGTCACTGGCTCACTCAAGATGGGCAAATGACAAATAATATAGTCAGAAGTAGGCAAAGAGAAATCTTGCTGTTCTCTGTACGCTATGGTAAGAAATTTGAGTTTGGTCTAAGGGTAATAGAAACTTGACCTATTTCAATTCCTCACATCATGAAATGGGCTCTTAGAAGATGCATACTGTGCCTTGATCTTGACATGGATTTCCTAACCACAAGACCAATAGTGGGAAATAAATACACACACACACACACACACACACACACACACACACACACACACAGAGAGAGAGAGAGAGAGAGAGAGAGAGAGAGAGAGAGAGAGACAGACACAGAGGCAGACACAGAGACAGACACAGAGACACAAAGAAAAAGAGATAGAGAGAGACAGAGAGACTCAGAGAGAGAAGTTCTATTTCTGGTAGAAATGTTTTCAAAAAGAGAGAAGCTATTATGTCTAGCAATATGTCCTCGTATGGTGGTTTAAATGAGAAATCACCTCACCTGCTCATGTATTTGAATATTTGGTCCCCTGTTTATGAAACCATTAGTAGGTGGAACCTTGATGGAGGAAGTATGTCATTGGAGCAATTTTCAGGGATGGTAGCCTTACCACGTTCTGGTTCTTGCTCTCTTTACTTCCTGTGGGTAGATGAGATGTGAGCTCTCAGTTTTCTTCCACTGTTCCCATCCTTGTTTTCTGTAACTTCCCCTAATGTTATGGGCTCTCTCTGCTGGAAACATATGCCAAACGAACTCCTTTTTTTCAATAAATTGGCTTTGGTCCTGGAATATCCCAGCAGCAGCAAAGTAACTAATACAGTATTACACTTATGTAAAAATATGATCTACAATCAAATACACAGCATTTTTTGAAGCATTCCAAATCTCCATTTTTGTTGCTTCAATGGAAAACATGAATTCTATAACTTTTTTAAAGTCTTATTTAGTCATTTTGTATTTTTCCATCTTTTAACAGTAGCCCTTCTATTTTCATTTTACTCATTTATTCTCTTATGAATAATTTGCCTGTCAAAAATCCCCATGTGAATTCAATGGCAGTTAAGGATGAAAACAAATTACTTAAGCAAAATCTTATTTTACCTATAAGTTACCTCCAACTGTAGAAATGTGATGTCAAACCCAATACTGTACATTTGAGCGTAAAGATTTTAGACAGAAATCCCTCATAATTCTTCTAAGTAGGTTTTTAATAAGTCACATGGAAGTATTTGTTTTGACAGGTAATTTTCTATTCACATTTAAAATATACTCCATTTTCACCTTTTCCTTTCAAACGGTGGGAAATGAGTCATAGATGAAGTTCGCCTAATATTTTCTCTTGATCAGACTGGAAGGTTACTTTTTAAACAAAATCACCAATTTAGTTTAAGTCTCCCAGGACTATGCTCATGTAGATCAATAATATTCAGTAAGTATATTTAAATGGAAAATTATATTCCATTTATTTATATTTACTTAAATAAAACATGCATACTAAGTATCATTAATAAAAGAGAGTGAAAAAATTGAGAACTATTAAGGATCTGTACCAGATATTTTTTCTGCTTTTTAAAAAATCTTATAGTGTATGGGATGCTTGCTGTAACCTACCTTGTAGATCATAGACTTAAGTACAAATTATTATAGAACTGCCTGTAATGAATGGCTATATGTCCTATTAGAATATGTGCCAATGGATTCCCACTTTTTCACAGAGTTTAGAAAAAGACAGTTCTAGTCACCACTACATGATGGTTAGTCTTATGGTTTAGAACTTACACTAAACGTCAATATACTGAATGCTTGGTGATGTAACACTGAAGTCAGGTTGCCTAATAGAATGACAATACATCCTTGATGATAAGCAAGCCCTTGAAGATTGTAGCAGCATCCTTGCCTTTCTTCTTGTTCACTCTGCTTCTAGCAATCTAGGAAATGAATGAAATTCTCCATTGCTTGTTTCCTCCATAAAATACTGTGATGTCAGATACACAAGACAAGACTAAGGGACCTGTAACTATGAGCCAAAATAGAGTTTCCTTATAACTTTATATAATCAAGTATTATGTCAGAGTGAGAGAAGGTGAGGCGAGGAACAGTGAAAGTAACAAAATCATCTTCACCTTGCTTCTTCCCATTGCCTTATCTCTTCTCCTCTAATTCCAATATGAGGCTTTGTGGTGGGTGTTCTGTATATGGAGATTGCATATATACTACAGTGCTATATTTGATGTTCTTATTAATAACTAGCATTATATCAAGGCATCTTTCTTGTGGATTAGTTTATATATCTCCTTTCTATCTCACCACCACCACAGCCTCAAGCAAGGAATAGAGAACTCCATGGGAAACAGACTCATACCTATCTATTCAACATTGTTTCATCAATACTAAGATGCTTGAGTGACAAGTAGAAGAAGCTCAGGCAATGACTGAGTACCTAATGATTTCATGCAACTTAGTATTAATAGTATATGATGTGTGTTCTGATCAAGGCTTCTGAACAACATGACAACAAATGAATGTTAATGATTCACAGACAACTTTATCTCTGTAGGCAAAGTTCTCACATATGATGAAATGTGGATCTTTTAAATAGGCCCTTCTTAGCAAATTACTCTTTTCCCTAGAAGTGAAGTCTAGTGTCAGACTGCTAATTCATTCCTTTGAATAGGCTCTACAATGTTAGTCGTGGATTGACTGCAATAAGATATCAACATTTGGAAAACAAAGTGATAAGCAGGCATCAGTCAGCTCCCTTCCTTTTTTTTTTTTTTTTTTTTACATTTCTTACATTCCTTTTTTCCCCATTTTTTACTAGGTATTTAGCTCATTTACATTTCCAATGCTATACCAAAAGTCCCCCCTACCCACCCCACCCCACTCCCCTACCCACCCACTCCCCCTTTTGGGCCCTGGCGTTCCCCTGTACTGGGGCATATAAAGTTTGCAAGTCCAATGGGCCTCTCTTTTCTATCTATATGATAAGAACTTCAAGTCTCTAAAGAAAGAAATTAAAGAAGATCTCAGAAGATGGAAAGATGTCCCATGCTCATGGATTGGCAGGATCAACATTGTAAAAATGACTATCTTGCCAAAAGCAATCTACAGATTCAATGCAATCCCCATCAAAATTCCAATTCAATTCTTCAACGAATTAGAAAGGGCATTTGGCAGATTCATCTGGAATAACAAAAAACCTAGGATAGCAAAAATTCTTCTCAAGGATAAAAGAACCTCTGGTGGAATCACCATGCCTGACCTAAAGCTGTACTACAGAGCAATTGTGATAAAAACTGCATGGTACTGGTATAGTGACAGACAAGTATACCAATGGAACAGAATTGAAGACCCAGAGATGAACCCACACACCTATGGTCACTTGATCTTTGACAAGGGAGCTAAAACCATCCAGTGGAAAAAAGACAGCATTTTCAACAAATGGTGCTGGCACAACTGGCTGTTATCATGTAGAAGATTGCGAATTGATCCATTACTATCTCCTTGTACTAAAGTCAGCTCCCTTCTAAAGATGCTGGGAAAATAAGGTTAACCTGAGGCATATGCTGCCTCTATAAATGAGAAGAGGAGGGCTGGGAAACAAGCAGACACTAATGAAAACCTGTCCAAAACTGTGTGTGGAACAGGGGGAAGATCAATTTCTTTAAGTCTAATTTACACTAGAGGCAAAGTACTTAATAACTATCCATTACACTTCCTCTAAGTTATATGTGCAGTGGTTTGGTAGTCATTATGATTTTTGAAAAAGCATGGATGATTTAGGAAATTTTACATATTCAACAGAAATTGGTTGGGTAACAACAATCTCAATATTTTTAAATTGTGTAGTATTAACCAAATAATATGATGCAATTATTCAGGTACTAACTCGTTTGATAACTATAATTTAAAGTATACCTAACAGCACTACTTTTTTATCTTAAAGATTAGAATTCAAATAAGGCAGTTGGTTGATAACTACTTATTTTATTTACATACCCTACAACAAAGGTAAATAATTCTGAAGTATACAAGATGGGACTGTTATATATAAGACTAACTCATCACAAAATATTTTTCATGATTGTTGAAAATTCTTTGAACAAATAAATATTGGGAATTACATTATGTTGGTATTTTCCACAAATAAATATGGAGAATTGTATTATGTTGGTATTTTCAACAACTAAATATTAGGAATCACATTATGTTGGTGATTGCTGTGATTTAAGTGTGGAACACTCCACTTTGTATTTGAACACTCTCAGCTGGTAGTGTTGTTTGGGAAGTCATGAAACCTTTGAGGCCTGGTCCTTACCAGCAGAAGTGGGTTTCTTTCAAAGTGATGTTTCCTTCTGGTTTCAGTCCACTTGGCTTCCTGGAGACCACTACGCAAACAAGACACATTGCAAGCTCCGGCCACCATACATCAGAATAGTATCACCTCTATTCTTTCCCCATATAATGCAATACCCTCTGAAATTGTGCACTTTTCTTCACGTAAGTTATTTTTATCAGTTATTTTGTCAAAATAACAAGAAAAATAAATTATTTAATATATAACATGTAATTACTTAAATATTCAAATGGTAGATATATAAATATGTATAAAATTCATTCAGAGAGCAAACCTGTTTTTGCAGATTAAACCACCTCAGAAAGGTAATATGTTGGCTGTACTTTGAGAGTAGGAATTGAGAAATGAACTGTCTTACAGAGATGAGAAAGAAAGTGTAAGAACTTTAATAAAGAATAATGCCATGCAATTTCCATGACTGGATAACTGAGGCAAGCCAGTATGGCTAGACTGAAAGTGTATGGGAAAGTTTGGAGGAATACCAGATGCTGAATAATCAAAATGGTGTGAGATATGCTCAGATGATATGTTGTGAGATATGCCCAGATGATATGAACATCACTATACACTTTCCTCTGTAACAAAACTGCAGTATTGAATGCTCTTTAAGGCTCGTATTCTGTACTGAATGGAGTTTTATGTGTGTCATATTTTAAACTTCACATTACTGGAAGTAAATCCTACCTCCACCTACATTCTACAGCTAAGCACACAGAAGTGCATATGTGGTGGTGGTTGTTCGTGTTGTTGTTGCTGCTGCTGTTCTTGTGGTTGTTTTCTTCCATTCCATTCTCTCCTACCTTGCCTTAGAGTCTTTGAACAACTATGGAGGCTTTGACTAGAAAATGAAGATACCCACCTTCACAATGGCTTGCCTGACTTTGCCCTAAAATCTCTGTATGCACATTTCTGGTGTTCAAAGTATAATAAGAAATTCATAGAGACCAGTAGAAGACACTATGATACCTCACACACAAGAATTCACCCATTACTTTATTGTTATAAATCCTGAAGGAAGTGATATAAATACCAAAGGGCAATGTGGAAATGCAAAATTTAAATATAAAGGAACCGTGACAAAAAATAAAAATAAAAAGTGAAGGAGGTATTTTAACAAGAATTATGCCCAGGGGAAAACATTGGGAAGACGAGTCGTGCTGTTGTGACAGTGTAATGATATAAATTTACAGTTCCATATAGTCCGTGCTACTGACTATTACACATTAACTGATACCTCACCATGACTCAGTGACATATTCAGGGCAGGCATTATTCTTATGTGATCAGGAAAGGAGATGAACCATCCTCGCCAAGTATACACCAGAGACAAAGCCTGATTTTAAATATCGGTTTCCTGACTCCACTCTGTCTGCTATTATGTAAGAGCTAAACAAGAAAAGACAGAAAATATGAAATGTAGGAACACCAGTGTTATAGGTGAGCAGGACTGTACAATATCTCCAGAATTTGTCCATAAACTATGAAATAAAGGCACAATGTAATATTTATATCTCTAATGTTATAATTGATATTTCTCTTCTAGTGATATATGCCTAGAGCATCTTTCTCAGAACTTCTGCTGTCTCCTAATTTGTCTCCTTCCCATGAATGTTATTATTATTTTATTATTTTATACAAATTTGCATAAAGATTCAGATAATTATCAAGAATCTGTAATATTTTAAAAACTTTAAGGCCAAATAAATGGATTGAGTTTTTAAGTTCAACTACTTGCTATTGTTTTTATTTTTCTACTGTATGTATATAATTGAGAAAATTGAGAAATGCCCCACAGATACTAAAACACATTCTGAAACGATTATCATTTATAAAGGAAATGCAATCAGCCTTGAATTGTGATTGTGACATGTGACTCTTGAATCCAATGTGAGTTAAAAGACCTGAAGTTGGCTGCTACTGGCTGAGTCTGTATGAGTGTTAGCAAATTGATTAGGGAGGGAGAGAGTTAAAAACTATATATTTTATGTCTTGGTGTCCAGGATAGATTTCTCAAGTTGCTATCAAGTTGACAAACCTCAGTTTTGGTCACAAGTCCTGATAGCCAGGGTTATGACCCCTATGAATAAAGCAGAAGGCATATATCATCCACTTAGACTTAGAGTTCTTTTTGCTCACCTTCTTTTTCCTTCATTAGTCCTAGGCAAAAAGCCAACATAAAATTTATTTCTCACTGTGCCCTCTCTTTTCGAGATTGTCTTACTATTATTTATGGTCAGGAAAGCCAATGACTGTACAAATGCTATATTCCAGTTAAACTCATGTTCACCTCAAATAATGGATGTTCAAGGTATCTGATGGCCTCAGCCCACATTTCAAAGGAAGTAATGACAATTTACCGGCAATAATGTCAACTATTCTCAGATAACTATTTAGTGCCATTTTTACTTTCCAACAGTTTTAACCCATCACTTCTCAGAAAAGTTTGCAATATTGTCTTCAGCAGTTCCAGAAGTATTTGCCCTAATCAGGGGGAGTTCCATGTGTCCTGTAGAAATGAAGGACATTCAAAAGCAAATAGGTATGTAAAGTAATTTGTAGGTAATGCCTCCCTCTTAAAATTCCGTAATCCTAAAAAATAAAATAATTTAAATTAAAAATAAATAAATAAATATCCATAATCCTTATTAGCATTCCTGGTATTTTAGTGATTTAATTAATGCAGTAATTAACATGTTTATTGTATTCTCTCCATGTATCCAGTGTATGGACTTCAATACTCATTGCCCTAGTCAAGACACAAAATTACAAGACTTTAAGTCCCTCAGTGATTGGACTATTGTTAGCTGCAATTTTCTGAAGAAGCCCTGAGTACTTTGTACAGCTGGAGACAGAGAGGGCCAGGGGACCAGGATTCTTTGTCAGAGAGTTAAGCAATAATCAGGTTGAGATTTTGTACATATGGCCTTTCCTCTCTTCTAACCCCAATTCCTAAAACTATGGCCAGCACAGGTGTATTTTCTATCCTCTTCTTTTTAGTGGCATATAAGTGGAATCATATAAAGCTACATGTTATGTTGGGTGACAAGCTTTTCCATCCTATATAAGCAATAAGATTCACCCAGTTTCATACATTGTTTGTGCCTTTTTAAATGTATAAGTGTACTATATTCTGTTTATCTTTTTAATTTTAGTTTTACTATTGAAGGGCAATTATATACAATTTGAAGATCAGAGCAAAGCCTGAATAAAATCCCATATATAGACTATACACCATTGAAAAGTCTCATTAGTCTGGAATTAATCTATGGGAATTGAATTGCTGGGTGATAAAGCAAATGCATGCTTAATGCCACTTACCTTATTAAAGGCCATCAGAGGGCTGGAGAGATGGCTCAGCAGTTAAGAGGACTCAGGTTTGATTTTCAACACCATGTTTCACATCACAACTGTCTGAAACTCCAGTTCCAGGGAATCTCATGCCTCTTTCTGTCTTCTGTGGGTACCAGGCATGGACACATGAAATCAAAATTCCCCTACAACTATAATAAAAAAGTAAATAAAAATAAAGAGCTATCAGACTGGTTTTGTTTTTTTCTAGGGTATGCTTCATGTCACATTTCCACCAGTATTTCATGAATGAGATGATGTATCAAGTTAGGACTAGCGCTTTTTATTACCTCTACTCTTATTTTAAGAGGACATACTGGATTTCAATCGTGGCCTTAATTTTCATTTCCTGGTGTTAAATATCTTTCCCTAGGCTTATTTGCCATTCATAAATTTTCCTGTAGTGAAATGTCCATTCAAATGATCACTTATTTAAAAATAAAAGTTATTTCCTTACTTTTGTACTTTGAGTACTCTTGATATATTGTGAGCATAATTCTTTTGTTGGGTGCATAAATTCTAATTGCAGACTACAACACAAACTTCTTTTCCCCCTTATATTTTGGAAAACAGAATTTTGAACTTCCTGGGAGTCCAATTAATCCATATTTCCTGTTTCAGATTGTGATTAAGGTATCGTGTATATAAACATTTTATTACATTTATTATCGGTGTGCATGTATGTATGTGCATGTCATGCATATATATGGAGTTCAGAGGACAACCTAGGAAATGAGCTCTTTCCTTCCATCTTATGGGAATCACATTGAAGCAGTGAGGCTTGGTGGACTCCACTCACTGAGTAGTCTCACTGCCTCCTCTATATGAAGTTTTAATAATCTTTGAAGACTTTATCCAATATAACCTGCTAAAAGTTTTATCATTTATTCTTATACTTAGACATAATAATAATTCTGAAATAATTGAGGTTTAGGATACGCATTTCACTGCACTTCTGTACAAACAAGCTGTCCTTAGCAAACTTAGTCCCCTAGAAGTGAGTTCCATTACTTTGACTTCATTACAGTGACACAAGAAATTACATTTGTTTCAGCACCATTCCTGAATAGAAGGTAATTTTCACTGGTGACAAGGGTACAGGCTGACTGCTTTTATGTACTTTTGTTTTGTGTCAGAAAATCTGGTTTTGTCTCTGGAGTTTTCGATTAGATAGATAAAGCCATAAAAAAGAATTTGTTTCTGTATTTATACTGGGTTGTCTTATTCTGTCTCCTTTTGATAGTTTTATTTTGATTTCTGTAAATGTGGATTTCTTTGAAATCATATATACTATTTAGGATTATTTAGGATTTGCTGAGCTCCTTGAATCTACAAATTTATCCTTCTCCAAGCTTGAGAAGTTTTCTTCGTTATTTTTTCTCTGACTGATTTATCTTATGCTTTATTTCTGTTTGTGAGTATTTAAGGCACAACTTCTCCCCCTCTTCTGATACACCACAAGTATTAAGAGCTTTTAGGATTACTTTCCTTCCCGGTACTTTTGAATTTATTTACAAAGATCTTTTTCTGATATCCAGATTAGATATGATTATTTTCTCAGATACAAGTTCACTACTCTTTAATAGATTCTTCCTTGAGAGTTTCTAGTGAGATTTCTGTTTTCTGTATTTTTGGTTATGAAATTCACACATTATTCTTTCTTGTTTCTTCTTTATTCTTTTTGCTGAGATTATCCATTTTATCTAAAGCTATATGTCACTGTTGGAACTACCTCCCCTTTCTGCATGTGTGTGTGTGTGTGTGTGTGTGTGTGTGTGTGTGTGTGTGTGTGTGTGTGTGTTTCTGAGACTGAGCCCAGGGTCTTGGCTATACTTGCCTATCACTTGACCTGTGATCAACATCAGCAGGTGAAAACTGCTTTTATAATAGGCTTAAATAGTTCCAGCTTCTGTGGCCATCATAGATTTAGCATCTTTTTTTTTTTTTTTTTTTTGGTTTTTGGTTTTGGGTTTTTTTTCTTAAGTTAGTCAGATTATACTGGCTTCTCATAGGATAATTAATGTTTCAATATATTGTAGATATTTCAAAATAATGTAAACCACTTTAAAATTTTACTTCACTGTATCATGCTGATGTTTTATTTGAATGGATGGTGAGCATGGCTTGTTTCAATCCACAGATTCAAGCTTACCTTTGGTAGTTACCGTTGCAACATCATTTCTGTCTCAAAGCTCTGATGTATTCTTAGAATGCACAACCTATGCTGCTATCAGTGGCAAGCCATGTTGTCCTTTCAGTTCTTGAGTTTTGGAAGTATATTTGCAGTCACTTCCATGTACAGTCAGCTGAGGAATGAACAAAAACCTATGAAACTACTGGGTGACTCTTAGGAATATGTTCTAAAGTAACTTTCTCTCCACTGGGAATCTCTTTTCAACTCTTGACCAAAATCCAGCTCTTGACTTCTTTGTTTTACTGGTTGCTTCCTCTAGACAAGCTCTTATCTAGTGTCAAAAGGCAGAAGACAAAAAGACAAAAAAAGAAATACAAAAAAATTCACCCCCAGAATTGTAGATCTTCGGAATTATAAGTGAAGAAGAATTTTCTCTTTCCAAATACTGACTTGTGTTCTTGTTGGCACTGTTGTTCAATGTCCTCTGTTGTATAGGGGACACCTTCCCATTCTATGAGTACAGTAGAGAATTTCTTCTGAAACACCAGAAGTAGGAACAGCCCATTAGTGGGCTTCAGAAAGATGCTTATATCTAGACACAACAGAGAGAAGCACAGATACTTTTATGGTATTTTGATTATGTCTCTTCTGCCTATTCAATTGCTAGTATTTACACTTCAGAGCAGCCTTGCACATCCTGTACTATTGCATTGACTTTTTTCAGTGGGAAAAAGGGGGCAGGGGCAGAAGAGTGCTTTTTCCATTTTACCCAGAACCAGTCTCATCATTTGTATTTTAAAGGCTCTACAATGTCTTATGAAAGACTTCTTTATCATTTTTACCCACATTTTCTGAAAGATGTGTATAATCAGAAATCAATTTTTACCCAGCATTAGTAAAAACATAAAGTATTATTTTTCAGAAAATCTTTTCAAGACACTGTTTTAAAATGAAATCATTAGCTCAATATAATCTTTAAATATAATTAGTCTTTCAGTAGATGGGGAAATAAATACACCAAAGTGATATGGCACTAGCAACATCTTCACTTGGTCTATGATTAAGAAATTAATGCCTTTATTGAGGCTGCATTTAAGCATTTCAGTGATTTGTGTAGATTTTCCTATAACTCATACAATGCTCCTTGGAATTAGAATGCAATTATTAATGATTCAAGATCATTAATTGATTAAGGCTTCTGTTTTGATCCTCCATATTTACTGCATAATCTCTATCTGACGCACATAGCACACAGTGGTATAACACTTTTTTAGAGAGATGTATAGTCACAAACTAGATTTAGTGCTAAATGTAATTCTAGTGTGACAGAGTTCAATTATATTCAAAGTAGAAACCAAAGCAATGAATTCTTTATAGTGATTTTAGTGTGCAAATCTTGATCAATTTGGGTCACTTTAAAAGTTACTATACACTGGACAATATAAACAACAAGCATTTATTCCTCAGTGCTCTGGGAACTGAGAAGTCTCCAGTTAGATATCTAGGGAAGTTTTTCTTCCTGATGTAAAGATAGCTGTATTCTCCCTGATTCGTCCTTTGGGGAAAAATATAGAGATATAGAGAGGGAAAGAAAGGGAGAGCAAGAGAGAGCAAGAGAGAGCGAGAGAGAGCAAGAGAAAGCGAGGGAGGGGGGAGGGGGGAGAAGAAGAGGGGGGGAGAGGGAGAGGGAGAAGAAACGTGTTTTCTCTCTTCTTTGCTGGAGAACAAACTTCTCATAGAAGACCCACTTTCATGACCTAACTCTTATTTATCTTCCAAAAGCTTGACCTCCACCATAATGTGCTACGATTTCGACATGTACATTTGAGTGAGACGTGACATTGCGTCCACAACAAAGCCAATACTAATATGCTTCCTGATTCTTCATGTTCAAAATGTTCAAATTAAAATAATGTGTTACAAAGAGAATGGTTTACATATGAAAACATTTTTGGTGGCAGAGGTATGTACATGTTTTATCGTACCTATATTACTTAGCTTTCTGCTAATGTAGCCAATAGCTGAGAAAATGGGTTTACACAGAAGGATTATTTTAGTTCATGGTTTTGGGAACTCTAGTTCATGGTTATTTGTCTGATTGCTTTAGAGCCTGAAGCAAAACAGATGGGGACTTTATGGCAGAGGAGAATCCTCGATTCATAGCTGGGACATAGAACACATAGGAAGGAGAGGAAGGATCACCATCACCCTCCTCCTTGAGGGTGCTCTCAATGGCAATGGCATAAACACATCCTGCTACTTCCTACCTCTCAAGGACTCTACCACCTGCTGATAGCAACTAATTGTGGATCTCTCTCTGTGGTATAGAATGCTGGGGGACATTCTAACTACAAACTATACTACTACCTTGAATTTGACATCTATTGAGCCTTGAAAGAAGAGACAAAAATACAAAATATGTTATAATATCCTCCACCAAATAGGACATTGTGGTTTGTAAAATACATTCTCTGTGTGGTGACATGAAAGACTTTCTCACATGAACATCCATATTACTACCTGGCAAAGCTTTCATCTATGTCTTAGAATGCATTCCGATTGCTGTGAAAAACACCATGACAAAAAGCAATTTGGTAGGAAAATATTTCATGGGAAAACAGGTCAATAACTCAGGCAAGAACCAAGAAATAGAAACTGTTGCAGAAGACAGAGGAAAACTTACTAGCTTACTAAATTTGCTTTTATATATTTCCCAGGACTACTTGATCAGGAATGGAATTGCCTAAGGTGGACTGGATCTTTCTATATTGGATATAATAAAAAAGATTTTAAAAAGGAGACCAGGAATTTGAAAGTTAACAATGAGAGTTATATAAGAGAGTTTGGAGGGAAAAAGGAGAGGGGGTAAATGATGTAACTATATTATAATCTCAAAAACCAGGAAAACAATAGGAAATATGCCCCATCAGCTTTCCTACCTGTCCATGCCAATTGAAGCTCTCTTTTCTCAAATGATTTTAGCTTATATCAATTTTACAGAAGCAAACACCAAAACCTAGACCGCTTACTAGACTTTTAGCTTTCTTTTCTTTTTTTTTTTTTTCGTATTTTCCTCAATTACATTTCCAATGCTATCCCAAAAGTCCCCCATACCCCCCCCCACTTCCGTACCCACTCATTCCCCTTTTTTGGCCCTGGCGTTCCCCTGTACTGGGGCATATAAAGTTTGTGTGTCCAATGGGCCTCTCTTTCCAGTGATGGCCAACTAGGCCATCTTTTGATACATATGTAGCTATAGTCAAGAGCTCCGGGGTACTGGTTAGTTCATAATGTTGTTCCATCTATAGGGTTGCAGGTCCCTTTAGCTCCTTGGGTACTTTCTCTAGCACCTCCATTGGGAGCCCTGTGATCCATCCAATAGTTGACTGTGAGCATCCACTTCTGTGTTTGCTAGGCCCCGGCCTAGTCTCTCAAGAGGCAGCTATATCTGGGTCCTTTCAGCAAAATCTTGCTAGGGTATGCAATGGTGTCAGCGTTTGGAAGATGATTATGGGGTGGATCCCTAGATATGGCAGTCTCTAGATGGTACATCCTTTTGTCACAGCTCCAAACTTTGTCTCTGTAACTCCTTCTGTGGGTGTTTTGTTCCCAATTCTAAGAAGGGGCACAGTGTCCACACTTTGGTCTTCATTCTTCTAGTTTCATGCTTTTGGCAAATTGTATCTTATATCTTGGGTATCCTAAGTTTTGGGCTAATATCCACTTATCAGTGAGTGCATATTGAGTGAGTTCCTTTGTGATTGGGTTACCTCACTCAGGATGATGCCCTCCAGTTCCATCCATTTGCCTGGGAATTTCATAAATTCATTCTTTTTAATAGCTGAGTAGTACTCCATTGTGTAAATGTACCACATTTTCTGTACCATTCCTCTGTTGAGGGGCATCTGGGTTCTTTCCAGCTTCTGGCTATTATAAATAAGACTGCTATGAACATAGTGGAGCATGTGTCCTTCTTACCAGTTGGGACATCTTCTGGATATATGCCCAGGAGAGGTATTGCTGGATCCTCCAGTAGTACTATGTCCAATTTTCTAAGGAACCGCCAGACTGATTTCCAGAGTGGTTGTACAAGCTTGCAATCCCACCAACAATGGAGGAGTGTTCCTATTTCTCCACATTTCTTTTTTTTTTAAGATTTATTTATTTATATGTAAGTACACTGTAGCTGTCTTCAGACACTCCAGAAGAGGGAGTCAGATCTCATTACGGATGGTTGTGAGCCACCATGTGGTTGCTGGGATTTGAACTCCAGACCTCCGGAAGAGCAGTCGGGTGCTCTTACCCACTGAGCCATCTCACCAGCCCTCCACATTTCTATATAGTGAAGAACACTATTTTCTATTTTCTCATTCAACCTTACAAATTAAGTAATGATTATGTATGATGATTGTGATAATAATTAATAAATATATGCAATATATTATAGACTGTAACTGCTTCAAGGAAAGGCTTCAACAGTCAACAAAAATTTCTTTGAATAACTTGTGTCTAAGTTGCAATATAGTAAACTTGCTTATCAAAACAGAATTTCCTTTACATTTTTGTCTTAAACTCAAAGGTCTTCCTTATTAACATTATCTAAAAAAATAATTGGTTTAGGCTGAGCCTTCTTGTGCTGTTACCCATTCTTTTGTTTTTAAATGATATCAAAACCGTTGTCAAAATGAAATGAATATTGGTTAAACAGTCTTGCTACATGTTTCATTTTCCCTCAACAAAATAATTTATATAAAACTTATATTTCTCTTTAATAAGCATTTCAACAATCAGACTCATTCAGATTTTTCTAACCTTTCCTTAGAATCTGATTATATTCATATTTTAAAAGTAATTTAAAGATCAGAAGACTCTGGAGTTGAAAGTCAAACTGCATTCCATTGTGAATGATTAAAATTATGACCTTCTAGATTTCAGTGCTCTAATAAAAGAGTCGAATTAGTTATTTACTGAGTAATTTTCTGCATAAAGAAGAAAATCATGGTATCTGCCCTTAAGGATTATTAATGGAGAGAATCTTACATTATATTCAAGCAGGAAAAATTATACTAATTTTATAGTTAAGGAACTCTGTGGAGGGACTTTTCCTCTTAATTGCCTATTCATTTGTTCATGACAGAGGTTTATGTATTCTCATCTTTGTGCTGTATACTATATTAAGTAGAATTTAAGAGATACCACAATAGAAATAATACCTCCTTCCAAAGGGCTTATAACTTGGTCGTTTAGGAAATAACGGACACCAATGTGATTCTTGAACAGGGAGAAAAGTTAAGTATAGGGTTGCAAGTGATGACTCTAGGATGCTGTTCAAATCTGGGTAAGTCCTTCTCTAAAGTTCTAATGCTTTCAAAAATGAGGCACTGCTGACATTGTCTGACAAACCATTGAGAATACCTATCATGGTGAGTCACTATCATGGGGTAGAAGATCTGAATTATTGACTCTTTAAAGGAACAAAAGAGGTAGGAGAATTCTTAGAAACAAGACTAATGTTAGGAACCAGAGTGCAAAGCAAGGCATGCTGTGCCTTCAAACATATTTCATAAATTAGGCCATGTTACCCTTCAAAACATCACCGCCTATAAAGCATCACTCTGCAGCTTTTCCCATTGGAAAGCCCTGCTTTCTGTTGTACTATTTAATTTAATATTTCCATTTTGTCTCTACACATTGAAATTAACCACCTCCATTCAGGTTTTGGTATCTCATGTTAAGAAACTCTGTAACTGATCATGACTCTATGTTTGGTCGCTGAGATTAGATTAGTGCTCTGTTAACTGGTTTCACATCTGTAATTCCTTCAGAGCCTTTAAGTAAGAGGTGATTCAACCATAAGACAGTTGCATTCAGTTTCAGAAGTCAGGAAATTTTTCATATAAAAGGGTATTTTTTAATAGCAACAAAAAGAAACAATAAAACTAAGTGTGGACAGGAAATGGCGAGGGACATTATCAAAAAGGTTTTTGGTAAATGCAGAAAGTTTTAGAGGTTCAATGAGTACTGAGATTTCAGTAGAGTACACACAAAATAAAGTAATAGTGTCCTAAGCTTAGGGAGTAAAAGTATACTCATCACTTGGGGCAGTCTTATATAATTTGATGTGTTGAGCACTGGAGAAGTCTGTGAGTCTCAAAGTCAGAGCATAAGTTGTAGAGAAAATGGGGAAACTGCCTGATTTCTGGGAGATAGAGTGAGGCAGCTAAAGAGTCTACTATCTTACAGAGATAAGGGGCATTATCTGGACAATGAAGACAAAACAGCTATGACAATCTTTTTAAAATATTATTTAATTTTATTTTTTAAGTTATTTAGTTTACAGCCCACTCACTGTCCCCCTCCTGGTCACCCTCTTCCACCATGCCCTTTACCATTCTCCTCTGAGTGGTTGGTAACCTTCTCCCACCCCCCCCCCGATCCCCAAGGTCTTCTAAACTGGCACTTGAAGTCTCTGCAAGGCTAGGTGCTCCTTCTTCCACTGAGGCTAGACAAGGTAGCCCAGCTAGTAGAACATATCTCATGGACAGGCAACAGCTTCTGGGATAGCCCCTTTCCAGTTGTTTGGAACCCACATGAAGACCAAGCTACACATTTACTACTATGTACAGAGAGGCAGAAGTCCAGCCCATGTATGTGCTTTGGTTGGTGGTTTAGCCTCTAAGAACCCCAGGAGTCCAGGTTAGTTGACTCTCTTGTTCTTCCTATGGAGTTCCTATCCCCTTTGGGGCCATGATCCTTCCTCCTATTCCTAGATAGAGTCCCCAAGCTCTATCCATTGTTTAGATGTGAGTGTCTGTGTCTGTCTGAGTCAGCTGCTGTGTGAATCCTCTCAGAGGACAACATGCTTCTGCCTGCAAGCATAAAAGAGTATCAATAATAGTGTCAGGGATTGGTGCTTGTGCATGGAATGGGTCTCAAGTTGGGCCTGTTATTGGTTGGCCATTCCCTCAGTTTCTGCTTATTCCTCAATACCCGAATTACTTATAGACAGGATAAATTTTAGGTTGAGAGTTTTGTGGGTGGGTTGGTGTTTTTATCATTTCACTGGGGTTCCTGCCTGGTTACAGGAGGTGGCCTCTTCAGGTTCCATATCCCCAAGTTTATGTGACAAGGTAAAACATAAAATGGGAAAAGTAAGAGGAGTACATGCAACAAAGAAAACGTTTTAAGCAAGTGACAAAAGTAGGTTCTAAAAGCGAGAGAAGCTGATGGTGGAAGGTGAAGGTGGAATTGTTCATTCCATGTTTAGATGAATGTGGACAGAATCTTGGAGACTTCAAAGTCAGAGCAGAATTGGCAACCAAGGACTCATTAATATCTTGGGCTAATAATTAAAATTATGAAAGGTGGTAAGATGGCAATACAACACTTGGAGTGATTCTGAACTGCTTTCCTCAAAATGTGTCTGATGAAGAAAGGAAGAGAGAAATGATTACTGGAGAATTATTGTTTCAAGAAAAGATGTTAAGTACTACAATTTTAATTGAGGGTGGCAGGTCACTGGTAAATTGGTTATTAAAAATTTTAAGAATATCAAGTCCATATCAATTGCTGAAAGTATGTAAAGGAATATCAATGTTAAAAAATAAATACTGGTTACTAGTTGCAGGACAGAATACCAAAACAATGGAGAATTTGAAAGATACAGCAAAGTATGAGGTTTTCAATAAAAAGTTACCATGAGCAAATAGAAACATGACCAGAACCTTCAAAGAATATGTGGACTGGTAATACATACAACACATTAAGATAGTAGAACCTGTTCGTGAAAACACAGTTATGGAAAGAAGAATTAATAAAAAATGAGTAATAGTCAAAATTGCTTAGGATGGGAAAGGTCCCTAGTTACATATCAAGACTCTTTTATATGTATCAATATTGTTTAAGGATGCTGAAACTAAGTGATCAAACTTGTATGGCATCATGAACTCCAAAGTTACACAGTCCTTATTCTGCTTCTCTATTAGTATACGAAGGGGGATAGAACCACCTTCTTCCAGAATTAAATAATAGTACTACTCTGTCCTCCAGTGATCCGATATTAATCTCTGATCTACTTATTGATGTTGCCTTGGAAACTATTCATCCCCTTTTACTAATGCCTAACATATCCATTATTTAGCACAATAGTTCTACATGAGGAGCACATAATTAATATAATAGCAATACTTAGTACCAATCATTTTGCATATTTAATCTCAGGTTATCTCTTACCACTCCACTGTTCTTTAAGATGAAAATAGATACAGTTTCTAACTAAAATTAATATAGAATTAAAGCCTTTAAAATACCATTTATTACTTTTATAAATGCTTTTTAAAGTATATTTAAACCTCACCATGAGATAGATCATCAAATAGTGAACTTGTATCTAGAAAGCCATATCTGGCTCAGAACACTCTAAGTTGGAAGAAACAGAAGTGGAAAAAGAAAATAGAACAAACTTTCACAAGAAGGACTTTTCCTAGGTGGGAGAAAGTTTTATCTTTCTACCCAGATTGTTTTGTGTTTTCCTAAACATCTGCTGCCGTCTGGGGTTTCTGTAGAGCAGAAGGCTCATCAATGATGTGGCTGGAGTGAGACTCTGAATATTTAAATCAGTCAAAAGAACAAACTGCAGGATTGTATGTTCCATAAATTTATTTTTAAATCAACTTTTTTTTTTCTTCTGGGGGTTTCTATTGACAAAGGAAATGGTTTTGGGAGTTGAAAATATTGTCTATATACTGTTACATAATACCACTCTGAATCTTGCCTTGGGGAGATAGTTAAATTTGCTTCCAAACATCATTAAAAATTCTCTGAATTATCAATTATTGAGAGTTACCTCCATTATACTCCTATTTGTATTCTTCATATGGGAAGAATTTAATCTGTAATGTTCATTAGCTTCTGTGTCATTTTTGCTGCCAGCTATCTAACATATGACCTTTGCTACCACAGCAATCAACCCACCTCTCCAAAAAGCAATGGCAGCAGACATCTGCACCAGTTACTACCAACAGATGGACAACTAAGGAGATGATACAGAGTGAAGTGATGTAAAAGTTGCAAATCTGTGGGCCCCTTTTAGGAGTAAGAAAGTCAGTCAGAGCAATGAAAATAACACGCCACGTCATTTGTTTTGCTGGGCATTCTTATTGATATTCACATAAATAGTTTTTAGTGTCCATGAATGTGTTTGCTGCTAATATGAAGAAGGACATGACAATACTTTGAAAGCATCAATTAATCATTTATCACCTGTGTCTCCAGGGTCCTGCAAACTTATCTTGCCAAATTTTTCTACTAAATTCATGAAAGTCTCCAGCTTGATTATCTAGTCTTATCTGTCTTTCTTTACCAACAGAATACATTTTAAAAAAATCAATGTTAGTTAGTAATTGTACCAAAATTTTGTTGATAATCTAAGAAGATAATCTAGAATTATTTTTACCATATGACAGAAAATATTTCACATTCTACAAATTTTGGATTTGATCAGAGGTTCTTTTAGGAGGCATTTGCAGGGTAGGATAGTATCCACATTAGCATAGCCATTATGGAAAACAATATGAACATTCATTTTAAAAATAAAAAAAATTGAGCCAAGCATGGTCGCTAACACCAATAATACAAGCACTTATCAGGTTGGGATAGGAGGACTGCCAAGACTGGAGGGCTACATATTGAGTTATATAGCATCCTGTTCTACAAAACAATAAACAAACAAATAATATGAACCCAGAAATTTCACTACTGAGTACATATATAAGGGAAATGGAATAATAATATGGAAGAGACATCTGAACTCTCATGTTTACTATAGCACTATTCACTACAGGAAGAGATATAATTGAGATATGTGTCCATCAATGGAATGATTGTTTGTTTTGGTTTTGGCTTTAGAGGCCTTCATAGTCAATAGAATGTTGTTCAGCCACAAAAGGTATGAAATACTATTTAATGGATAATTAATTAAGTGAAATAAAGCAAGGATAAAAACACAAATGCTACGTAATCTTTCTCATACATAGAATCTAAAATAGTTTCATAGGAGTTGATTGTCAAAGGTCAAAAAGAGGAAGGATAGATAGGGGAAATTTTAAACAGGTACTAAGGTACCCTCAAAGTATATACATTCTGTTGTTTTGTTATACCACAGAGTGACAGAGATTAAGTGGACTAAGCCAGGTAGACTCCATAACAGATTCCAAACTAGTAGTTCAGAGAACTTGGGCTAAGTTTCTGTTTCTCGGAATTAGAGAAGCCAGGGCAATCAAGAACTGCCTTGTCATGAGACCTGAGGCAAAAACAGATGAGTCAGCAACAGTTTGTAGGTTCCCTCTGGAAAGTCCCTGGAGCCCTAGCCAATCCCAGAAAAACACATACCCTTGGAGACAGAGACAACCAATCAGGATAAAGATCACCTACTCCACCTTGGAATTTCCCTAATCTGCCTTAAAAATGAGCCTTCAAAACCCACTTCTTGCTCTCCATCTTGGTAAATGGTATACTTCTGAAGCTGGATATTTACAGAACAAGTGCTCTTTGCTTTTGTATAATATTTGAGTCTGGGGTATTTTTCTTTGAAGAATCACAGACTCTTACAAGAGGATAATGGTGATGATGAAGTACTTTATGTTTCTTGAAGCTAAAAAATAGAGGACTTTGAAAGATTGCATAAGAATATAATAATTGCATGAGGAAATGGACACATCTACATTGTTTTGAATATTATAAAATATGTACATGTATCAAAACATTGCATAGTGTCCCATAAATACAAACCATTTTAAATTCAAATTTTTAAATAAATTCTTAATGCTGATCTCTTATAACCTTTGAATTCACAAATGGTTTACATTTTCATGTAAGGATAGTAATGGTATTTGTAAAGATGAGTCCATTGTAAAGAAGCCATGGCTAAAAGTCAAGATTTTAATAATAACTTTTTGAGAAATACATATATATGGAATATACATATGGAATGGATATGAAAGCTCCTCGCAGACTCCTCTACCATACTCCCTCCTAACTTAATATCCTTTTTGAAAAATTGAGTTCAGTTTTTAAGACATGTAAGGATGTAAATCCATTCATTGGGGGTGAGCGAAATACTAGGAGATTCACTAGTGAATACTATTAATTCTCACTCCCCTAGAAAACAACAGCTGCAATTAACGCTTCTATTGAGGTAGAAGTTTAGGAACTTTGACTGGCCTGACCTTGTCTGTGTCTCCTTCCAGCAAAAACAGTCACTCTGAGCTTAACATCTTACTGGGCTATATACCTTGTGAACTAGAATAAAAATGTACCTGGCAAAATATGCCCATGAAAGAAGTAGTGGCATGAATATTATGAAAGTAACTAATTGTTTTCTAATTGGATTTAAGGTCTGCTCCATCATACCTAGCAACACAAATTGAATCAAGAACCTATGGTACTCACATTGCAAGTACATACACATGCAGGGGGAGACAGAGACAGAGAGATGGAGAGAGAGGGGTGGGAGAGGGTGAGACAGGGACAGAGACAGGGAGAGGGAGATAGAAGCAGACAGCAGACAACAGACAGAGACAAAGTTAGAGACAAACATAGAGACAGAGAGACAGAAATACTCTGAAAGAGGAAGGAAGGAATAGAACAAATCTTTTTTAACTGACAATACTTTCCTCAGAAATTAACTATGACTGTCAACTCAGCTTAGTGGTAGCTCATTAGCCCTTCCTCCTTCATGCTAGAATGTTTCCTTACCTGATTTTGTGCAGACAACCACAGCTGCTGTGATTCATTAGTACATGAAGTTACTATTTTGCGTGGTTTCTCCCAATCTCTGGTTCTCCCAATCTCTGGTTGTTATTATCTTTCTTAAATGGTCTCTAAGCATTGGCAGGAAAAAAGGAGTGGTAAAGATGTTTCAGTTAGTGCTGAACTCTCTACTAAAACTTATTGTCTGCAATTTGTTCAGCTTTGACTTTCTATGTTAACCACTGGCCACTATACAAAAACTCTGAAGAGGCCTGAGAGCAGAGATATGAAACAGGCCAGTTTGACACTATGCCCATTTCCCATATCTGTAATCATAGTAGTGGGTTCTTTATCATGTTCACTGTACCAAGCGTGAGTTTTCTCCTAAAAACAAAAAACAAAAAAAAAATTAAATACAACCCAAAATGAGTGTGTTCACACAAGAAAACCCACAGAATCTGCCAAGTTGAGCCAATAGAGGGTCTCAAAACCTGAACTGTCAACAGAATCGCCTGCATGGGACAGACCTAGGACTTCTGCAGTTGGGTAGCTTGATTATCTTGAAATTCTCAAAAGTAAATAAAAGTAAATTTTGTTATAAACAAAAAACTTTGAAATATAAAAAATTAGTGCTGTACCCCATTTATTTGAGTTATTTGGATTCTAGTTGACTAATTTATTGAATTCTTTATATATTTTGTATAGTAATCCTCTGTTGGATATAGGGTCAGTGAAGACCTGTTCCCATTCTATAGGCTGAAGTTTTTTTTTTTAATTAGGTATTTTCCTCATTTACATTTTCAATGCTATCCCAAAGGTCCCCCATACCCACCCCACCAATCCCCTACCCACCCACTCCCCCTTTTTGGCCCTGGCATTCCCCTGTACTGGGGCATATAAAGTTTGCAAGTCCAATGGGCCTCTCTTTGCAGTGATGGCTGACTAGGCCATCTTTTGATACATATGCAGCTAAAGACAAGAGCTCCCGGGTACTGGTTAGTTCATATTGCTTTCCACCTATAGGGTTGCAGTTCCCTTTAGCTCCTTGGGTAATTTCTCTAGCTCCTCTATTAGGGGCCGTGTGACCCATCCAATAGCTGACTGTGATCATCCACTTCTGTGTTTGCTAGGCCCCGGAATAGTCTCACAAGAGAGAGCTATAACTGGGTCCTTTCAGCAAATTCTTGCTAGTGTATGCAATGGTGTCAGCATTTGGAAGCTGATTATGGGATGGATCCCTGCATATGGCAGTCACTAGATTGTCCATCCTTTCATCACAGCTCCAAATTTTGTCTCTGTAACTCCTTCTATGGGTGTTTTGTTCCCATTTCTAAGAAAGGGTAAAGTGTCCACACTTTGGTCTTCGTTCTTCTTGAATTTCATGCGTTTGGCAAGTTGTATCTTATATCTTGGGTATCCTAAGTTTCTGGGCTATTATCCACTTATCAGTGAGTACAAATTGTGCGAGTTCCTTTGTGATTGGGTTACTTCACTCAGGATGATACCCTCCAGGTCCATTCATTTGCCTACGAATTTCATAAATTCATTTTTTTTAATAGCTGAGTAGTATTCCATTGTGTAAATGTACCACATTTTCTGTATCCATTCCTCTGTTGAGGGGCATCTGGGTTCTTTCCAGCTTCTGGCTATTATAAACAAGGCTGCTATGGAGCATGTGTTCTTCTTACCGGTTGGGACATCTGGATATATGCCCAGGAGAGGTATTGCGGGATCCTCCAGTAGTACTATGTCCAATTTTCTGAGGAAGCGCCAGACTGATTTCCAGAGTGGTTGTACAAGCTTGCAATCCCACCAACAATGGAGGAGTGTTCCCCTTTCTCCACATCCTTGCCAACATCTGCTGTCACCTGAGTTTTTGATCTTAGCCATTCTGACTGGAGTGAAGTGGAATCTCAGTGTTTTTTGATTTGCATTTCCCTGATGATTAAGGATGTTGAACATTTTTTCAGGTGTTTCTCTGCCATTCGGTATTCCTCGGGTGAGAATTCTTTGTTCAGTTCTGAGCCCCATTTTTTAATGGGGTTATTTGATTTTCTGGAGTCCACCTTCTTGAGTGCTTTATATATATTGGATATTAATCCCCTATCTGATTTAGGATAGGTAAAGATCCTTTCCCAATGTGTTGGTGGCCTTTTTGTCTTATTGACGGTGTCTTTTGCTTTGCAGAAGCTTTGCAATTTTATGAGGTCCCATTTATTGATTCTTGATCTTACAGCACAAGCCATTGCTGTTCTATTCAGGAATTTTTCCCCTGTACCCATATCTTCGAGGCTTTTCCCTACTTTCTCCTCTATAAGTTTCAGGGTCTCTGGTTTTATGTGGAGTTCTTAATCCACTTAGATTTAACCTTAGTACAAGGAGATAGAAATGGATCAATTCACATTCTTCTACATGATAACTGCCAGTTGTGCCAGCACCATTTGTTGAAAATGCTGTCTTTTTTCCACTGGATGGTTTTAGCTCCCTTGTCAAAGATCAAGTGACCATAGGTGTGTGGGTTCATCTCTGGGTCTTCAATTCTGTTCCATTGGTCTACTTGTCTGTCACTATACCAGTACCATGCAGTTTTGATCACAGTTGCTCTGTAGTACAGTTTTAGGTCTGGCATGGTGATTCCACCAGAGGTTCTTTTATCCTTGAGAAGAGTTTTTGCTATCCTCGGTTTTTTGTTATTCCAGATGAATCTGCCGATTGCCCTTTCTAATTCGTTGAAGAATTGAGTTGGAATTTTGATGGGGATTGCATTGAATCTGTAGATTGCTTTTGGCAAGATAGTCATTTTTACAATGTTGATCCTGCCAATCCATGAGCATGGGACATCTTTCCATCTTCTGAGATCTTCTTTAATTTCTTTCTTTAGAGACTTGAAGTTCTTATCATATAGATCTTTCACTTCCTTAGTTAGAGTCACGCCAAGGTATTTTATATGATTTGTGACTATTGAGAAGGGTGTTGTTTCCCTAATTTCTTTCTCAGCCTGTTTATCCTTTGTATACAGAAAGGCCATTGACTTGTGAGAGTTAATTTTATATCCAGCTACTTCACTGAAGCTGTTTATCAGGCTTAGGAGTTCTCTGGTGGAATTTTTAGGGTCACGTATATATACTATCATATCATTTGCAAAAAGTGATATTTTGACTTCTTCCTTTCCAATTTGTATCCCCTTGATCTCCTTTTGTTGTCTAATTGCTCTGGCTAGGACTTCAAGTACAATGTTGAATAGGTAGGGCGAGAGTGGACAGCCTTGTCTAGTCCCTGATTTTAGTGGGATTGCCTCCAGCTTCTCACCATTTACTTTGATGTTGGCCATTGGTTTGCTGTAGATTGCTTTTAACATGTTTATGTATGGGCCTTGAATTCCTGATCTTTCCAAGACTTTTATCATGAATGGGTGTTGGATTTTGTCAAATGCTTTCTCAGCATCTAACGAGATGATCATGTGGTTTTTGTCTTTGAGTTTGTTTATATACTGGATTACATTGATGGATTTCCGTATATTAAACCATCCCTGCATCCCTGGGATGAAACCTACTTGGTCAGGATGGATGATTGTTTTGATGTGTTCTTGGATTCGGTTAGCAAGAACTTTATTGAGGATTTTTGCATCGATATTCATAAGGGAAATTGGTCTGAAGTTCTCTGTCTTTGTTGGGTCTTTTTGTGGTTTAGGTATCAGAGTAATTGTGGCTTCATAGAATGATTTGGGTAGAGTACCTTCCGTTTCTATTTTGTGGAATAGTTTGTGAAGAACTGGAATTAGGTCTTCTTTGAAGGTCTGATAGAACTCTGCACTAAACCCATCTGGTCCTGGGCTTTTTTTGGCTGGGAGACTATTAATAACTGCTTCTATTTCTTTAGGGGATATGTGACTGTTTAGATGGTCAACTTGATCCTGATTCAACTTTGGTACCTGGTATCTGTCCAGAAATTTGTCCATTTCATCCAGGTTTTCCAGTTTTGTTGAGTATAGCCTTTTGTAGAAGGATCTGATGGTGTTTTGGATTTCTTCAGGATCTGTTGTTATGTCTCCCTTTTCAGTTCTGATTTTGTTAATTAGGATTTTGTCCCTGTGCCCTCTAGTGAGTCTAGCTAAGGGTTTATCTATCTTGTTGATTTTCTCAAAGAACCAACTCCTCGTTTGGTTAATTCTTTGAATAGTTCTTCTTGTTTCCACTTGGTTGATTTCACCCCTGAGTTTGATTATTTCCTGCCGTCTACTCCTCTTGGGTGAATTTGCTTCCTTTTCTTCTAGACCTTTTCGGTGTGTTGTCAAGCTGCCAATGTGTGCTCTCTCTAGTTTCTTTTTGGAGGCACTCAGAGCTATGGGTTTTCCTCTTAGGAATGCTTTCATTGTGTCCCATAAGTTTGGGTATGTTGTGGCTTCATTTTCATTAAACTCCAAAAAGTCCTTAATTTCTTTCTTTATTCCTTCCTTGACCAAGGTATCATTGAGAAGAGTGTTGTTCAGTTTCCACGTGAATGTTGGCTTTCTATTATTTATTTTGTTATTGAAGATCAGCCTTAGTCCATGGTGATCTGATAGGATGCATGGGACAATTTCAATATTTTTGTATATGTTGAGGCTTGTTTTGTGACCAATTATGTGGTCAATTTTAGAGAAGGTACCATGAGGTGCTGAGAAGAAGGTATATCCTTTTCTTTTAGGATAAAATGTTCTGTAGATATCTGTCAGATCCATTTGTTTCATCACTTCTGTTAGTTTCACTGTGTCCCTGTTTAGTTTCTGTTTCCATGATTTGTCCTTGGTGAAAGTGGTGTGTTGAAGTCTCCCACTATTATTGTGTGAGGTGTAATGTGTGCTTTGAGCTTTACTAAAGTTTCTTTAATGAATGTGGCTGCCCTTGTATTTGGAGCATAGATATTCAGAATTGAGAGTTCCTCTTGGAGGATTTTACCTTTGATGAGTATGAAGTACCCCTCCTTGTCTTTTTTGATGACTTTGGGTTGGAAGTCAATCTTATAAGATATTAGGATGGCTACTCCAGCTTGTTTCTTCATACCATTTGGTTGGAAAATTGTTTTCCAGCCTTTCATTCTGAGGTAGTGTCTATCTTTTTCTCTGAGATGAGTTTCCTGTAAGCAGCAAAATGTTGGGTCTTGTTTGTGTAGCCAGTTTGTTAGTCTATGTCTTTTTATTGGGGAGTTGAGACCCTTGATATTAAGAGATATTAAGGAAAAGTAATTGTTGCTTCCTGTTATTTTTGTTGTTAAAGTTGGCATTCTGTTCTTGTGGCTGTCTTCTTTTAGTTTTGTTGAGGGATTATCTTCTTGTTTTTTCTAGGGCATGGTTCCCGTCCTTGTATTGGTTTTTTTCTGTTATTATCCTTTGAAGGGCTGGATTCATGGAGAGATAATGGGTGAATATAGTTTTGTCGTAGAATACTTTGGTTTCTCCATCTATGGTAATTGAGAGTTTGGCTGGGTATAGTAGCCTGGGCTGGAATTTGTGTTCTCTTAGTGTTTGTATAACATCTGTCCAGGCTCTTCTGGCTTTCATAGTCTCTGGTGAAAAATCTGGTGTAATTCTGATAGGCTTGCCTTTATATGTTACTTGACCTTTTTCCCTTACTGCTTTTAGTATTCTATCTTTATTTAGTGCATTTGATGTTCTGATTATTATGTGTCGGGAGGAATTTCTTTTCTGGTCCAGTCTATTTGGAGTTCTGTAGGCTTCTTGTATGTTCATGGGCATCTCTTTCTTTATGTTTGGGAAGTTTTCTTCAATTATTTTGTTGAAGATGTTTGCTGGTCCTTTGAGTTGAAAATCTTCATTCTCATCCACTCCTATTATCTGTAGTTTTGGTCGTCTCATTGTGTCCTGGATTTCCTGGATGTTTTGAGTTAGGATCTTTTTGCATTTTCCATTTACTTTGATTGTTGTGCCAGTGCCGATGTTCTCTATGGAATCTTCTGCACCTGAGATTCTCTCTTCCATCTCTTGTATTCTGTTGCTGATGCTGGCATCTATGGTTCCAGATTTCTTTCCTAGGGTTTCTATCTCTAGCGTTGCCTCACTTTGGGTTTTCTTTATTTTGTCTACTTCCCTTTTTAGGTCTAGTATGGTTTTGTTCATTTCCATCATCTGTTTGGATGTGTTTTCCTGTTTTTCTATAAGGACTTCTACCTGTTTGGTTGTGTTTTCCTGTTTTTCTTTAAGGACATGTAAGTCTTTAGCAGTGTTCTCCTGTATTTCTTTAAGTGAGTTATTAAAGTCCTTCTTTATGTCCTCTACCATCATCATGAGATATGCTTTTAAATCCAGGTCTACCTTTTCAGGTGTGTTAGGGTGCCCTGGACTGGGCAAAGTGGGCGTTCTGGGTTCTGATGATGGTGAGTGGTCCTGATTTCTGTTAGTAGGATTCTTACGTTTACCTTTCACCATCTGGCAATCTCTGGAGTTAGTTGTTATAGTTGTCTTTGTTTAGAGATTGTTCCTCTGTTGATTTTGTTACCCTCTATCAGCACACGTGGGAGACTAGCTCTCTCCTCTTAGTTTCAGTGGTCAGAGCAGTCTCTGCAGGCAAGCTCTCCTCTTTCAGGGAAGGTGCACAGTTATCTGGTGTTTGGACCTCCTCCTGGCTGAAGATGAAGGCCCAAAACAGGATCTTTCCCCTAAGCTGTGTTGCTCTGGCCAGGAAGGTGGCCGGTTGTCTGGAGCCGAAGATGGTGCCGCCTCAGAAGCTCTGTGGCTCTCGCCTGTCCCAGAAACAGCTGGCCTCTTTATTCCACACCCTCACCCGTGCAGCCTGCCCTCCGAGGAGTCCCGGAGCCAAGGAGGCTCCCTCCGGGGCCTGAGGCACAAACCTCTCGGGCCGAGCGGAACCCTGTGCTCTCACCAGGAAGGTGTATGGTTGTCTAGGCTGAAGTTTTGAACTATTGAGATATCCTTTGCCTTACAGAAACTTTTCAGTTTCATAGGGTTCCATTTATTAGTGTTGATTTTTGTGCCTCAGCTATTAGTGTCCTATTCAGGAAGTTCTCTAATGTGCCAGTGTGCTCAAAGCACTAAATCCCTATTGGATTTCCCTATTGGATTTAGTGTGTCTCATTTTATGTTGAGGTCTCTGATCCATTTGGACATGAGTTTTGAATATGAATTCTCAACATAGAAATCTCTAACACTCAAGAAGCACTTAAAGAAATGTTCAATATCCTAATTCATCAGGGAAATGCAAATCAAAATGACTTAGGGATTCCATCTTATACCCATCAGAATGGCAAATATTAAAGACTCAAGTGATATCACTTGATGTTGAGATTGTGCAGCAGGAGGAACACTCCTCCATTGCTGGTGGGAGGGCAGACTTGTACAACCACTTTGGAAATCAGTTTGGGTGTTTCTTAGAAAATTGGGAATAGTTTGACCTCAAGACTCAACTATGTCACTCCTCAACATCTACCCAAAAGATGATCCACAATACCAAAAGGAAACTTGTTCAGTTATGTTCATAGCAGTTTCATTTATAAAAGCTAGAAACTGTAAATAGCCTAGAAGTCCCTCCATTGAAGAATGTGTAAAGAAAATGTGGTACATTGGCACAATGGGACATTATTTGGCTATTAAAATAAAAGACATGATGAAATGTGAAGGCAAATGGGTGGAACTAGAAAATATAATCCTGTGGGAAAGACATGCATGGCATGTGCTTACATTCAAGTGAATATAATCATAAAGTATAGAATAATCGAACTACAATCCACAGATCCATAGAAGCTAAGTAACAGGGAGGTCCCATGGGAGGATGCTTGAATCTCATTCAGAAGCAGATGTAAAAGAGACATCAGAGGTTGATGGAGAAATACAACTGGATGTAAGGGGAGGTGTAGAGGGGAACTTGTGAGGATCAGGCATGGGGAGGGCTGGGGTTGGGGGAGAGGGCTGGGAGAGCAAACAGAAATCTGTAGGCAAGTATCTCTGAGATAAACCAAACTTGGGACAGGGGATGTTCTTGGGAGTCTATGGGAGTAAACCTAGCTAAGACTCCTAGCAGCTGAGGATATGGAGATTAAAGTAGCCACCTGTTATAGCCAAGAAATATTTCCAGTGGAGAGACAGAGGCACCAACTCATTCACAAAGCCTTCAACCAAAAATGTGCTTGTCTACAAAATCTACAGGGATAAAAGATGAAACATATTGAGGGAATGGACAACCAATGACTGGCCCAACTAGAGACCCACCCTATGGGAGAGAGCCAACCCTGACACTATTAGTGATCCTCTGCTATGCTTGCAGATAGGATCCTAGTGTAACTGTCTTCTGAAAAAACATTATCCAGCAGTTAATGGAAACACAGAGACACATAGCCAACCACTAGGTGAAGGTCAGGGAGACTTGTGGAAAATTGGAGAAAAGAACTACACAAGAAGACCTACAGAGCCAACTAACCTGGGCCTGTGGGGGTTAACAGACACACAGCCACCAACTAAAGAGCATGTATGTGCTATACCTATGCCACCTACATATTTGTAGCAGATGTGCAGCTTCATCCTTATGTGGGTCCCCTACAATTGGGGCTCTCTCTAAAGCTATTGCCTGCCTTTGGAACCACTTCCCCTAGCTGGCCTGCACTGTCTGTTCTCAGTGAGAGAGGATGTATTGCATCCTGCTGCTATTCTATGTGCTAGGGTGGATATGTACACATAGGGCTTCCCTTTCTCGAAAAGAAAGGGAGGAGATAATGCAGAGAGGTATATATAAGGATGTGACTAGGAAGAGAGGTGAAAAGAGCTGTGATCAGGATGTAAACTAAGTAAATAAAAATAAATAAGGAAAAAAAGAGGAACATTTCCCCTCTCCAAAATATGAAAATTATATATATATATATATATATATATATATATATATATATATATGTATGTATGTATATACATTTGTACATGTATATTGAACATATATGATAGGGTAATACTATATTCTTCAATTCTGAATAATTGCAAAACCTGAATATGAATCAACTTTTCTTTCCTAGCTATGTTGTGACCTTAGAAATCTTCTCCTTTCCACTGGATACTAGATTTCCTTAAGAAAAAGACAATCTGGTTTTTAAGCTTTTCAATTTAGTTTAGTTTTCAAGACTTCTATTCTTTCATTTAAAAAGCTGAAATGTTATCACCCTTTTTGTGTTGTTCCTCATCCTCCTTTCCTATACAAACCCTTCTCTGCAAAGACCCATCTGGATTGGAAGCAATATTTCTCCTTCAAAGGCTTTCTATAGTTAAACCAGCTGCCCTCACGTTGTTCACTGAGGTTAAGTTCATAGTCTCCTTGAGAACAAGCAAAGACTCTAAAAGTTATTAATCATCCAGAGACAAATTTTAATCAGCTTTCCAGATGCTACTAGACCCCTAAAAACTCAAATTTTGCTTACTCGCTCTCACTAAGTAGGTTATACTGTTTGTTTGTTTGTTTGTTTGTTTTTCCTAAAGGGTTTGTATTATTATCTCCTGCACTGATCCTCTGCAAGATCTCAAACTCCAATCTATTACATGTGGCCTGTATGCTCTGCAGGATCCATCTTCCCTCTACTTCAGAGAAGGGAAACTCTAGAGAGCTTTCTGGTTCCTCCACTCTCACTTAGCATCTCACTATGCTGTCTCTCCCCATCTACCACTTTTATGGTATTTGGTAGAAAACTACTCTCTGGCAGCCTAACCAAAGGGTTGCATGTTGCTGGCTAGTTTTAAGTCAATTTGACACATTCTGAAAGATTGGAACCTCTGTTGAGAAGATGCTTCCATAAGCTCCACCTATAAGGCATTTCTTAATGAGTGATTGATGGAAGAATGTCCAGCCTATTGAGGGTTGTGCTATCCCTGGGCTGGTGGTCCTGGCTTCTATTTGAAACCATTAGGGACAAGTCAGAAAACAGAACTCTTTTACAGCCTCTGTATCAGCTCCTGCCTTCAGCTTCTGGCCCTGTTTGGGTTTCTGTCCTAACTTTCCTCAGTGATAGAGTTTTACCTGAAAGTGTAAGCCAAAATAAACCCTTTCTTTCCCAAGTTGCTTTGGTCATGGTATTCATCACAGCACACTAACCCCAACTAGGACGGTACACAAATGAGAAACTTGTGTCATATGAAGCTCTAAATTAAAGAGGACAACACACTGAACTAACCCTCCATTATTCCCCAAGACCATGAGGTCACAGGCCTTCCTCACAAACTGTGAACTCAAATCTCACTTCCCGTCTTCTTTTGGTCAATGACAATGTCTACTAGTCTATTATCCAGTTGAAACCTCTCTCTCTCCTGTGGTGAACAACAGTCATCTCAGGTGAGAAATAAACTGCATTATAGCACAAGAGAACATAGAAATTTTTTTCTCAAAACCAAGCATTATGTTAGCAGTAGTACTATCAAGATTAATTTATGAGAAGAAGCAAGATAACAATTATCTTTAAACAAATATAAATATTCTAAAATATATGTATTTAGGACAACATTCAGATGGAAACCATGAGTTAAAGTAGAAAATTTTCATGCATTTTAATATCTTTTAAAATCACAAAGTACATTATTTGAGAATTAGCAGAAAATGGAATTTGTGTCATTTTAAAGCTGTCCCTACAAAGCAGAGAATTATTATCATTCCCTAGGTATTCAAATAAATTACTAATTTCCTCTTTATACTATGTATTCACACTTAAAATACAGATTATCTTCAGAAATTTTGCATTTGTACCTTCCTGTACATGCTAATTTGTGATGCATATTGGATCCTATTCCTTTCTACTTCTCAGGAAAGATAATTGGCTGTTAGATGTGTGTATTATTAATAAGATGAGTTTTTATAAAATCATAATATCTATAAAATTAACTTTTAAACCCCATGAATAAAGTAATAGAAAGCTAAACTCAAATCATTTTATTAAAAAAAATCACAAAATATTTTTATAAAAATATATTTAAAACATTATTGTTAAATAAAACCAAAATAGAATACTTTAATATATAGGAAACCAATTAAATGTATTTTAAAAAATTCTAAACAAATACATACATAGTGCTCTTATTGTATATCTGGCAATGTGAGTGGCCATGTGTATTATTTTAAAATAGTAATGTCTTTCATAAATGACTGTTCATAAGCATATACTTAATAAAGCACTAATAAATAATAATAAGAAATAATGTCATTTCTTTTATGTATATTTTTATATACAGATTCTTTATCTGGGATGTAAGAAAGAAAATATTTCAGTTGAGGAAATTCTTTTCTTTAGAGAGTCAAAAACTCGACTGCCAGTATATGGAAGCTGACAAAGCCACATACACAGTTTTGATTCATGTGGGAAATAAGAGTAGAAACTCTTATTTCTTTATTTTTCATTACACTAGTAAAAATATGTGAGAAAACAGAAGTTATTAATTCAGAAATTAATATAACCATAATGTCAAATTAAAATTAGAGATACCATAAAGAGACCATGGATTTGAGAGAGTAAGGCATACATGGGAGAATCTGGAGAGAATAAAGAGAAGGGGGTGGGAGAAATGATGTAATCATACTATCATCTTAGAAAAATGCAAAAGTAGTCTAAAGAAACTTAAATTAGACATTAAACAACAAGATCTGTGCAAATGATGTGTGCCAAGTGCACTTGAAGTTTCTGGTACATCGGACACACATGCCAATCTCTAAATATAGAATATTTTATTTTATTACCTTTTTGAAAGTGATCTCATGTTAATTTAGACATTACCTTATTTTTCCACTAAAGTATAAAGTGCAGCAAATCGTCATCTTTTTGCGTGGATTCAAAGAGACAGAGCAGTTAAGAAAGTACATTGAACACGTCAAGTCTGTCTTGCGTGGGATTGTATGCTCAGTTATAATGTTTTCCGAAAATAATCAGAAAACATGGTGGGAGTGCCTACAGAATTCATAGCAAATATTTGGCACAGAATAAATATTTATTGAGCAAACAGAGGAAGTTAGCAAATAAGTGAGCAGAGTCCATGTGCTGGTGGGGATTGTGACTGTCTTCAAAGAAGCAGGCATTGCCAGGATTTGGGGCCATACAACTGACAAAACTTTCTTTTTTTTCCAAAAGTGTTCTTTACACTATTTTAACACCAATTTTGTCTATATTTAATTTCCAAAAGTTTAGTGGCCAATTCAAGGGGAGAAAACATACACACTGATCAATTCCAAAGGATCTATTTCAGGATAGGAACAGTTTCAAAGCAGGATTTTCAAAAAAAATATTTTCCAACACAGGCAAAATCCATTTTCACACTTGGAGATGGCAAATGAAAACACACTGATATCTCCTTTCTCTTCACAAATCCTATATATAGTTAGGGAGATTTCTTTTTAGGGTGGCTACATTGATAGGTTGCCAAAGACCAGATTTTATGAGGAATAGCTAAAACACTAAAATTGAAGAGGAATACGTTGGAGAGGGGGGAAATAGCCTGGTATATAAGAAAAGGGTCAGAAAGTGTATCCAACAAAGGTCAAAGCAATTCCAGAGCGGCCTGGCAGGGGCAGAGAGCAAGAAGTCTGAGTAAATCTGAGAACATCAGCAAGCTAGCTAAGCTGCTTCAACCACCACAGCCTTGCATTGTCAGCTTGGGTCTCAATATTGCCCAATTGTCTTGTTCAACTGCTGTTTCTTTAGATCCAAAGATAGGGTTACAGTTTGCATAGAAAATGAATGAATAAACTACTATGTGTTTAAACCATATAATGTTTGAACACTGCCACTCATGTCAAGTGTAGTCAAATTTATTTGGCAGCCTTACCTTCTTGGTTTTGTCTATCATCCAATCAACCTATCCACTGACCAATGTATCTGCACATGCATGTGTGTACAATTGACTTCCTGTACTGGGATCTCCGAAGCCTTCGTAGTCAGTAAACCTTGCAACATTCAACCATCAACTGCTTCTGTTCCAGGTCTACTTTCTGCTTTGCTGTTGAAAAAAAAATGGCCTTGGTTAACTTCCCTGCCACCTGCCTTAAGTCATGTGTTCCCATGCTGTGAACCTTACATGGAGGTGGCCTCTGATATATATATTTATTTTGTTCAGGCAATGGTTAAATCCTGTGAACTTTCAGCAGAAACACCCTTCACTGTGCTGGTGTTCAGAATTAAGGGCAATACAAGGAAATTCATCTTCAGAGCAAGAGAAAAATCTGTCATGGTTGTAGAAGCACAAGCCCAGGGGCAAAACTCCCTGAGTAGCTCATCAGGGAGCCCCAGGCAAGACACAGGAATGTCCCTCAACTCATCTCTGACTATAAAATGGGGGGAAATATGACTCCCATCTCCTGGGGTTTCTGAGGATGCTCCGGTTAATACGTGTAAAGCTCCTAAAATAAACGCTGACAGTGTTTAATGAATGATATCTATTATTAGCTAAAATAAATTCCAATAAAAATAGCAGGAACTTTTTAAACAGGGCTTTACTCATTCTATTCTGTTAGATCAATTGCTCCCGCCATTACCATTTGTGCCTGTTTTCAATAATGAAGAGAGATTCCCACAATGCTTCAGCTCATCACCTAACCTGTATGCCACACCATCCTATAGGATTACAGACATAGTGAGAAAGGTCACGATTTCTGTACTTCCATGGTAGTCTCCAAGGAAAAACAAAAAGACATTTTTTTTCCTGAAAATAGGCAACACTCTAGTTGCCCATCTCTAAGTACAAAGTTATCTGAGATTCTTATCTATAAGTTCTGAGATCCCATAAAACAGCAAAAGGAGAGTGTCTAGGCTAGGAAAAGAGCAGTGTGAGGAACTTTTTCTTTGCTGAGTTGACCTACATCTCCTGCTATTGGTTGCGATTTCCAATTCCCAGAGTCATTCTAAACAGACTGAGTGACAGCATTGTGGGCTTTCGAGAGACAAAGGGCAAGATGAGTGATGTTCATTGCAAGGGCCTGTGTCTGTTGTCTGTGTAAGGTGTTCTCGTCTGTTCGTCACCATCCTTCAAGGTGTAGCTTTGTCTGGATGCCTTCACTTTTAAAGGGATATTGCTTTTGCATCTCAAAGGGAGTTTTACAAAAGTTAATGGGGTTACACAAGTGATTTCATGAAAAGCTGAAGACCTCAGTAGGATAGCTTAGTCGAATAAACATGAAATCCCATCTCCTAGTGAGTAACCATGCTTTCCAGATACTTATCTCCTTGTACTAAGGTCACTCTTTTCAAAAACAAAGAAAATGGTGTGTTGGGAGACTTTAAGGCAATTTAGAAACCTTTCTGAATCCCTCCTAGAAATTGTTTTAGATTTACTTCCCCATCTAGATGGTGGGTGGGAAAACTATCGTCACTGATATCAATAAAAGAATCCTAGCTGGGTGTGGTGGTGCACGCCTTTAATCCCAGCACTCAGGAGGCAGAGGCAGGACTTTCTGAGTTCAAGGCCAGCCTGGTCTACAAAGTGAGTTCCAGGACAACCAGAGCTACACAGAGAAACCCTGTGTTGAAAAACAAAACAAAACAAAACAAAACAAAACAAAACAAAACAAAACAACAACAAAGAAGAATCCTAACACAAATAGCAACCAAATGTGGAATGACATTTTGGGTCACTCTGCTCTTACACTAACAGCAGATTAGATCTCATGCTGGTGTCTGTTTCCAAAATTTCACTCAATACTGGAAAATTTTTAGGGATAGATGTTTTCCAAGTCATCCTGACATACATTTAGCAGAATTCCATATGTTTCTTTTCTATAGTCTAAAGAAAATAAGTATTTTCTTTCCAAGACTATTCCCATGTGCACAGCGCAATGCCCAATCACAGTTGTTTTTTCTGCATTTACTTTAGTCCTCACTGAAGAATCAATGCCATTCTGCATCTAGCTAGGGGAAATAAATGGACCTCTTCTTAAAGATCTCATCTTGAGTAATTCCCACCCACCCCCCAGTGAGCTACTACCCTGAAAAAAAGTTGACTTTTAGTAAATCTTCACGGAAAATTCTGTAAGATTTAACAGAAAATAATGTCAATGACCTTTATATGTGTTTGGAATGAGGCAACGCTTTTTACTCTGAAACAACAAATGATCTGAGAAAGTACTGACATTTCTATTAAGTAAAGACACTTCCCCATATTTCTAAAAAGCTCTTGTCATGGGCTATTCAATAGTTCCACTTCTCCTTGAAATAACATGTGCTGCAATGATAGTATCCCAGGAAAGACTTCCAGAGCCAGCAAGCAGGAGCAAGCAAGCATACTCTTCACTGAATTAAAGCTAAACTAAAACTCACGTTTTTCTAAAGAAAAAAAATGCACTCTGTTTTTAGGTAGAAAGTTAATTATCATTGTCTTATAATTTAGGTTCTGATAAAATATCCATTAGTATCACAGCCATTTCCAGAGCTACAATTCAGTGATATTGAAGCACACTTATATCATGCAACCACGGGTACAACTGCTCTCAGAATTTTCTGTCTTGTAGAACTGAAGGGCTACAAACACAAAACAATGCTCTGTGCTCTGGCCACTTGTCACTCCCAACAGCCACCTACTGCATACTCAAGACAACTTCCTATCTCCATGGTTCTGAAAACTCTAAGAATCTACATAAAAAATCATACAATACGTGCTTCATTTGGGGCATTTCTGTTGTTTGGCCTGTGTGACTAGCTTGTTTCATTTCGTACAATGTCCCTATGTTTCATTCATGGGAAAAGTGTGTCATAATGCCTTTTCTTTTGAGGCCTGACTATTAAAGGTGTCATGTAATTGCATATCCCATTTTTAAATATCCATACATTGGTAGGCACCTTTATTATTCCCAGAGTTCAGTTACAATGGAAATGTTATAAATATAACATCTGTGAAAAAATCTCTCTTCCAGTTCATCCTACTTTTGTTAATGACTTTCTGAATGATGCTGATTCTATTTCCTTACTACCACTTGTCACTCTGTGTGTGTGTGTTGATAGTAGACATCCAGTCATATAGGGATTGCATTGTGTTGTGGGTTGGTTTGCATTTCCATAATGATTGGTGCCACTGAGCATCTTTTCTTTCTTTATTGAACATCTGTCTCTGCTTTTTGACCACATGTCCCTCTATTTTGGAGATGAGTCGAGTTTTTTTGCTCCTTTTGTTTGAACTGCTTTATTGTTATTTTTCAAGCCTTCTCATAGGTCTTCATTTTACTTTCAATATCATATATAATGTTCAAATATTATCTTCTATTACATTGATTATCTTTTGATTCTATACACTCATCAACAAGGAAAATACCATATAATTATTTCTCATAATACAACTGGCAATGGGATGGGTTCATTCTATACTTTTGCAAAAAATATTTCAACAATGTTCTTTGATTACTGACAGCTTATTAATTGATGACTCTACGTGTACTTTACCAATTTTGAGGATTCTATCCTGCTGGAAATTCTTGTGGGTTGCTTCAATAGACAAATGCTACCTTCATAGGTTGCTGCCCAGATTCTCTATCCTAAAGTGCAGGTCATGCCCTATCTCAATTCTATTAGCATACCATAAAATAAAACCCCTTAGCTATGACACCAGAAAGAATTTCATAATTCTCCTCTGATTCTGGAGGCACAGAGTCAATAGAGCATGTGATCCTCTATTTCTCACTAAGTTCTGAGTATTCACAGCTTGAGGAACAACACAAAAGCAGTAGAGTTTTCCTGTAATGGGGTCCTTTAGAAGGCCACATCTATATGTCATCCTGGAAAGCTGGGAGTACAGGGGCTGTGGTTTGGTCAGGTGTATTCTCCTACACTCCCTCACTATGAACTCAAGTAGCACTTTACAGAAGGAGAATTGGTCTCTTCTCAAACACTCTGTTATCTAAGGCTCTAAAAAAGCCTCCATGGTCTCCAACAAGGACTCATTCCATGTTACTGGTGGCCTTTTCTAGTTCTGTACTTTGATGTTACTGTTCATTTGGGACTATGGAATGTATCATGAATCCTGTCTTTGTAGATCAGTAACATAACACAAATCACAGATAGATAGACAGACAGATAGACAGGGAGCCATTAGCACATAGGGTGAAATATATGTTCTCCAATTGGTAGGACTGTTTGGAAAACATTAGAAGGTGGCATGCTGTTAGAAGGTGTATGTCACTGGGGAGTAGGTTTTGAAGTTCCACAAACCCACACCATCCCAGTTGGCTCTCTTTCTTTCTCTCTGCCCTCTTGTTGTTATTGCAGGATGTAAGATTTCAACTACTGCACTGGTGCTGTTCCTGCCCACCTGTTGCCATGATCCCAAGAATGATGACAATGAACTTACCCTTTGATATTTTAAGCCACAATAATCTCTTGTGCTGGATTGACACTGGGTCTCCCAAATCAGAAGAGAATTACTAACTTCTTCCTGGCACCATAGCTAGGGTGTGTTATTTTATGGTATGCTAATAGACTTGAGATATGATGTGACCTGCTCTTTAAAATGGAGAGTCTAGACAGCACCCTATGAAGGTAGCATTTGTCTATTGAAGCAACCCACAAGAATTCCCAGCAGGATCGAATCCTCAAAATTGGTAAAGTACAAATAGATTTGTCAATTATTAATCCATCAGTAATCAAAGAATCTTACTGAAAGATCTTTCTGCAAAAGTATATTATGAACCCATCCCATTGCCAGTTATGTCATGAGACATAATTACATGGTGTTTTACTTGTTGATGAGCCTAGAGACTATCAAAAGAAACAAAAAGAATCAGTGGAATAGAAGATAATATTTGAACATTATATGTGATATTGAAGGTAAAATGAAGACCTATGAGAAGGCTTGAAACACAACAATAAAGTACTTAAAACAAAAGAAGCAAAAACTACACACATTTCCAAAACAGAAGGACAAGTGATCATAACAAAATAAGTTGCCTTGGTCATGATGTCTTCATGGCAATAGATGAGTAAATAAAAAAGCACTAAGGAGATTTCTGATATTCTTCCAGATCATGCATCTCCTATCAACGTGCCTAGAATTATATATATGCAATTAAATTGTTCAATTAAATTGTCAGTGGAAAAAAAGGGCAAAGTAGAACCACCACTACTCTTTAAACTATTCGAAACATCAGCTTTTCTCAGGTTGAATTCCGAGAATGAGACCCCACCAAGGACCTGCAGGGACAACTAGAAGCTTGTCATGTTAAATACCCAAAAATAGAGGAACAAATTGGAATTACCCAGAAATATGAACTTCTCAAAATGTTCTTTTTGGGAGAAGAGGGAAAGGTAGTTATGCTCTGGCCTCAACAGTGATCCTGCTGGAAGAGTGACTACAAGGCATATATGTCTGCTTTCCTTTACTTCTGTCAGCCATAAATCGACACTCAAGGCCAGGATTTAAGCAGGTTTAGTTTAAAATTCAAGAATAAAATGGGGGAAAGTGTGTGGGAGAAGACTAACTACAATGTAGGTAACTACACACCCAAGCAAGTAGAAAAGGGAGGGGAAAGCTTGCTGTACTAAGAAAATCCAAGACCTAGCAAATACAATGCAACTACTAATTTGTTGAAGTATACAAGTGTGTGGACAGACACACACAGACACACACACACACACAGACACACACACACACACAGACACACAGACACACACACACACACACACACACACACACACACACAGAGGCAAAAGCCTGGGTACAGGAGAATGAAATAAATTCTGTATATGACCATAGTTTTTTGACATTTTTAATTTATCACAATTGTGTGTGCATTATGTCTATATGGTCATGTGTGAAACAAGGTACATGTGAAGATCGAAAGGCAACCTTACAGACTCTGCTTTCTTCTTCCAGAGTTCCAAGGATTGGGCACAGATCTGCAAGATTGCACAGAAAATACCTTTACCAGCTAAGCCATTTCACCAGCATTCAATATGTTTAATATAAATACATACAAAATATAGAAACAGCATGCAACTAAATTAAAAATGAAATCACATAATTTAATCTAATTAGAAATCTGAATTTTATGTTAGTATTATATACCAACCCATTTATATAATAAAAGAAAGAAAGGTAAGACTGTCTTTTGTGCCTATATGAAAGGTTCTAATAATTTCCTCAGCTGGCTAAACTGTTCTGTCTCAATGATTCATGTTCTTTACACTTGGCCTCAAATTATCACCGTAATCAAGTCCTTATGTGAAGGAGTGGCATCACTCCACAGGCTCATGATGGATCAATTGATCATGACCTTGAACATAGACACTGCAGATCTCATGAAGAGATGGAGGGTGTTTGGTTCTGGGGATAGAACTATATGCCTTAGAAAATGCTAGTCTGTGAATCCTAGTTCAAAAACTAAAGCATAGCTGACACCTAACAAGGGAAGCAAAATTATCCTCCTTGCTACTCCATTTGATATCCAAAATTTGCCTATTCTTAAATCTAAAAGAAAATGTTAAATAACTCAATCAATAAAGGATACTTTCTTGTAAATTACCACAAACTTTTAGGGTAGTTTAATTAGTCAAGGTATCTATACTCAATATTATTATAATAACAGATTCTACTCAAAAAGCAATACATATTTTTGTAATCCTAAGTTGTCTGTTGTAGTAAATATAGGCATCTTTATTAACCAATCAGGGATAACATGGGGCAGGGGCACGGTTTGCACAACAAATATGTGAGTATCTGCTTGTCTTGTAGCAACCAAGTCTTGAAATAAAAAAATTACCATTTAAATACATAGCAAATTCATACCAACCAACTACAATTGACTAATATGCACCAAGTGTCTATTTCAAACTGCCCTACAGATAAAGTTTGCTCCACCTAGAGGAATGTAATATAACTTCTCCAGGCATTCCATGGGGTATCTCAGTTTCTCAAAAACGGCAATAACATCTTGCTCCTTTTAAGAGCATAGCTGTGACAGTATATAGATAACATCCTCACCTGATATGATCACATTGACACATTTATTTATGACACACATATTGCATCTACAATTTTTAGACCTTCCTTGAGTTATAGCATCAAAAATGTGGCAATCACTGTTTCTATTACTTTCCTCAAAAGAACAATTTCATGCTGAATGGATACTTTTGTTGTATTTTCTGGAGTATATGAACAATGTTTGATGTCAATTGTTGGTTCCCGAATTTCTAATGCAAGATATCCCCCCTCTTATCTACTACTTAAATAAAACAAATGACTAGCTCCTTTCTTATCACTTCCAGAAACAAAGATTTTTGACAAACTCTGAACCTGCAAAAATCTATAATCAACTGCCAGTTATATTTTGGCTTATGAGAGCAGACCCTAGAACTTCAGCATAACTATGGAGCTGCTATGATTCCAATCCTTATGCTCCTCCAACATATAGACTAAATCTTGGCATCCACTTTGACAGCCTAAAGAGGTGGCTGCCAGGAACCCCAGTGGAGTGATAGAATCACCAACCCACCCGCAAAGCTTTCAACCTAAAATGTATCCTGTCTATAAGAAATGCAGGCACAGAGGAGAAAGCAGAGACTGAGGGAATGGCCAACTGATAACCTGCCCAATTTCAGACCCATCCAATGGGCAAGCACCAGTCCCTAACACTATTCATGACACTCTGTTATGCTTGCAGAAAGGAGCATGTTGTCCTCTGAGAGGCTCCACCCAGCACCTGATTCAGACATATATATATATATATAGACACTCACAGCCAAAAAATAGATGAAGCTTGGGGATACTGTTTTTTTTAAATATTCTTTAAAAAAATGGAGCATGTGTCCTTCTTAATGGTTGGAACATCTTCTGGATATATGTCCAGGAGAGGTATTAAAGGATCCTCTGGTAGTACTATGTCCAATTTTCTGAGGAACCGCCAGACTGATTTCCAGAGTGGTTGTACAAGCTTGCAATCCCATCAGCAATGGAGGAATGTTCCTCTTTCTCCACATCCTCGCCAGCATCTGCTGTCACCTGAATTTTTGATCTTAGCCATTCTGACTGGTGTGAGGTGGAATCTCATGGTTGTTTTGATTTGCATTTCCCTGATGATTAAGGATGCTGAACATTTATTCAGATGCTTCTCAGCCATTCGGTATTCCTCAGGTGAGAATTCTTTGTTTAGCTCTGAGCCCCATTTTTAATGCGGTTATTTGATTTTCTGGAGTCCACTTTCTTGAGTTCTTTATATATATTGGATATTAGTCCCCTATCTGATTTAGGATAGGTAAAGATCCTTTCCCAATCTGTTGGTGGCCTTTTTGTCTTATTGGCTGTGTCTTTTGCCTTACAGAAGCTTTGCAATTTTATGAGGTCCCATTTGTCAATTCTCGATCTTACAGCACAAGCCATTGCTGTTCTATTCAGGAATTTTTCCCCTGTGCCCATATCTTCGAGGCTTTTCCCCACTTTCTCCTCTATAAGTTTCACTGCCTCTGGTTTTATGTGGAGTTCCTTGATCCACTTAGATTTAACCTTAATAAAAGGAGATAGGAATGGATCAATTCTCATTCTTCTACATGATAACCGCCAGTTGTGCCAGCACCATTTGTTGAAAATGCTGTCATTTTTCCACTGTATGGTTTTAGCTCCCTTGTCAAAGATCAAGTGACCATAGGTGTGTGGGTTCATTTCTAGGTTTTCAATTCTATTCCATTGGTCTACCTGTCTGTCGCTATACCAGTACCATGCAGTTTTTATCACAATTGCTCCATAGTACAACTTTAGGTCAAGCATGGTGATTCCACCATAGGTTCTTTTATCCTTGAGAAGAGTTTTTGCTACCCTAGGTTTTTTGTTATTCTAGATGAATTTGCAGATTGCCCTTACTAATTCGTTGAAGAATTGAGTTGGAATTTTGATGGGGATTGCATTGAATCTGTTGATTGCTTTTGGCAAGATAGCCATTTTTACTATATTGATCCTGCCAATCCATGAGCATGGGAGATCTTTCCATCTTCTGAGATCTTCTTATTTCTTTCTTCAGAAACTTGAAGTTCTTATCATACAGATAATTCACTTCCTTAGTTAGAGTCAAGACCAAGATATAGCAGCCTTATTTATAATAGCCAGACGCTGGAAAGAACCCAGATGCCCCTCAACAGAGGAATGGATACAGAAAATGTGGTACATTTACACAATGGAGTACTACTCAGCTGTTAAAAAGAATGGATTTATGAAATTCCTAGGCAAATAGATGGATCTGGAGGGCATTATCCTGAGTGAGGTAACCCAATCACAAAAGAACTCACATGATATGTACTCACTGATAAATGGATATTAGCCCCAGAAACTTAGAATACCCAAGATATAAGATACATTTTGCAAAACACATGAAACACAAGAAGAATGAAGACCAAAGTGTGGATACTTTCCCCATTCTTAAAATTGGGTGCAAAACACCCATGGAAGGAGTTACAGAGACAAAGTTTGGAGCTGAGACAAAAGGATGGACCATCTAGAGACTGCCATATGCGGGGATCCATCCCATAATCAGCCTCCAAACGGTGACACCATTGCACACACTAGCAAGATTTTGCTGAAAGGACCCTGATATAGCTGTCTCTTGTGAGGCTATGCTGGGGCCTAGCAAACACAGAAGTGGATGCTCATAATCAGCTATTGGATGGATCACAGGGCCCTCAATGGAGGAGCTAGAGAAAGTACCCAATGAGCTAAAGGGGTCTGCAACCCTATAGGTGGAACAACAATATGAACTAACCAGTACCCCCGGGAGCTAGTGTCTCTAGCTGCATATGTATCAGAAGATGGTCTAGTTGGCCATCAGTGGAAAGAGAGGCCCATTGGTCTTGCAAACTTTATATGCCTCAGTACAGGGGAACACCAGTGTCAAGAAGTGGGAGTGGGTGGGTAGGGGAGTGGGGGGAGGGTATGGGGGAATTTTGGTATAGCATTGGAAATGTAAGTGAAGAAAATACCTAATCAAAATAAAATAAAATTTTAAAAAATTAAAAATTTTTTTAAATGGATATTTTCTTTATATACATTTCAAATGTTATCCCCTTTCCTGGTTCCCCTCTGAAAAACACCCTCACTCTATCTCCTACCCCTGCCCCTGCTCACCAACCCACCTAGTCCTGCTTCCTGGCCCTGGCATTCCCCCACACTGGGGCATAGAGCCTTCAAAGGCCAAAGGGCCTCTCCACGAATTGATGTCCGACTAGGCCATCGTCTGCTGCATATGCCGCTGGAGACATGAGTCTCATAATGAGTGCTCTTTGGTTGGTGATTTAGTCCCTGGGAACTCAGGGGGTACTGGCTAGTTCATATTGTTGTTCCTCCTATGGGGCTGAAAACCCCTTCAGGAGCTTGGGGATTCTTATGGAACAGTAGCAAGGCAGATCACAGCCCAAAAGAAAATAGGAGTTCCACAGGAAGAACAACAGAGTCAACTAACTTGGACTCTTGGTGTTCTCAGAGAGTGAACCACTAACCAAAGAATACACAGGCTGGACTCCTGCCTCCCTGCACATAAGTAACAGATATGAAGCTTGGCCTTCATGTAGGTCCTGAACAACTGGAGCTCTGACTAACCCACAACCTATTGCCTGTCCATGGATATGTTCTACTGGCTGCCATGCCTTGTCTGGCCTCAGTGGGAGAGGAAGCTCCTAGCCTTGCAGAGACTTGAAGAACCAGAGTAGGGAGATATCCAAGAGCCACCACCAGCTCATGGGAGAAGGGGAGAGAGATGGGGAGAGGACTGTGAAAAGGGTGGCCGGGGGGTTGGGGGGGGCAGTGAGAGTGATGTAAAGTGACTAAGTTAAAAAAATTAAATCAAACTTAAAAGAAGAGGTGTGGGCCTTTGGGGGAGTGACAGATTAGTGATAGACCAATCTTCATGAATAGGATTTTTTTTTCCTTTTAAAAAGTATCCCTCAGATATCTGTATGGTCTTTTCCACCATGTGAAAACATTGCATGCAACCCCTTCTGGAGTACAGAGCTCCAGGATGCCATCTTAAGAGAAAAGTCATGCACTAATAGTGACCAAGGTTTTCTTGGCCTCCAAGACCTGTGAGGGATAAATTTCTACAATTTATAGGTTATATAGCCTCAGGTAATTAAAGAACGATTAGTGGAGCAAACTGCATAATTTCCCTCTAACAGATGGAATCAAGTTTGCATCACAGGATCTACTCTACCTACAAGAAGTGCTGGCTTTCCCTGTCCTCAGTCCTTGGCAAAAGTTCAGAATGCTAAAGCTATTCACCTTCCTCCCTCAGAGTCATTGAATACCAAGAAAGTTCCCTGTGAGTCAAGAGCAATGGGAATTCATAGAATACATGGGTAGAACCACTCTTCGTACGACAGAATTCCCTGAAATGCAGCTTTCTATTCCTTAGCCAAAAATAAAAATAAAGTGACTCCAATGAAAGATGAGATCCAAGATATAACAGATTTTTCCAGACTTTAAGCAGTTGCCTTAGTGCTGGATGCCCTGATCATCTTCAAATATTTACTTAAACCATTAAGCTGCCAAATAATTATTTCTTTTAGGAAAAAAAAATTCACCAAACAAAAGGCACAGGCACACACAGTAGCTCAGCATATGCCACCATGTTTCCTGAGACTACAAGGCTGTGTTAGAATACTCCCTATCTCCTCAGGGTTACAGACATTGCTACCTGTAATCAAAATACATGTGTCATTTACTGGAATGCACAGTTACAGGTTCTGCAAAAGATATTGGATAGCCCTTTCATGTTCCCCAATACCTCCTTGAGAGACAAATGGTAGTTTCCATGTAACTGTATACAAAATTCCATCTGACAAGGGATCCCATAAAGCCCCCCTCCACCCTTACTTCTAAGACATGACTCTATAAGGATTCCTAGAACACCTCTGTAGTTTTTGAAGCCCTCAATTCTCTCTTTCCTTTTTCTTTTAACTTTTTTTATTAGATATTTTCTTTATTTACATTTCAAATGCTCTCCCCTTTCCTGGTTTCCCCTCCAAAAGCCACCTATCCCCTCCCCCTGCCCTTGCTCAACAATGCACCCACTCCCACTTCCTGCCCTTGGCCTTCCCCTATACTGGGGCATAGAACCTTCAGAGGACCAAGGGCCTCTCCTCCCATTGATGACTGACTAAGCCATCCTCTGCTACATATGCAGCTAGAGTCATGAGTCCCACCATGTGTTTTCTTTGGTTGGGGGTTTAGTCTCTGGGAGCTCTGGGGACACTGGTTAGTTCATATCCTTGTTCCTCTGATGGGGCTGCAAACCCCTTCAGCTCCTTGGGTCCTTTCTCTGGCTCCTTCATTGGGGACCCTGTGCTCTGTCCAGTGGATGCCTGTGAGCATCCACTTCTGTATTTGTCAGGCTCTGGCAAAGCCTCTCAGGAGACAGTTTTATCAGGCTTCTGTCAGCAAGCTCTTGTTGCCATCCACAATAGTATCTGGGTTTGGTAACTGTATATAGGATGGATGCCCAGGTTGGGCAGTCTCTGGGTGGTCATTCCTTCAGTCTCTGCTCTGAATTTTGTCTCTGTAACGTCTTCCATGGGTATTTTGTTCCCCCTTCTAAGAAGAATCGAAGTATCCACACTTTGGTCTTCCTTCTTCTTGAGTTTCATGTATTTTGCAAATTGTATTTTATGTATTCCAAGTTGTTGGGGTAATATGCACTTATCAGTGAGTGCATATCATGTGTGTTCTTTTGTGATTGGGTTACCTCACTCAGGATGATATCCTCCAGAACCATCCATTTGTCTAAGAAGTTCATAAATTCATTGTTTTTAATAGCTGCATAGTACTCTATTGTGTAAATGTACCATGTCCCTCTGTTGAGCAACATCTGGGTTGTTTTCAGCTTTTGGCTACTATAAATAAGGCTGCTATGAACATAGTGGAGCATGTGTCCTTATCCAACCACTTTTCTTTACACTTCTTGCCTTCATGAAACAGATGGAATCTATCTCTCAACTGACATACTTTCCTTTCTCCAACTGACTGTCATAAGAACTCCAGGAAGAATAGAATAAAAGTTTGAAATTATTAGTAGCCATTATTACCAATTATCTGTTCATGGTTTTCAAGGTAAACGTATTTTTATCTTTCCAAATATCTGATGTACTCCATGCTATCATTCACAATGGACATTTTCTTTCACAAGAAAAAATGCCAGGCATCAAGTAGAAATTTTTAGACATTATTGACCCCAATATCAAAATTAACCTCACTATCAGATCTGAGGATCTCACCATTATCTAGCAAAGGAAACCTGAAAAGAATCCCACCAATGTACATTATAATCATATTCCTTAAATCCCAAAAGAATCCAAAGCAAAAAGACAAGATACAAGAACTGCACTAATTGAACACAGATTCTCATTAGAAACAATGCCAAAAATTTAAGAGCACAGCATCTTGAAAGTACTAAGAGACAGAAAAAATAGACTGATAGCCCAGACTTCTCAGCCCAGTAAAAATACAGTCTTAAAATAAAGTTGCAAGGAAGATATTTTCAGACATACAAAAGCTGAAAGGATTCATCACCTGCAGACAGCACTGGTGGTAAGAAACGTTCAAGGAAGCCCTTATGACACAAGTGGAAAACAGACAGCCAAACACCTAGAAAAGGAACCCAGAGCCCAGCACCATTCTGTTTCAATGATATGGGAATTATTTTAAGCTTAAAGCCTAAAATGCAATCACGTGAGTTCAAGGTGGTGGTTATAGACAGCAAAAAGTGTTAGAAAATATGAGAAGAAATATGCTGGATGACTGTGATAGTCTGTTTCAGCAGTGTTTCAGGGGCCCCGTCTCTATGTGAGCATATAAAAGAATTGGCTCAGATTAACATATTTGATATAGAAAGAGCACTCATGCATAGTTACTGTTCTTTCCTAAATATCATTTTGCAAGGTCACAGTAGAAAATACGTCCAGCCCCAGGAAGAGTGCAAGTCCTGCATTGCTATATATTTATAACCCAGTCATATTTTGCCTATTTTGCAGATGTCTTGTTCATCATTGAGGCCATGGATGATTGATCCAGAACATATAAAAAGTATGGTTTTAAAGAATGCATGGATACAAATACATAAAAATAGTATTAGATATTTAATAAATCAGTTAATATGTAGGTCTGAGTGTGTATATCACGAGTATAATGGATCAGGTTGAGTATAACCTGATTTCTCCTGGAAAAGTACAAGTCCTGCATTGCTATATTCTTTAATACTAGGGTATACTGAAATTGTTACAATGAGTTTGGATGGCAAAAGACAAGAAAGCATTACTAAGCAAGTGAAAATACACTCTCCTCATTATATTTCAGTGATGTGACAATTAAAACGAAAGCTCTTGTAGACATTTGGGAAAATGAAGATATTCTAAAGAGACACTTGTACCCTTTGTCTATCAGATTACTGACACAATGGTTTTTACTGAAGTGGAAATTCCCCAAGAATATTATATTGGGAGAAAGAAAAGGCTGAACTCTAGTACTACCAGAGAAGGATTTTGGTCTTCTAGAAAGATATTTCTTACAAAAGTAATAACTTGGCCAGACCTGCTTGTAGTAGAACCTGGCCCTAGTCATAGATGAAGAACTGGAACACACCTGGACTTAAATTTGCTTTCAATTTAAATCTACATCTCATAGTTAAGGACCACAAAAATGGAGATAGGGTAGATAATTGGAGCTCTTAGTCCCTCTTTTCCGTGTGTCTACGGTAAATAATTTTTCTCACTATTAAATGTTATTTTGCTTATTTAAAACTTTCTGAGAATTTCATACATGAGTTCTGTGTTTACATAATATCCTTCCATTTCCTCCTCCTTCTATATCTAGTCCCAACTCTCTATCAAATTATTGACCTCTTCTTCACTAATCATTATGGTTGCCTATATACATATACACTTTGCTACATTTAGGGCCAGTGGCATGTCTTGGTTTGGTAGGATTGTCAGGGCTCAGTAGCAGTATTTGAAAAGAATAAGAAATATAAAATTGGGAGAAAGTCTGAGCATTCACATGAACTAAGAGGAAGTAAAAAATAATTTTAAAATTAACATCCAGGAAGAAAATAGTATATAGAACATCATATTTATTAAAGAATAGCATGCTGCTATCAATAAGAAATAATCAAAAATCTTGGAAATTTAAAATTTTCATTGCTTTAAAATCAGTGAAATAGTCAAATGTTAGCATATACTTGGCCCCAATATGGATAGCTCAGGAATAGTGAGATGTAACAGCAGCATGAATATGTTAAGAGGAACAATTTGTTCTATATACAGCTGGAAATTGCCTACCCATTCGAATGTGACATATGGGTTGTGACTCATGAATGCCAAGAAAACTGTTCATTAGCCTCCGAGCAGCCGTGATGAAAGTGAATATCCACTAAAACTGGTGTTTCCAGTCGCTGACCTATGGGAATGCTCTTCTCAAAAGGGGAGACTCAAGAGCTTGTGCCAGGGCAATGGGATTTAGTAAAAAGAAACTACCAGTCTGTACTCAGGGCAACACTGGACTTGCTGGAGACCTTCTCCCTTGCATGCTAGAAAAAAATATCTCTGATTACATTCAGGGGCAATCTTCAGGACCCAAGATCATGTTCGGTGAGGTCTCTGTTTTTAGGCACAGCTTAGCAGGTTTCTTAATTAGTTCCTTTATTTTTGCTATGTTGGGATCTTTGTGGCTTCTTCTGCATGTTCTAGGTGGAAGATGAATAATAAAACCATCTTGTACCAACAAACACCAGGAAATGGGGAATTTTTTTATAAAGACAATAACACAATCTTTAATGTTTCTCCTCTCCTAGCAGACGCAATTTAAATATGATTTTGGTAATGGAAGTGATTGTTTTTAGAGCCCTGTACTATTACAGTTTGTTTTCCTCTGTGTTTTGTCAAAAGCCAGATATATATCTGGGTTGTGGTTGGGTCTTGATTGTGGAACATACTTTTTGCATACTCTCCAGGATAGCTCATAATCAATACTTTACGTGTGACTTTAGTCTCTAAAGAACCCATTATTCCAATGAAGTATCCTCAAATATATGGTTGGTACACAAATAAGAAACTAGTTAACAAAGACCTTTTACCTTTCACTTGCTTATTGTTCCCACCACAATCAAACTCTCAAACAAGCGTTCATACCTTCAATCTTCAAGTTTTACCTCTGATCTTTCTTCTGTCCTCTCTGATTCAACTTTGATCCAATTTATTACATCAAATTAAACTCATGGAAAAAAATCAATGGTGTCTATGTTGCCATGACTTCTGGGACATTTCCTGAATTCAAATTCATTGAACTCTGAGCATGGAAGTAACTACTATGTGGAGACACACTTCCAACTAAACTTCTAGTTTCTTCACTTTAATTTCAAAATAAGTGTGACAGTGTCCTTTTTGAAGTAATTTACTGAAATTCTAATATTTTAGTAATCTTAACAATGAAATTGGTGTAAACCAGTTGTGGGAATATTTGTAGCAAAGATCAAAATGTCACTATAAATGAAAAGGCCCTCTTCTGTGAGGTATTTGGTAAACCGAGTCAAGATGAATTAATGGGTTTTCACTTAGTGAAAAAATGAATGACGATTTCTTAAACACCCTGTGAAAACCCTTCTTTGGGGCTTTCCTCAGGATCTCAGGCAGAGCCAACTTCTTCCCTCTAGGCCATCATTGAGCAGGTAGTTTGTGGCTGAATCTGGTTTTTAGAATTTTACTTAATTAGAGCAGTGACTAAAAGTTGCTTTGGCCAACATGGAACTCATCTTTTTCTTGTGTCTTTATACAATTGGAGAAAGCCATAAAATTATAAATTGCACAGTTGGGTGATGTCATTATAAACTCTACACTCTCTGTATGCAAGTTGTACTGATGAGCATTAACCATTTCAGCTTATTTCTCCTCATGTCACTATAATGTCCTAACCAGATACTTGAAGGAATATCAGAAATGGTCTCTCTCTCTCTCTGTGTATCCCTCTGTATCTCTGTGTCTCTCTGTCAATGTCTCTGTCTATATCTCTGTCTATCTCAGCTTTTCCTTAAATATACATAGTATTTATTGAAATGGAAATGTGATTGTACTATTCCTGTAACTACACACAGAAATAGCACCACACTGTTTTCAAAGTAAAAGAGAAACACTTTTGATGCTAATATCCCATGTTCCATGACCTACCATTCTGTTTGTTTCATAAAGTCATAAAGATGTTTCAGAAGTTAGTAGCATCTAGGTTTTCTCTAAATATATTAATTCTTTTTTTCCACAGCAACACTGTGTATCTGAATGCCTGATCTCTCTGGTAGAAATTATACATTCCAGTCTCCCCTACAGTAAAGTTTAATCACATGAACATGTTAGGACCACAGAAGATGGGTGAAAAGAGGTTTAAATTGTCTATGTGTTCTTTACAAAAGAAAAAAAAATCTGTAATTTCCATCGATGTTTCTCCCCATGCACTAGATGATTGGTTACATAGTCTGTGTTGGGAAGGCAAGTTGGAAGAGTGCACTGGGGACAATAAGATGGGAGAACCTGGATCATGGATCACAATTGTTTTCTACTTTAAGCATTTACCAACCTCCAAGTAATGTATCAGATATATTGTATTTAATTGAGAAACTGTACTTTGGAATCCAATAGCTAAAAGGAAAAGGCTTACACATCCTCAGTATAAAACTATAATAAATATTTGCTTATGCAATTTCAAAGAACAGGGAAAACCAGTATTACCACTGTCATCTTATGCTGCTGGAAATTTTAACAAGTTTGTACCAATCCCAATTAAATACATGATTCTTCCTCTCCAAGACCACAGTTATAATCTTCTTTTCTGAAAACCCCCCACCAATTCTTGCATTTCTAGCAAAAACAATGCACTGACCAAGAATATCTAGCTAAATTCTGTGCAAACTTGAACACTCTTGGTATCTATGACCATGTGGATTGATCTCACTGCCTTGCTCTTAGCTGTTCAATGGCATGTGATCACTAATACATTATAGAGAGGAAAAGTCTGTTTTGTGGAATGGGTTGTCCAAAGAGTGATTTCATATGCAATAGTCTCTTAAATAACATACATTGTATTGTAACTATGTGTATTGTTTGATTATATAATAACTACAGGTTTTGAAATCTTTACCTATTTTAAGAACTGAATGAAATGTAGTTAAATGAGAGTTGTACAAGTATATACAATAGGATACAAAGAAACTACAGAACTGGTGCTTCCCAAGCTTATCTTCTTTCCTCTCAAAAGGTAAGTTCTTGTGGATTCTAACACTGTCAGTAAGATGTCTGTGAATTTTTTAAATGATGTCATACTTGGGTAAAGGAGGAAAGGTTGGAAGAAGGAAAGAAAGACAAAATGAAAGAAGAATCAGAGAAAGAAAGAAAGAAAGAAAGAAAGAAAGAAAGAAAGAAAGAAAGAAAGAAAGAAAGAAAGAAAGAAAGAAAGAAAGAGAAAGAAAGAAAGAAAGAAAGAGAGAGAGAGGGGGGAAGGAGGGAGGGAGGGAGGGAGGGAGGGAGGGAGGGAGGGAAGGAAGGAAGGAAGGAAGGAAGGAAGGAAGGAAGGAAGGAAGGAAGGAAGGAAGGAAGGAAGGAAGGAAGGAAGGAAGGAAGGGCTACATCCACTCCAGTAATGACAAGCGCAACAGGCCCTAAAAACCTGGTTGCTGTCAGGAGGCGAAAGTTCATGGAAACTTAGTCTCCTGGAATCGTGGCATCCTGTATAAAGAATGCTCCAATGTCCTTGCTTTAGTTGGTAAACAAATCTGTGTGCTTTCCCTTGATGTTGCTTTATTACAAGGGCTCCTAATGATTGATATTTTGACATATAGCTAAGTTAGATTCTAGGCAGCCCTTGATCCAACCTTGGGCATGGATAGCTAAGTCACTGCCCTACACAGAAATTTACCATTATCTAGGAAGAAGGATGTTTGTGACCTAAAGTGGAACCAGAGTAGATACTTGGAACTATGGATGTCTGAGTTACACCCATACATAGGTGTTTGCAATGGCCTAGGGGGAAGGTGGACTATACAGTAGACTAGAGTAGGAACTATGGCAAGGGCACTAAGCCCTTGCCCATGACTTCTAAGATTAAGTGGACCTTAGGTGGAGTTGTTTTTTATCCCAATTGTTAACATTGAGTTTTACCCCAGTTGGTTCCTGCCAGTTCTTCCATATTTGTATTCCTTTGTTTTGTGTAAGAATCCAGTAACCTCTTTGTACCTTGCCGGTGTGTCACCCAACTTCCCTATTTTCTTCTGTATAAAAAGTTTGATGCTCAATTTGACAAATTACATTCAGATCCAGCACACTCTCTCGTGTCTGTGTCTGTCTATCAATTCCCGCCAACTCTATGCCCATTTGTCTGATCCCCTGATTCCCACGGGTTGAGGGGGTCCGATTAGGCCCCGTCCATGGCAAGGAAGGAAGGAAGACAGTAAAAAAGGGAGAAAGGAAGGGACAGAGAAAAGGGGAGAGAGGGAGAGAAGGAAGAGAACAAGTGATGGAGGGAGGGGAAGAGGTTGGGAAACAGAAACAGACCTCTAATTGAACCTGCAAAATCTGAAACCTGAATGATTGCAGCTGATAGCTCCCATGCAATGGGATAACTAAATGACTTATTGAGATGGTTTATTCATGTCAACTTACTTTTATTGTTATGCATTTTCAAAATGTTCTGCTTTCTGGATGATGTTAAAAACACTTAACCAAACACCAATCTGGATTTTTTATAAGTTAGGTGTCTTGCCAGAATGATGGCATATGTCTGTAATCCCATCACTCAAGGCATGGCTTATATAGCAAAACTCAGAAGCTCGAAATACTCAAGATACAATTTGCAAAACACATGAAACTCAAGAGGAAGGAAGACCAAAGTGTGGACACTTCAATCCTTCTTATAAGGGGGAACAAAATACCAATGGAAGGAGTTACAGAGATGAAGTGTGAAGCAAAAAGTGAAGTAATGACCATCCAGAGACTGCCCAACCTGGAGATCAATCCCATATATAACCACCAAATCCAGACACTATTGTGGAAGCCAACAAGAACTTACTGGCAGGAACCTGATATAGCTGTCTCCTGAGAGACTCTGCCAAAGCCTGACAAATACAGAGATGGATGCTCACAGTCAACCATTGAACAGAGTACAGGGTCTCCAATGAAGGAGCTAGAGAAAGGACCAATGAGCTGAAGGGGTTTGCAGCCCCATCAGAAGAACAACAATATGAACTAATCAGTACTCCCAGAGCTCCCTGGAACTAAACCACCAACCAAAGAAAACACATGGTGGGACTCATGGCTCTAGCTACATAAGTAGCAGAGGATGGCCTAGTCATTCATCAGTGAGAGAAGAGGCCCTTGGTCCTCTGAAGGGTCTATGCCCCAGTATAGGGGAGTGCCAGGGTGGGGAAGTTGGAGTGGGTGGGTTGTTGAGCAGGGGGAGGGGGGGTGGGATGGGGGGTTTTCAGAGGGGGAACTGGGGAAGGAGATAGCACTTAAAGTATAAATGATGAAAATATCTAATTAAAAGTAAATAATTTTTAAAAAAGAAAAAATTACACATTGTGTCTCAAGTGAAAAGCTAGATTTTGTAAAATAATTGATTGTTTATTTTATGTATATGAGTACACTGTAGCTGTACAGATGATTGTGAGCCTTCATGTGGTTGTTGGGTATTGAATCTAGAACCTCTGCTCACTCCAGCCCAATGATTTATTTATTATTATACATAAGTGCACTGTAGCTGATTTCAGATGCACCAGAAGAGGGCATCAGTTTTCATCGTGGGTGGTTGTGAGCCACCATGTGGCTGATGTCAATTGTACTCATGACCTTCGGAGGAGCAGTCAGCTCTCTGACCCACTGAGCCATCTTGCCAGCCCCCAAAAGCTAGGTTTTTACTATTATAAATCTGTTTGTCAATCTCTAGACTGTTATAACATGCTGAATAAAGCAAAGTTGTTGGAAGAAAAAAAAAATACCCCATGAAGAATTGCTTTGGCTTTTAATTATAGAGTAACAAATTAATACACCTAAAAATCCCAGTGCTCTCATAAAATCATTTTTATCACTTGAGTTCCCCCCACACAAAAAAAGTTTTAAACACAATAAACATAATAGATATTAATGTATTATAATCTGTATTCAACTTGGAGGTAGCAGTGTAGCTCATCCTTCTTAGTCTCACCTAACTTATCAGTATAAAAGAGTCATTTACCACACTGGACACAGTTGCACACACCCATTCTAACATCTGCTCAAGGGCTACAGTGACAAGATCACTCGAGCTCAGAGGATGCAAGGCAGCCATGACAACAGAGTGAGAAGCTGTTAAACAAACAAAAAATGGGCAAATGTACTAAATGATTCCCTTCTTCTAGGAGGAGCTTTATCTGCCATGTACCTTGTTTCCAGCCTTAAGCTTGGATCGAAGCATCTTTAAATGTTCACACAGCTTTCCAGAACTCCAGAGGATTATCATTCATGACAACTAAATGCTATAATCTTTCCTTAACGCCAAAATCTGTTTTTCTTCAAATAAGAAGAAAATAAGCAGGTATTAAAGAAATGAGGTGTGTTTCAAAAAAATCTCTCCTCTGTCTCCGTCAGACTCATCAATTCAGTAGATGATGCTCCATTGTCTTTGGCATGTCTATTACTCAAAAATGGACTTTTACCTTTTCAGATATCCAACATGGCCTTGCTTTCTGTATTTGACTTTAAAAGTAAATAGTTGTTTGATGTGGTACACTATTATCCTACCCCTTTCCTACTTTTAAATTTATATCTGTATCTAAACTTGTACAAAATATCCATTCATAGAGAATATGTGATGACCCAAATATAGTTGTAGACATACAAAACATTTGCGTGTTCGAGTCATTTTCTTCATTTGAAAATAGCAGAAAAAAAAACGGTATTATCAAATGTAGTCAGTTCCTGTGAGAATTAACTTATAGAATCTACACTTTGAACATATGTACTTCGTATAAATTGAGAAGACTTTTGGTTGTGTTGTACAATTTAATGAAAGGATTAATTCCTCAATATGAAAATTATCAAGATATATAATATAGATGATATAGATAAATATATATAATATATTAAGATAAATAAAATCATACAATTTAGCCTCAGTATTGATAAACTTGGTTTGAAGGTACCAGCAATAAGAAATTAATTCAACCCAAAATGATATTCTTAAAACTAAACAGAATCAATATTACCTAAAGAAAGGTAACTAACTGTACCACAGAAAATGAAAGACATATTGAGAACCCATCTAATAAGAAATTGACATTTAACAAACCTCATCGCACCTACCATCTGAGCCATGAACCCATTTTATTACTTTTATAGAAACAATTTATTGACTTCCATTCATCATTTTACACTCTGAGGAGATAAAAATACTCTAGTTACCATTTGTACTTTAGAGCCATCAAATTATCCCCCAACTTCTCTTTCCCAAACCAAGTCATGCCAATTATCTTCCATTTGTTGCATTAGTTGAATTTTAATCACCATTATCGAGCTCAACTCAAAACCATAAGATGTAGCCTCTGAGAAGTTTAGAGGAGGGAGATAAGAACTTAATCTGAAATATATGTAGATGAAATCCAGCCTGCAGCAGGCTTCTCATGGTCTTTTTCATTTTAAAATCTAAGATAACAAAAAGGGCTCCCTCTTACATTTAAACTCCACATTTATACTTACATTTAAACTCTCCATTGTATGAATGCAACTCTTAAGCTAGCTTGTTATTAATTTTTAAGATTTATTATGTTTAATATTATTTTTAATATGTGTTTGGGTATAGGTCAGTGTTGGTATGTCCCTGTAAGTGCTGTAAGTGCAATACCTGAGGGTAGCAGAGGCATCCTATCTTCCTGGGGATGGAGTTACAGGCAGTGGTGAACTGTCCAAGGTGCTGAAATTTGTGGTTGGGTTCTCTACAAGAGCAGTAAATACTCTTAACCACTGAGCAATTTCTCTAACACTTATGATAGTTACTCAACTATAATTTGGTCATTGTAGAGTTTGGTCCTTGTTTTACAATTCCTATCTTTTCACACTATATAATTATCTACTGTTAGGTATAATTAGATTGTATTTTCTTGTTTAATAACTCCCTCTAAACAGCATATTTCTATATTGTTATTTCTACTCTGAGAATTTAGCACATTATCCATGATTAGTTAAGTTTGATTGGGTCTCTGTGTTTGCCTCGACTTTACACCATACAGAAATTCTCTATACCCTAGTCACTTTTCAACTCACTCTTCTTCACAAAAATGGCTAAACTATATAGTTAATAAAGGATAAGAGGGTCAACAAAGAGGCTCTGTCTCCCAATATGTTGGAATAGAAAAACAGCAAACCACAACAAGAAAGGATGATGTTGGGGATCACCCACAAAATCTCACCACCATGAGTGCCTAAACATGGGCTGATCAAGTAGATCAACAAACATGCTGAAATGTTTGATCAGGAGGCCTCAGCCCAACACAAAACCCACAAGCCAAAGGAAATAATGAGAGCAGGAGAAGTACCCTTCCCCAAGGAATAGGACAAAACTTGGTTATCATCTAATACCAAGCCACTGGCCCTGAAAACATGGACACATAACATTATACCAATGAAGCAGTTTGTATTCATGTGTTTAGGAATTGTGTGTGATTGTGAGTGTGTGTGTGTGTCTGTGTGTGTCTGTGTGTCTGTGTGTGTGAATGAGAGAGAGAGAGAGAGAGAGTTAATGTCTGTGTGTGTGTGTGTGTGTCTGTGTGTGTGTGTAAAGCAAAAATTAATAAAAGTGAAAGCCACAAATGTGAAGGATAGCATGGTGGTGGATATATAAACATTTTAAAGGAGTAAATAGAAGGGTAAAATCTAATTATATTATAATTCAAAAAACAAAAAAAATGTTTAAAAATAAAAGGAACAAGAACATTAATCTTTTCATTTAGACAGTGTCACTCTGACCAAGATGGTTTTAAGCTCAATATTTTCCTGCCATAGTTTCTAGAGTATTGGGATTATTGGCTTGTGTCACCAAAACTCGATTAAAGTAACAGTCTTAATAAACAATATAAATAACAAATTGAAACATTACAGTTTTAAATGTGTCGTCATTTGCTTTGGGGGGGGCTGTTCTGCACTGTTTGGTGTTTTTATATCCTCTTCACGTCACTGCATAAACCATCAGATTCTTCTGAATAGACACTGCTTAAAGCTGACTTTCCATCTAGTAAACAAAAGGATTCTCCTTGAGAAACAGCTCTGGCCACATCTGGCAAATATTGGAGCCTTCACATGCACCTGCTTTCCCTGGCTTCCTTTCCTCATACTGTCCCCTAAAGAGACTGCTTTAATTCTAATGCCTTCTGCTTCTATGTTGAATTAAAACATCAAATATTCTAGTTCAGAGGCCTATACTTGCCATTTCTCTCTCATGGCATAGTCATGAAGACTATGTCTTCTCCTAGACAACTACTTGGTTATGTGCCCTTTCTTGACTTAAACCGCCTCACCTCAGTGAGACTTACTGTGGTCTTATTCCTCAGTACCACCTGCCTCTCTAACCCCAAATAAATATAAGCCTAGACTGTTAACTTTTATTGTGCTGTTCAACATTTTCTTATACCCACATGACCATCTCCTAATAGAATTCAGCTTATTTCATATCTAACTTCCCTGTAAACTTAAATAGATAATCACAAAATGCTTGTCGTTTACATACTTTGTTATATAATACATTCCTAGTAGAATTCCTGAGTCATCCTAGGTGCTCAGAAAATGCTTATTGATGACATAAGTAGTCATCAAAGTAGCACAGCCCTAAAGGGAAAGCAGCAAGAAAGACAAAAGTAAGAGCACATGAGAACGTGACTGAATTAATAGGGAAAGGAAAATAGAAAAGTAGTGGATTTAAGTAAGAGCAGAGGTGTGTGTAGCCTGTAACAAGGAAAAGACATGGAAACTATGTGGATGCTCTATAAAATGACCCAATTATAACTGCCTTTCCTGACAGTGTCAGACTTCTAAACAATCCACTGGTGCCTATTTCTATTCCCCCTCTGCATCTGTGGCACCAGCACTGACTGACTTGTTACTGAACTGTCAATGTTAGAGGGTCATAGGAAATTACAGTAGGGTGACAACACTGTGATAACCTTATTAACTTCGTAATGTGAATGTGGATAAAAAGAATGTCTTCCATTGGCCTCAATATTCCCTTTCATTAATTGCTTGTGTACTGGATAATCTACAAGCCTTAAACATCACAGTCGCACATATTCTCAGAGTGTGAAGAAATGTTAGAGAATATCTAATCCGATTCCCAGTCGGGTACTTAAATCCCTTCAATGCACTATCTCTGGAAACAGGCTCCTCTCTTTTTAGACATCTCAAGCCTTCCATGTGTCAAGACAGCCTATCATTCACTTCAGTGGCCTCATATATGGGGTCTACTTCTGCTCTGAGGCATTGTAGACAAAAAGCACTTCTGCTTTCCCAAAGAACAATTTTCATATTTGACAAAATCTCCCATTTTGACGTTAAGTATCTTTCTTTGGGGGACAGAACATTTTTTATAATTCAAAGACTTCCCAAGTTCCTGAAAGACTTCTTCGAGCTTTAGGTTTTCAAAACAATCCCTAAGGTTCTTAAACAGAACCAGAGACTACATTCCAAGTGTTACTGAGCTATGTCAATGGAGTGAGCAGGATAAGCATTTCCATCTTACATCACTTCTTTTAATTTGTAATGCAATTTCATTAGCATATGAGAAAATTACAACATTCAATCAAACAAGGAATAATTCAGGGGAACTTCAGAATTTGTAGTCGCAAGAGCAGTTCAAATTTCATTGAAATATGTGTTTTATATGTTATATATCATGGCATGTCCATAGGTTTATAGTGGTCCTAGAAGACCTGGTGTCTAGGGAAAGAAATAGGTCAGTGGTTAACAACAGTAGGAATATTTGGTATTCTTCCAGAGGACATGGGTTCAGTTCCCAGAACCCACATAACAGCTCACAACTGTAATTCGTGGCACATCTGGGCACTGCACACAAGTGACAAAGTAGTGATATGCATAAATTAGAAATAAGGGTAAAAATTAAATGGTATCTTATATTCTAATTATATAGATGACTTTTATATAAAAATTAAATTAAAAATCTTACCCATGGATCATCTAATTTGGAAGCCACCATAATATCCTAAATAGTTTCTCCCTATTCATTTAGTAATTAAGTAAAAACTTTAGTAATAACAATTTAATATACTACAATTCAGTGAAAGCTTTTATGTGATAGCTATTCTTGATTGTCAACTTGACTGCACATCTAGGATTCACTAAAACTCAAACAACTTGATACACCTATGAGGGATTTTTTTTAATTAAATTATTTAAAGTGGAAAGATTCACATTTAATCCAGATCTTTTGAGGTAAGAAGAGCCACTTTTAATCTAGACCACACTTTTTTGTGGCAGCCTCTATAAAGGAAATGGAAAAAGGAAAGGTTTGCCATTTGCCCTTTTATCCTGGCTCTCACTATAAAGTCCCTTTCTGTACCAGAATTAGAACCTATAACCTTGGAATTCCAGGATACACTAAATCCTAACTGTGGCATCCAGCTTCACAGACTGAACACCTACCGGATTCTTGGACTTTTCATTGGTATACAGCAATTGCTGAATTATCTGAAACACAACCTATAAACAACTCTAATAAACACTCCTTCTATGTATAAATATAGATTCATTTTATTAGTTCTGATCCTCTAGAGCAGTAGTTCTCAAGCTATAGGTCACAACCCCTTTGGCAAACCTCTGTCTCCAAACTATTTACTTTATTATTCATAACAGTAGCAAAACTACAATTATGAAGTAACAACAAAAATAATTTTATGACTGGGGGGGTCACCAAAACATAAGGAATTGTATTAAAAGATCATAGCATTAGAAAAGGTGATAGCCAGAAGCTGGAAAAAACTCAGTTGTCCCACACTAGAAGATGGAGAAAACGTGGGTTTATTTACACAATAGAATACTACTCAACTACTAAGAAGGAGGACATCCTAAGTTTTGCAGGCAAATGGATGGAAATAGAAAATATCATCCTGAGTGAGGTGACTCATACTCAAAAGGACATGAATGGTATGTACTCACTAATAAGTGGATATTAGCTAAAAAATACAGAATACCCAGATTACAGTCCAAAGAACTTAAAAAGGTCAACAGCTGAAGGGCACAAGTGAGAATGCCTCAGTCCCACTTTGCAGGGAGATGAAAGCAATCACAGGAGGAGGGGAGGGATTGAGGGAATTTGAAGGGAAAGGGGGAATATAATCACGTATTGGATGGGGAAAGGACTGAATTTCAGGACTCAAAGGGAGGGACCTTAGATGAAATGTCCTACAGTGGGGAGCAGGAACTTGTAGAGCCCACCTCCAGCAGAAAGACAGTGCATCAAGTGAGGTGTGGAGTTGCCATCCCAAAGTCAAAACTCTGACCTGTGGGGAGCCGCCCTCACATTTGCCATTATAAGATGGCGCTGACAGCTGTGTTCTAAGTAGTAAACATAATCTGCACACGTGCAGGGGCAGTTTTCCCGCCATGTGTTCTGCCTTTCCCGTGATGACAACTGGGCCGATGGGCTGCAGCCAATCAGGGAGTGATACGTCCTAGGCGAAGGATAACTCTCCTAATTAGGGACGGGGTTTCGCTTTCGTTTTTGGGGGTTTTGAGTTTAGCACTCTTGCTCCTGAAGATGTAAGCAATAAAGTTTTGCCGCAGAAGATTCTGGTTTGTTGTGTTCTTCCTGGCCGGTCGTGAGAAAGCATGCAAGAGTTGGTGCCGAAACCCGGGACGAGAAAACCTGGGACGAGAAATCCGGGACGAGAAAACCCGGGAAGAAAGAACCTGGGACGAAAAAAACCCGGGACAAGAAAACTCGGGACGGGACGAGAAGACCCGGGATGAGAAGACCTGGGACGAGAAGACCTGGGACGAGAAAACCTGGGAAGGTTACCATCACCGGCGCAAGGAAGATCCCTCATTCCGGAACCAGAACTGCGGGTCATGGTAATGAAGTGTTCCCGTAAAACAGACTGTTGAGAAGGATTCAACTGCGTGAATTCAGAACTCTTCAGCTGGGGAACGGTGGTAATGAAGTGTTCCCACAACACAGACTGTTGAGAAGGATTCAACTGCGTGAATTCAGAACTCTTCAGCTGGGGAACAGGGTACTCGTAAGTATAGCTTTACAAGGTAAGTCTGGTCTTGAACTTTCTAACGAAATTCAAGACAGTCTATCAGAAGTAAAGTGGGAAATAGCTTTACAAGGTACGTCTGGCCTTGAACTTTCTAACGAAATTCAAGACAGTCTATCAGAAGTAAAGTGGGAAATAGCTTTACAAGGTATGTTTGGCCTTAAACTTTCTCTAGTGTTAGAAGCCCTTTTGTTCCTTTTCACATGTTATCAAGCGGTTAAGGCAGGGCTGAAAATTCTGGATGAAATTCAAGGCAATCTATCAGAAGTAAAGCGGGGAGAGAGAGTAGGAGCAAAGAGGAAATATGGTGCACAAAATAAGTATACAGGCCTTTCCAAGGGTCTTGAACCCGAGGAAAAGTTTAGGTCAGGTAAGAATACCTGGGGAGAGATTAGAAGGAAGGAAAAGAAAAAAGAAAAGAAAAAAGATCAATCAGCAGAGGTCTCTAGGAGAAGGAGTCTATACTCATCACTAGATGAGCTCAAGGAGCCAGTTCTTAATAGTTCTGAATCAGATGAAAAGGCTATTAGGGTCTGGAAGGCGCTCTCCGGAGCAGGTGAAGCCACTGGACAACTAACAAAGATCGTCCAGGGACCTCAGGAGTCATTCTCAGATTTTGTGGCCAGAATGACAGAGGCAGCAGAGCGTATTTTTGCAGATTTGGAGCAAGCGGCACCTCTGGTAGAATAACTCATTTATGAGCAAGCCACGCAGGAATGCAGAGCGGCCATAGCCCCAAGAAAGAACAAAGGTTTACAAAACTGGCTTAGGGTTTGTCGGGAGCTTGGGGGACCTCTCATTATGCGTTACTTCCATTCAGTATGAGAAATTTACTAGGGCAGCTAACTTGTCAAAAAGTCTTTCTCAGTATATGTTACAGAATTGGACGGCTGAATTTGAACAGACCCTTCGGGAATTGAGAATTGCCATTATTCAGATCAACTCCACGCGCTTGGACCTGTCCCTGACCAAAGGATTACCCAATTGGATCTCCTCAGCATTTTCCTTCTTTAAAGAATGGGTATGGGTGGGATTATTTGGAGATACACTTTGCTGTGGATTAGTGTTGCTTCTCTGGTTGGTCTGTAAGCTTAAGGCCCAAACTAGGAGAGACAAGGTGGTTATTGCCCAGGCACTTGCAGCTCTAGAACATGGTGCTTCCCCTGATATATGGTTATCTATGCTTAAGCAATAGGTCGCTGGCCACTCAGCTCTTGCACCCCACGAGGCTAGTCTCATTGCACGGGATAGAGTGAGTGTGCTTCAGCAGCCCAAGAGAGTTGCACGGCTAAGCACTGCAGTAGAAGGGCTCTGCGGCATATATGAGCCTATTCTAGGGAGACATGTCATCTTTCATGAAGGTTCAGTGTCCTAGTTCCCTTCCCCCAGGAAAAACGACACGGGAGCAGGTCAGGGTTGCTCTGGGTAAAAGCCTGTGAGCCTAAGAGCTAATCCTGTACATGGCTCCTTTACCTGCACACTGGGGATTTGACCTCTATCTCCACTCTCGTTAATATGGGTGGCCTATTGCTCTTATTAAAAGAAAAGGGGGATCTGTGGGGAGCCGCCCTCACATTTGCCATTATAAGATGGCGCTGACAGCTGTGTTCTAAGTAGTAAACATAATCTGCACACGTGCAGGGGCAGTTTTCCCGCCATGTGTTCTGCCTTTCCCGTGATGACAACTGGGCCGATGGGCTGCAGCCAATCAGGGAGTGATACGTCCTAGGCGAAGGATAACTCTCCTAATTAGGGACGGGGTTTCGCTTTCGTTTTTGGGGGTTTTGAGTTTAGCACTCTTGCTCCTGAAGATGTAAGCAATAAAGTTTTGCCGCAGAAGATTCTGGTTTGTTGTGTTCTTCCTGGCCGGTCGTGAGAAAGCGTGCAAGACTGACCATAATTGTTCCTGTCTGAAAGAAATGCAGGGATGGAAATGGAGAAGAGCCAGAGAAAAAGAAGGTCCAGAGACATGCCCAAAGTGAGATCCAGCTCAAGGGAAGACCCCAAGGCCTGACACTATTATTGAGGCTATGGAGTGCTCACAAAAAGGGGCTTATCATGTCTGCCTTCTGAAAGACCCAACAGGCAGCTGAGTCAGATGCAGATATTCACATACAACCAATGGACAGAAACTGCTGAACCCTGTGGTTGAATTAGGGAAAAGCTGGAAGAAGCTGAGGAGGAGGGATAGTGCTGGTCCTGTACAAGGACCAGCAGTCTCAATTAACCTGGAATCCCCAAATCTCTCAGATACTGGACCACCAACCAGACAGCATACAACAGCTGATAGGAGGCCCTCAACACATTGATAGCAGAGGACTGTCAGATCTGGATTCCCTCAGAGAAGATAAGATGCACTTAACTCTCAAGAGACTGAAGGCCCCAGGGAGTGGGGAGGTCTGGTAGGGTGGGGCTAGGGGTGTGGGGACATCATCATGGAGATAGGGGAGGGGGTTGGTATGGGATGTAGAACAGTCAGAGGGTGAATGGGGAGGGAAATAAAATCTGGAGTGTAAAAAAAAGATTAAATATTTTTTTTAAAAAAGAAAGGCTGATAACCACTGTTTTAGAGAACCTTGACAAATATGCTTTGTGTTTCTATCTGTGGTCTTTATTTCAATGAAGTTTGAGCTCTTATATGAAAGTGGAATTAATATTTCTAACCAAGTATTACTTTCACAACCAAAACCAAAAGTTAATTCATACATCAATATTTTTTTTTCGAGACAGGGTTTCTCTGTATAGCCCTGCCTGCCCTGGAACTCACTCTGTAGACCAGGCTGGCCTCGAACTCAGAAATCTGCCTGCCTCTGCCTCCCAAGTGCTGGAATTAAAGCCACCAATGCCCGGCTACATCAATATTTTAAGAAATTGATGAATGACCTTATAAGTGTGCATGATATATATAATATGCAATTATGTTATATATTATACATTGCTAATCTTGTAATATATAATAGCTTTATATGTAGACATTTTATACATGAATATAAGTATAAATTATTTAAAATGGAGGTTCTAAAATCATATTTGACTAAAAGGTGTAATCATTTTCACTTTACCTTTTGACAGTTATTCTAGAGACTTTGCAATGAGTTCATAAAATGATATTCTAAATTTAGTCTGCTGTGAATAATGTCAGCCAGGGGTTTACATCATCTTTATTTTCTTTACAGTTCCTTATATGTTCACATGCACTTGGTTAACTTTAGATGGCATTACTCAGACAATTAGGGCAATTGCATTGCTGTAGTCCTATTAAAATGAATTCCCTCATGCCAGATAAAGGAGTTGCCCAACTCCTTGTTAACTCTCCTTACAAATTTGCATAATTTTTGCTGGGTTCACAAAGGTCCTGACAGGATAGCTAATTGGATCCTACCAAACAGTTAAACACAGTGACAATTTCTTAAGTTGCAGAATTTAGACTTGGAAAAGGTTAGAAAAGTCATCTAGTTTGACCTTCCACACAACGATAAGCCCTTGTTCAGCATTCAAACATTTAAAAATGGTATTTTTTTCCTTGAGTTTAAAAGGGCTTTTTTTTGGTAATTCACAAAATGAGTTTAATTTTTTATCTCTTCTTTGTTGTATGTATCCAAAATATTAACTGCAGCTATATAAAAATAATTTTATTACATCGAAATACAAATGGAATTAAGAACTAAAAATACATTTATCCATAGATGGAAAAATGCTACACACACACACACGTAGTAAATTTAGTATTTTCTTAAATCAAGAAAAACCTAATACAAGTATATACATATATACATAATAATGGAAGATGTATAGATGCATAAGTTGACAGAGAAACAGCTAAGTAAATGATAAATAATACTGTTTAATTTCCTTCATTTCTATCTTAGTTCAGGCTCCCATACGTTGGGTCACTTAAACAGAAGAGATTTGATTCTTATTAACACCTTCCAGAAGCATAGCAGAAATGAAATAGTGACCACCCACCAGGCTCCACTCCTTGGAAGGTCCTACTCCCACTTAGCATGACTACAACTTTCCAAGGTACAAATATTTAGAGTAACTCTCTGGATTTTGGCAGGAATGAGATCACTAAAAAGTCTTTCCAACAGAAGATACTGGTAATGTGATTATCAACAGGCAAAAAAAAAAAAAAAAAAAAAAAGTAGAGATCTTCTGTTTATCCTGACTTGCTAGAGTGAGCTATGGTAATGCCAGTCACTTCAGAGGCTGCAGGGGGCAGGGGTAAAGAAGATGGGAAGTGGGAGAAAAGGAAAAGGTAATGATGGAGAGGAATGAAAATGAAGGAAGAGGAAAATGAAAAGAAGGAGGAAAGGGGGAGAGGATGGATGCAAGGAGAAGAAGGGAAGAGAGGGAGGAAGAAGAAAATGAAGAGGAGGAAAAGAGGAAAAGTAATAAAAGGAAGTGGGAGAAAGAAGCAGTAGAAAAATAGACCAAGTGTTGGCTAAAGTAGAGAGAAATTGGGACCTTGTGCAGAAAGATGAAATGATGTAGGTGCTGTAGAAAACAATGTGGTCAAGACTAAATGAATAAACCTATAACTACCACATTGTCCAGCAACTCCTCCCTTAGGATCATTCCCTAGGATTGAAGACAGTGACTCAGATACCCATGCATCAGTATTAACAACAGTGTGAGTCACAACATTGTGAGTCACAACAATGTGACTCACAACAGTGTAAGTCACAATAATATCATTCACAACAGTGTGATTCACAACAGTGTGAGTCAGAACAGAGTGATTCACAACAGTGTATTTCACAACAGTGTGATTGACAACAATGTGAGTCATAATACTGTGATTACAACAGTGTGCTTCACAACAGTGTGATTACAACAGTGTGCTTCACAACAATGTGATTCACAACACCCAGAAGGTGCTGATGACTGAAATATCCCCACAGAAAAATGCTAAAGCAAAAATCATACACCCATTTAGCAGATTATGGCTTGATCATAAAAAGGAAACAATTAAAAAGTGTGTTAAATTAAAAATCTTCAAAACATTAAGGGACCAAAGTAAAAATTGCTAAGGAGGAGAGAGTAAAGAAGTCTATATTTTAATAATTTTAGAGTTTCTGGCTTTTGTTTTTTATTGTTTTGTTTTGTTTTGTTTTTCTGAAAATAGATAGTGGTCATGGTTAAATAACACTGTGAAAATATGTAATGCTGCTGGAAAAATAAAATTATATTTAAATTATCAATTACAGAACACTTGAATATTTTTTACAAATAGAAGTGTGATATTTCTTATATTACAGAGAATATAATAGTTCAGGAATATAAAGGTCAAAGCACATCCTTTCATGTTATATAAAAATTTAATACATGTCAAAATATTATTTAATCTAAAGACAAGTTGTAACTTCTATAAAATGCAAATCTATTATTTCTTAACAGAGATCCTTCAGCATTATCTGCCGGTGACACAGGCTTAAATTCTCTGTCCCTTGGAAGGTGTGGCAGAAAGATTGCATGTTCAAAGCCAGCTTGAAGTATAAAGAAAGTTCTGGGCCAGACAAAAAAAAGAAAAAAGACAAACATAAACCATACAAGAATGTTGCCTTACGTGTTCCTCCTGCAGACATACATTCATATAAACACATTCAGCCAGTGACCCAAGGAGAGCATTGTACAACACCCTGAGAGCACTAAGTGTTCTCCCTTTGATTTTTATATTTTTGAAGAATGTATTTCCTATTCAGGTCCCCTGTTGTACACACACACACACACACACACACACACACACACACACACACACACTCACACACACTTTGATTCCTTTAGCCTCTATTCCGGCCTCTAACCTGCAACAGGATCCAACACCTGTCTTGCCCCCAGACTTGGTCTCTGTTGCTTGCTCTCCTTTATAAAGGCAATCTCATACTGATGGAATGACCAATCCCAGTCCCACAGGATGCCAAAACAAGTAAAGGGATTCGCAGTCACAGACGTGTAGTTGAACTCTACTCCACAGAAGCAACATGATGGTAAAAGAGAACTGAGTGCCATTAGTTATCTTCTGGCCTCAGCGTAAACACACACACCAAATAGTTGACAATTTCTTTGTTATTTTATAAACTTCTCACTGAAGATGTGTTTTCTGAAAGTCCCTGTGGCTTGACAGGTATATTTTCTGTACCTTTCATTCAGATCATCAGGGAACTGATTGTAGATTTTATGAACCCAAATGAAACTAATATTTCAACTACAACTATCTAGAGCAAGTAAAAATTTCTTTCCACACTGGACTGAAAACAATGGTCATATTTTTAAGCCGTGGATTCAAGGTGTGTTTGTTTTACTTCATGGGCTCTCTCTCTCTTTAAGCCAAGGTATCTCATCTTGATCTTGAACTCACTCTATAGCTGACCTTAACTCCTGTTCCTCCTGCCTTTCCTGTGAAACCATTAGGATTACAAATGCCAGCGCGATGCCTGGCACAGACATAGATTAGTGCAACCATTAGCTCTTAAGATATATGTGTGGCACCGAGCAGTGGTGGCACACGCCTTTAATCCCAGCACTTGGGAGGCAGAGGGAGGCAAATTTCTAAGTTCGAGGCCAGCCTGGTCTACAGAGTGAGTTCCAGGACAGCCAGGGCTACACAGAGAAACCGTCTCGAAAAAAAAAAAAAAACAAAAACAAAACAAAAAAACAACAAAAAGGATGTGTGCGGCAGTGTGTACCAGTAGGTGGAGAGGTTATATACCCTTTTACTCCAGGATCCTGGACACTTATCTATCTGATCACATCCTGTAGTTTTGCACCTAGGGGTTATGTTACAAAATATCACAATAGTATTAAATAGCTTAAAAATGGACTTTGAGAGAGAGATTATAAAGTGCTTTCTCCCTTTGCCATAGAACAGGATTTTTAACTTGTAATAAATTTGCTATGATTTCAAACCAAGATTTCCTTACTTGTGAACCTAACCCTTCATACCCACTTTACCATTAATCTTGATCAATTAGAATTTCATAAAGGATAACAAAGTGATTTATTCTCCTAGCCCTAGACAGATCTATAGAAAAAAATCATCTTTATTATTACTTTGCCAAGACAACTATAATAAACTAGACAGTCTTAGGTGACCCAAAATTTGCCACTTGGTCATTTATCACATCCGGAATATGTTCCTGTCCAGTTAAACAGTAGCAATTCCTATTATAACTTGTCTTCCCAGAAGGATGGTCAGAACAAATGGAAATTTCAGTGCCAGCCTTCACTTGCTTTTATCTCATATTTTATTATTTAAATGCAAATATTTTACTGACCAGCATAATAGATGCCTATGAGCTTGCAATACTTTACTAAGAAAATATTTACCTAGGAGTTCTAAGGGCACAATTTGCAATTAAAATCACCAAGCAAATCCATTAGTCCTTACTAGGAAGGCCTGCAAACGAGTGGAAATTCACTGTGTGCCATAGCTGTTTTCATGTTTCTGAACAAATTCCATAAGTAAAGCAGGGCATGGGCTACTCAGGGGCATGATGGGGTGATGTTGATAGCAGGCCTTGTTCAGAGCAAGGTTGTTTTTTAAAAAGTAATTGTTTTCAATGAAGGACTACTTTTTCAAATTACACTGTAGCAGGGTCATTTCTGAGGTAATTATTCCAGGAAAAAATACGAATGCTTTCCCATTTGGGGTTTGAGGGAATTTTTACCATTCATTTTAATTTTTTAAAATAATTTTTTAAAAAAGCCAGTATATTGTCCTTCCCAGCACAAGGGAAAATCTACTCACGTGGGAGAAGAGAATGGAAACTCTGGCCACTAATTACTATTCTTTCTGCTTTAATATAATTACATTGGGTACTCAGATGGGCTGCCATTTTTCCCAGGGTTGAAAAAACGACAATCAGACCACTACACAAGCCTGGCTACCTGTCCATAAAAGCTCAGACATCACAGCTGCTAAGCAGTCTACCTTTTTATTTTCCATGCTTTCTGTTCACTGTACGTAGCTATGACTTCCAAAAAGCTACTTCTTCTGAATGCATCATATACAGTGACCATGTGACCCCATTCACTCATGTTTCCTTTCCCCCTCACCTTCCCACTAAGGCCCTTCCTACACTAAACCTCACTTGTCCTTTCATGGTGTGTTTGTGTATGTGTGTGTGTGTGTGTATGTGTGTGTGTCCATATACTTTTATGTATCTATAGAAAATATACAATCCACAAATGAGACAAAGCATAGCTATCATATTCATGTTTCTGATTTTGTCCTAATTCAACTTACATGTACTTAATTGCCTCATGAGCATGGTGATAGTGTGAAGCTTACAAGATCAAAATAAACAAGAGTTTGCACATACTGTGTCTGTAGTGTTGTGGAATTAGAAGTCTGTATGGATCTGAAGTTGATTGAAGGAGGATATTTCTGCCTCAATCGGGAACTTCATCCCATGTTCAGAGACAGCTATGAGCATCACTCCAGGCCTCTCTCTGACATTTGAAGCATTCATTTCTAGGCTGGTGATTATTACAGTAATGCCAGAACTTTCTGCCCATCACAGGTGATGCTACCATATTTGAAACACAGAGCCAAAACTATGATGGGAAGTTTTAGAATTGATGTTCAGGGTTTGGAAGTCTTTTGCTGCTACACCAACATCAGTCTTCTAACTTGCCTCCAATAACTGTGGTACTATCATAATGAACTTCCAACTTTTTTTTTTTTTTATCAAATGGTTTGGAGTAAATAAAATATAAATTCAATGGTGTTCATTGAAATTTCTAAAGACTATAATTTAAATGTTTCTGAATTATCATTCAAACTAATGGGTTTCCTTGTGACATTTGCACTCACCAGTCATTACTCTTTGCACTCATGCATTCCAGTTCCCCGGGTACACTCCCCAAAACTCCTCATTAATCTCACTGGTCCCTTTCTGCCTCTGAAATCATCCCCCCTTCTGTGTTCATGCCACACGTGTTCCATCCTCTTCTCTTTTTTATTTTTTAGTGGATATTTTCTTTATTTACATTTCAAATGTTATCCCCTTCCCTGTTTTCCCCTCTTAAAAACCCCTCCCCCTGCTCACCAACCCACCCACTCCTGCTTCTTGGCCCTGGCATTCCCCTACACTGAGGCATAGAAACTTCATTCCTCCCATTGATGACTGACTGACTGGGCCATCCTCTGCTACATATGCAGCTAGAGCCTTGAGTCCCACCATATGTACTCTATGGTTGGTGGTTTAGTCCCTGGGAGTTCTGAGGGTACTGATTAGTTCATATTGTTGTTCCTCTTGTGGGGCTGCAAAACCCTTCAGCTTCTTGGGTCCTTTTTCTAGCTCCTTCACTGGGGAAACTAGAGCATCCACTTCTGTATTTGTCAGGCTAAGATACAATTCACAAACCATATGAAACTCAAGAAGAAGAAAGACCAAAGTGTGGATACTTCAATCCTTCTTGGGGGAGGGGGGGAGGACAAAATACCCATGGAAGGATTTACAGAGTCAAAGTGTGGAGTAGAGTCTGAGGGAATGATCATCCAGAGACTGCCCCACCTGGGGATCCATCCCATTTACAATCACCAAAGCCAGACACTATTGTGGATGTCAAGTACTTGCTGACAGGAGCCTGATATGGCTGTCTCCTGAGAGGCTCTGTTCCAACCTATTCTTTTCACCCACCCAAGATCTCTCCCCACTCTGTCATAGTCTCCTTTGTGCTTGTCACACACTGCACACAAAAATCTCTCATCTATCAATCATATAGCTAGGTAGCTATCATCAAATTATATTCAATCCATATATTTACATGTAGCTTCTGAAAAGCAAAAGGTACAGCATTGCTTGAATCTGGTTTATTATGCTTAAAATTATGATCTCTGGTTCCATCCATTTCCCCACAAATGACATAATTTCATTCTTCTTCACATCTGAATAAAACTCCATTGTGTGAATGGGCTACATTTTGTTTATCCATCTCTGTTGATATACAATAAGCCTGGTTCTATTTCTTAGTTATTGTGGATGCTGTATCTGTCAGCATGGATGTGGTAGATTGGGTGAGGATTTTTTTTTTGAGTATATAACAAAAAGTCATATATGTTCTTGTGGCAGCACCCTTTCTCTTTAAAGGCTATGGCCACCAGCCTGAGAGGACAAAAGGAGCAGAGGCAAAGAACAGGGTTCAGACTACCATGGATACAACAGAATAATCTCTGAAGACCGATGCAGCGAGACAAGTCTACTTTATCATTTAAAGGGTAGGGTGTGTAAGGCCCTTTAGGGGAGTACAGGTGAGAAGAGATGGTTATACCATCAATTGAGCAGGAAGGACTGGCTGAATCTAATACAGCACCTAATCATCACAAGGGTAGAAAACCAGAGCAGTGTGTGTGTGTGTCTGTGTGTGTGTGTGTGTCTGTGTGTGTGTGTGTGTCTGTGTGTGTGTGTGTCTGTGTGTGTGTGTGTGTGTGTGTGTACGCTCTCGCAAGCGCGTGTGCATGCTTGCTGAGTTATTCAGCCCTGCAAAGAGCTCTATACATGATTACTTTTCAGCCAAGGCCAGCCACTTTTGTTCAGGAAAACCAGACAAAGGCAGGCAGAGACAAGGAAGCCCTGCTAACTATGTTAGTGCCCTGCTTTGCACTGAGCTCAGAAAGCCATCCTGTAATGTGGGGACTGCTACCTTAATAACGAGCTTCCTCAACATGGTAGTTCCACTTTTAGTTTGATGAGGAATCTCCAAACTGTTTCCTCATATGTGCTAAAATAGTTTTCAATGTTGTAAGCAAGTGAATAAGAATTTCTTTCCCCAGCCCTCACCAGCATTTCATGGCATGTTTTCTCTTTGAAACCATTGTGGCAGGTCTAAGACAGAAGTTCAAAGCAATTTCCCTTGATGGCTAAGGATACTGGAAACTTCTGCAAACAGTTTTCCTTTTTGCAAATATCTATTGAGATTCTTAACTGTTCCAATGATTAGATCTTGGGGTTTAATTTTTGAATTTTTTATAGATACTAATATTAGTTCTCTGTCATAGTTATCATTAACAAGAATTTCTCTCCCATTCCACAGCTGTCTCCTCACCCTAATGATTGTTTCCTTTGTTGTGCAGAGTTTCTTAGTTTCTTGTAATCTCACATTTCAATTCCTCAGTAAAGCCTGCAGTTCTTAAATGAGGGTGATTTGCGATGCAACCCCACCCCCAACTTGCAATGGCTGCCAAGTGATGAGGATGCATAGCTGGAGAGGACGTAGCTTTGTCTTGTTTTCCCTTTCTCTACAACCTTTTTTTTTTTAATCAAGATGCTTCATAGTTCTGCCAACATCTTAGACATTTGGATTTGAAGAATGGTAAAAAGTATCTGAAATAATGGGGTGGGGGAGAATGAATTAAGTGCCTTCACTGGTGTCAGTTGAGTATGAAATTCACATTGTCATAACACTAAAGCCACTCACCATCATACATGAGGAATGTTTTCCTTATTTGTTGCTGAAAAACAATCAGCATGTCTAGACTGTATACAATAATGACTTTTGAGTCCTACAATCCTATGATCCTGTGCAATGGCTGGACTGCACACAGTGGTTTTACTCCTCTCTCTCTCTCTCTCTCTCTCTCTCTCTCTCTCTCTTTCTCTCTCTCTCTCTCTCCCTCCTTCCTTCCTTTCTTGACTCCTGACTTCTCTATGGGCCCTTATTCATATGTGTGTGTCCTCAAATGGGATTACTGGAACCAATGGGACAGAAGTCTCTGTCTCATGCAGAAGAATTGGACTTCTTAAATGGTGACTGAGATCAGAGAGGGGAGAGATAGATAGATAGATAGATAGATAGATAGATAGATAGATAGATAGATAGATAGAACAAACAGCTGCACTCTTAAGCCCTAGTCTCAGAATTATCAGTGCCACTACTCTGCCATAGTATTTTAACTGGAGCAATTCACAATGCAGAATTGCATTTTAAAAAAATAGGCTCTTCCACTCTTCCTCTTGATCGAATAAGTGGCATTATGTAAATAGGTAATCGAAATTGTTGACATATCCTTTGAATGATCTATTACAAAGAAATAAAAGATCAGAAGAGAAAATAATTCATCCAAAAGCAGAGTGATGCAAAGTGACAAGTCTATCTGATATCACACTATCTGATGCAAAGTGACAAGTCTATCTGATATCACACTATCATGCTTTCTCGATTTTAAAGACAGAGGATTCCAGGATTGGGGAGAGGGGTTGTAGATAACTGGGGGACATCGTCTCAGAGGAGAAGGAGAGGGGGGATGGAGGAGGGACTCCATGAGGGTGGAACAGAGAGGAGATTCAGTGTTTGGTATGTTTAAAAAAAGGGAAAAAAGGAAAAAAAAAGGAAAAAAGGACACTTCTGTAAACTGTACTCATCATTTCTAAGCCATACTCATCTTAGAATCCTCTCTCACAGTCCAAGCTGTTCTCCTCCTACCCATGTGATGGGACATTATTGGCCTATGGTTTCTTTAAGGTATGTGTTCAGAAACTTAACAAATCTGCAAAACAGCACCGTGAAGTACATTCTCTCACTTGGGGAAATGAAAGCAGTAACCATGGTCCTTTGGCTATGTTCATCACAGAATAATGGGGCAGTGGAGGATGGGAAGATGGCTTAGAAGTTAAAGGCACATAATGCTCTTGGAAAGGATGCAAACTCAGCTCAGAAAATATCTGTAATTCCTCTAGTATTGGCTTCTTCTGGTCTCCATAAACTCAGATACCACGTCTCCTACACTGTCCTGTACACAAACACACGCACACACATGGGGGTGGGGCGGGGCGCAAGCGCGTGCACACACACACACATACATATTTAGTTTAAAAATTAAAAATAAATAAAATCTTTTTAAAATTAAATTGAGTAAAATTTAGATCATGAAATAAAAGGCCACAGGATTCAGACTTCAAACCCCAAAACTAAATTCCTTGAATGGTTTGCTACATAAGATTGTTATTTTAATTTTTTGAGACAAAGTCCTGCCATGTACCCTAACCTGCATTGAAACCACAGCAATTCTGCCTAAAATTTCTAAGTGCTGAGGTTACAAGAATGTCTGTCCTACACAGTTGTCATAAAAGGTCTGTTCTGGCCTTTTAGAGTCTCACACACACACACACACACACACACACACACACAAGGCACAATAAATTAAAATTTTTAAATGAAGAACAGTGATTTGACTATATAGAGTAACAATTTGCATAATTATTATGTCAAGCCTGACATAGTAATCTGTATTACTGCTCTAATCTCCTTTTGATGGCTTTCAAGATATAACTGCAATTGCTTCAAATACTATTTAGGGAAATAAATGATACTATTGAAGAATACTGTGTATGGCCAGGCAGTGGTGGCGCACGCCTTTAATCCCAGCACTCAGGAGGCAGAGGCAGGCAGATTTCTGAGTTTCAGGCCAGCCTGGTCTACAGAGTAGGCTCTAGGACAGCCAGGGCTCTACAGAGAAACCCTGTCTCAGAGAAAAAAAGAAAAAAGAAAAGAAGAAAAGAAGAAAAGAAAAAGAATAATATGTATGAATTTACTACTATTGTTAATAGTTTCTGTTAGATGAAATGGATAGAGCATTTTTGGAAATAAATTCTCCTATCATTTATTTTCTTTACATTTGAGGCTAAAAGTAACTAAAGTTTTTTTTTGTTGTTGTTGTTTTGTTTTGTTTTTAAAGGAAATGTCTTCTCTTGCTTTTTATATAATTTGGAGGATGTGCATCAGGATAGAATTTACAGAAAAAGAAAACTTGATTGTAATTTTGAGTGGGTGGCATATCATTGATGAGGATATTTTACTGCAGGAAGGGGAACTTGGGTTCACAACACGAAAGCTAGGAAGAATATTAAAATCATCTAATTTTCCCCTCATCTGAACTTGGAGAGTCATCATGCTGCAGATCTGAGTTGCAAGGCATCCTACACAGCTCAGCTCAGTGCTCTGTCAAGCTGTGTTGTCCTTACCTGTGCCTGCTGTCCCTTCTGGGGGCTCTTCTCACTTAAACATGAACTTGAATTTCAAAGCAGAAAGAACGCTGAAGCACAATGTAAGATAATTTGGGCATGTAGGGAGGCATACTTATCATAAATCAAGCTTTAATAACTGACTTAACACATCTGAGCCTCAGCCTAAGTGGGGTAGTATGTCATTTAAAAGCTGTCATGTTTTAGAATTTTCTTCAGTTCTCTAAGAAATGATAGAACAGCATAATTTTACCTCTAAGCCTGTCAATGCATCAAAATTCTGATTTGAAGACTTTAATGTAACAAATGAATTGGATTGTGAGTGGGCTTGAAATAACTTCGTTGTATTTGATTGCATTATAGTGTGCCTAGCAACCTATGTGTAGAGCATCCGTCAGTTCTGCTCAGACAACTGGCTTAGATTTGTTCTTGTCATGACTTTCATGTATACACGTCTCAGTGGCTTACAAAATTTTACATCTTTCTGTGTACGGCAGACAAAGAAGATTAAACAATGAAATTGATCTGATACACTTATACAAAGCCCTGAATTAACCCACATATAACTTGAAAAAGCTATATAGAATGAGTGGAGGGCAGTTATGCAGGAGGGAGCTTTGTGTTGATCTTCAACAACAAGAGAGGAAGAGGAAGGGAAAGGAGGAAGGGAAGATAAACACAAGAAGAGATGGGCTGACTTGCATTTCAGTACTAATAATGTGCCTTGCACAGTCCACATATGTAAGCAAGTAAGTTACAATTTGAAAATTAACGTAGTATTTATTTCAATGACCCCAAGAAAGATGGATTTTGAATAAATATTTGCTAGTCAGATTATGCAATCTTTACTGACTTCTCTTTCGTTGCACAATAAAGAAGAAAGTCTTTACTCTTTATCAGTATGTTCTAAATAAAAATCAAGTAAACTCTAGCTCTTGTGTTCTGAAATTACAAAGTACTTCTTGAGGCTAGAGATGTAGCTCAGTAATTGAGCATCTTTAGGTCCTACATACAAAATTTAGGACCTAGAACTTAAAATAGAAAACATTGTTACATGTTTTCAGCAATAACAAAACAAAAGAAGAAACAAACAAAAAACAATACACACACACACACCATCGTGGTACTACTCCTACTTTTCATTACACTTTCCATTAAACTAGCAGGATAGAAAATAAATTTATACTCTATCAGTAACAAAAACAATAAGCTGCACCAAGCTCTTTCATGTGGATGGTATAAATCAAATGAATAGAGAAAAATAAACCTGTATTTTTCTTCTTTCCGCTTTGATGGATAAGGGGACAGAAAGAAAATCCTAAAATAACAGCATTTTTACTTCTGCTACAGGTAAGAGTTTGAAATGATTGTTTTTTTTTTCTAGTGGAATTCATTAATTAATTTCAGAGAATGCAAAGCAAAGCCCTGAGCCATGTGTGAGTCTGAGAGAAACACTGCTTTGTGCAAAACCAAAAAAGGCCTTAGGCCCCTCTCCAGCACTGGCAGGGGAGATTGCTAAAATCAACCTCCCTACAGAGAGACACTGCAAAGCCCTGACACAGTACACAAGCACACTGGGAGAGACTGGGGGAGAGGAGAAAAAGATGGAAAGGAAAACCAGGATTTGAGGATGCTTTGGATCCGAATATTGCTGCCAAATCTAGAACAGGAATGGAGACTAAGAAATAGTCTGGACGTGAAATAAATAAATATTTTAAAATCTAATGAAAATACATAGGGAAAATTTGATTTTAGAGATCCCAGCAAAGAGTAGTTCTAGTCAACACCAGGTAGATATTTGAAGAAGATAAATAAACAAAGACTAAAAATCAATATATTTTTTCTTTTTTGGTTTTTGGTTTGAGGAGTACTTAGTGTTCAAAATAATATTTCATGGCATGTTCATCCATATATACCATAGCAGTGTTTGCTCATATTTCCCTAGCATTACACTCTCCATACCTTCCCCCACTGATTCCCATCCTGCTCAAAAACATCCTATTTCTGCTTTTGTGATAAATTAGACAGACAGACAAACAGACATATATAAATAGATGGATCAAGTGATGATACCTACACAGCTATAGATACATGTATTTCTCATTTGAGAGAAAACAGAGCATATTATCTTCCTTATTCTCTTCTCCTTTGTCTTTTCTTTCCATCCTTTAGAACTCATCTTTCCTTATCACAGGTCCATAGGCTGTCCTTTAGTTTCATCACACACACACACACACACACACACACACACACACACACGTGCACACATGCACACATGCATGCACATACACATGCACAAACATGCACACACACATGAAACTTATACTTTACATTTGAACGAATATATGCAATATTCATTCTCTATTTAGCCTAAATTGATTAACAGAATTAATTAATATGCTATTTAATTCCACCCATTTTCCTACATGTAACACAATTACATTTATTTTCATACCTGAGTGAAATTCTAAATTTGTAGTAAAATTATAAATTGCTTCTCTCAATAACTTTCTCTTCCAGTGTCTGAAATGAACTAATGTCTTTTTCCATTTTACATAAAACTGTTTACCTCAGCCTCACACATGGCTAAGGAATTTTTGTTGTATTTTCCAAAATGTATGTATATATATATATATATATATATATATATATATATATACATATATAGTATATATACATATATATGCATATGTGTGGTGTGTATCATGTATCATATAGTATCATATACATACATATATATGCAATCTTAAATATTCATTTGTTGTTGGACATCCACCCAATATATCTTTGTTATATTGCCACAATAACCATGAATAAGCAAGCATCTCTGTGGTATGCTGACTTAGACTTCTTTGGGCATACTTCCAAGTACAGTTAACTCATTTGTTAGTTATGATTTTAGCTTTATGAGGAACATTCATACTGCTCTCTATAGTAGTTGCACAGTTTGCTTTTCTCCCTGTGTTGCATAAGGATTCTTCTTCACCATATCCTTGCCTGCCTTTGTTCTTATTTGCTCTTATGGTGATTTGAATAAGAATGACTTCCACAACTTCTTATATTTGAATACTTAGTCACCAGTAAGTGGAACTATTTGAAAGGATTAGAAGGATCAGGAGGTTGTGACCTTATTGAAGATAGTGTGTTACTGAGATGAGTTTTGAGTTTTCAAAAGCTCACATCAGACTCAATGTCTCTTTCTTGCCCTGTGGATCAGAATATAACTCTAGTTACTTCTCAAGCACCATACATGCTGCCAGGTTTTCTGCCATATGGTAATAGATTCAACCTCTGAATCTGTAAGCAAATCCCAATTGTCCAAATGAAAAAAAAAATTAGTAATTACAGAGAGTTAAAAATGTGGTAGACTAAAACCCTTTATATTGAGCTATTTGTTAGCCCCCATGAAAGCCATACATTGCCTATCCCCATGTCTGCCCTAACATTCTATGACTACAAACACCTTTAATGTATATTTTCACAAGCCACCTAGCTTCTGGTAATCCCAAAAAGTAAACTCTAGGTAAAAATCTCAAAACTCTAGATAAAATCTAAGGCCTACAACAGATTTTGCCGCTTGACTACATCCCATCTCACTGATACTACTTCTGCAAATGAGAATTGCTGCAAAAATTAACAATCATCTGCAAAGACTGATTTACTGATTAAACTACAGTTAATCGGAGACATCAGAATGTTGTAGGTCAAAAAGCTAATTACCTTATCTTAGGCTGCTTTATCTCCCTGGATAGGCATTCCTTGCCCGGAATTATTAAACTGTGTTAGTAAGTGCAAACCTCTTGAAGCCTATTACTTAACAGACCATTGGTTTCCACCATTCCAAAAGCAATGAGTGTCAGTAGCATCTGAGGCCTATATAAATGCTCCCCTATCTTCCTGTAATCTTCTCCTTGACATTTCCACCAATGCATTTTGAAGTTGCCTTAATCTGTGACGTTTTTGTTCTATGAAACTTGAAAACTTCATAAACATGAAATATGGGGTAACCTACATATGTGTTCTTAGAACATGGTCACTCAGAAATGGCTCCAGAATGAATTTCCTCTATTTCTTTTAAGGTGAGAGCTGTGGTGGATTGTTGGTTGGTTGGATGGTTGGTTGGTTGGTTGGTTGGTTAGTAGGTTTTATGGTTTGTTTATTTGTTTGTTTTTTATCAATAGCATCATGAAATCTGAAGTATTTAAAAGTTTTGATTTATAATTTTCTTTGTTCTACTACTATAAAAATCAATCACCCTGGGACGTGAAATAAATTGGAGTAAACTAAATCTGTATTCACAGGCCCTGGTCACTCATATACTTTATTCCATTTAAGCTTATTTTGCACTGATAGTAGACATCAATTTTAGAGAAGATGCTATTTGAGTTTCTAGAATATGTAATGTTGAAGTTGCTGAATATAAATGAAAGAGAAAAATATTTGTAACTTTGCATAGAAAAGTGTTATCTTCAATCCAGCAAATATGAGACTAATAGCTGAATTTTTAAAAAGAATAAATATAAGCATAACACAGAGGATTATTTGTAACAGTACTGAAAGAAAATAGTACAAGTTCAAAGTTCTATAATGAGAAAAATAACATTTTAAAATTAATATCAGATATTCCAAACGAAAACAAGTCAGACAGAATTTTTTCAGAATACTCCATCATCAAAATAGTGTAATGAGTATTCTCAAGTAAAAGAAAACTTACATCAGAGGAAATAACAAAGATAGAGAAACAAACATCAAGAGGAAAAACTTCTGTCAGTAAACTTAAGTATATTTTGACTGTATATAAATATATATACATATATTTATACATATATCCCATGAGATATAAATATATTTACATATACATGTATATATATACACATGTAACCATAAAGTAAGAATGAAAATGGTCATGAAAATGTAACAGAGCTCTCCAAATATTAAAGAGGCCATTAAGGCATCAATCACTACCTATTTAAGAAATATATTATGTAATAATAAAATAATCGATTTTAATTATATGAAAAATAATATCATTACAAATATATAAACCAAATAGTCAAATAAACTAGAACAGTATACACATCCAATACAATAATTTTAATATAAAACATAGAGGAAAACTGGAGAATTTGAAGCAAACAATTAACAAAATTAATTGCAGCGGCATATAGATAACTGCTACAATAATTACCTGCATGCACATATATGATTACTTAGCATGCGTACATAAGCCATATAAAAATAAGTAACTCAAAAGTCTCAACAGTTTCAAAGAGAATTTCAGCATGGAAGTACACTGTTGGCATAATGTAATAAACTACAGTCAGTCTCAATCCATATAAATCTTACAGAGTTTACTTATAAATAATAAGTGTCCCCATAAAAATTATAATTAAGACAAAAAATTATTTCTGCAGCTTATTTTGGGAAGTTAATGCACCATTGATACCAAGTCTGAAAAGAACATTAAAAGACAGAAAATTATTCATTAATCTCCCTGAAGAACGTCAGTCTGAAACTTCTTTTCAAAATAGGAGCAAAGAAAACCAATAATACTACCAACAAAAGAAAATGAAAATGCAAAAGAATAATACACCATGTTCAAGCTATGTTTATTTTCATTCTGAAAAAAATGGTTATTCATTTCAAACTTTCATTTTATTTACCAAATTACCATAATAAAGGAGTACAAAATCATGTCGCTGTACCACTAAACGTTGAACAAGCCCACAGCACCAATAGTGCTGCCTAGTGATGATAAGCACACTTTGCAAATTAGGAACAGATTGGAACGTTTATATTTTGTAAAAGTTAATCAATTTTTTATAAAAGAGAAAATAAGTATGCTTCAATATTAAATAAAATTTTACCAATATTTTATATTGCTAGCCATAATATATATAAACAACAAAGGAAAAATTCTGACAAAATGTTTACATATGATCTACAATAAAAACTAAAGAATATTACACTTAAAAATTGAAAAGAACATGAAAAGAAAAAGAATTATTCACTAATATCCCTAAAGAACCATTATAAAGAAGGAAAACTGTCTAATTAAGGATAGAAGGTTCCATATTATAAATACAGCCAACCATTGAACTGATCACAGGGTCCCTAATGGAGGAGTTAGAGAAATGACTGAAAGAGTTGAATGAGTTTGATACCCCATAGAAAGAACAACGATATCAACCAGCCAGAGCTCCCAAGATCTAAACCACCAACCAAGGAGTACACATGAAGGGACCCATGGCTCTAGCTGCATATTGTAGCAGAGGATGGTCTTGTGAGGCATCAATGAGAGAAGAGACCCTTGGTCCCCTGACAGCTTGATGCTGCAGTGTAGGCAATTTGGGGAGGCAGGAGTGGGTGGGTGGGTGTGTGAATACCCATATAGAAGCAGGAGAGGGGTGGGATAGGGGTTTTCTGGGGGGTGGTAATCAGGAAAGTTGATAACATTTGAAATGTAAAGAAATAAAATATCCATGAGAGAGAGAGAGAGAGAGATGTTCATTGACCAAGTCAGTACAAAGACTGAATTTAAAAGTCTGAAAAAATTTACTGTTCTGTTATTCAAATCAAAATATTAAGTTCTAGGTCAAGCAGTCTTGAAAAGGAACACCGCTCTTTCTTTGATCTTATTATACTGTTTAACTATAAAGCTCTTGTAATTAAGACAAGGAAATTACTTTGACTATGCAAACATGTATCAAGTTTTAAGTTAGACCTACAGCATATGGGATGGACATGGCCTAGGGCCAGATGCAGTGACAGTAATCAGAGGAAGAGAACAGAAAAATATAGTCTACTAAGGCAGAAACTGTTCCCTGCTGTTCTCTGGCAATGGTTAGTCCTTTTATGTGAAGAGAGAACAGTCTTTGTGGAAGCTTTACCTTCCACAATATGCTCTGATCAATCGTTTGTCAAATGGAGTAGAGATAAAAATATTAAATACAAGACAAGTATATTTCACAGAAAAAGTATTTACATGACCTTAAAGTAAGCAAAGCTATGACATAATATCAAAATTTCAGTAATTTTAATTGAAAAGGAAAAGAACAAAAGAGACTATGAAATCAAAACTCTGCTGAGACAAAAACACTAGGTAGGTAGAATGATAATGTACACATAATGGTTTTGAAATAAAATTTTATCTGTCATGCATTAAAGAATTTGACAAATAAAAAGCTGATAAGCTACTGGGATATAAACAAAATATATCAGTGATTTTAAGACAGATAACAATGCAAAAATCTTTAAACAAGAAAGATAATTATTAAAAGAAATGCTGAAAGTAAAAATATTGCCAGAGACAAAAGTTGATGAAGAGGATGGAGCTGTAGGAGTGTACACATTATTAGGAGGGCCAATTAGGACTTCACTGAGGACTTCATTAAATGGACTCATTTGAAGACTGAAATTCAATATTTATCTGTATTCTCCAAAAGGTCAGTGTAAAACTGTTAAAGATAAAATTAAAAAATAATTATCAATTGTTTTAAGGTTAAAAAATATAACCAAATAATAAAATACTACATATCAATTTAAATTTTTAAGTAAAATTCTATAGTCAGTGGTTGGAATGTATTTCACAGTTCAATTACAAAAAAAAGTATGCATTGGGTAACTAAAATCCCAATGAGTAAAATGCATAAACATGTGCTATTAAAACACAGAGCAGTAATTAATCATCGGAGACTTGAAAAGGGATCTTAATTTCTGGACTTCCCCCTTTTTATAACTTTCTCTTTTAAAGCAGTGGAATAAGAACTACACACAGAAATGCTTTATAAGACACACCAAAATATGATCAAAAGAGCAAGAAACAAACACCCATGAACCATCATTCTTTACAACCCCAAGGAAAGAAAGACACAGATATCCATGACTGTATGTTATTAAACAAAGTATATGCTGCAATAGAGAAGACAGGCAATCATCTCATATCTCAAGATCAAGAGCCGCCCTGAATCAGTATGGAACAGTGCTTGTTGTACAACGCTGGAGACCTGCATCTGACCCTCAGAACTCACAGAAAGGTTCAAAGAGTGAACCAAGTCCATAAACTTGTCCTCTGACCTCAACATATACTCTGTGACACACATACATATACACCATATATAACACCAAACAATAAGAGTAATAAATAACAAATTAAAATCTGATCAGTCAATACAGACAAGTTAGAACACATTCTAGTGACACTGAGAAGAGATTAAAACCTAATCAAACAATGTTAAGAGTCATGGTGATATTGCTAGAGTGGAGAATAAGAGTGAGAAATGTGGACAGGCCATCATGGCTTCCTCCACGGACCTGTCATATTCTGTGTTTCGACTTACCCTGTGTTAACACAGGTCTTTATTTTATCACAGCTCATGTAGATGGGCTTTTAAGATATGTGCACTATCCTTTACGTGTACTGTACTTCAATATTTTTAATGATTAAAAATTGGACACTGAGAAGAATATAAAGAGGAAAGGCAGTACATGCAGGCTTCAACCTAAGGCTTTGAAAACCTAGTAAAGGAGAACACAAAGAGATCAGAAGGAGGAAAATTAAAAGTACTAGGAGCAGAGATGACCTCCCCAATGTATAGGGAAATCTATGCAAAAGCGAATCCCATTTATCAGAAGAAATCAAAGGAGTTTAAAGAGAATCATAACTAGCAATCACTTTAAAGAGGTTGGATGTGGCTTGCCCATCCGTCAACTGTGAAGTCTGCTCTAAAGAATCGCTTTGTTGTTTTGTAAAAACTGAAGAATGCAGTTTTGATCGTCCATTTAAAAACCAAATGTATATGAGTGGTCAAATCTTTAACAAAGGACATAACATAAGATGCACCAGGAAGTACCCTGTGCCCCCTGTGAAGTGTATGTGTTAGAGCATCAGCCACCAGAAGGACTGTAAATGATAAGGGAACAATGAAAATTAAATGAGGTTTTAGAGTGGGTCCATGATCAGTAGGATAATGAAGCCTGGAGGAGTTCACCAGTTCTAAAATCCTTGCTAGGATATCTGCAGATCAAGGAAACAGCTTTTCCAACACTGCATTGGCTAGATGCTGACCATGGGCATATCAGCCTTTAAAGATGTGTGGAATGCATTTGTGTTATTTAAGCCCCAGAATATAAAATATTTTGTTACAGAAACCCCCACTCATTAACAGAGATTTGGATACCCAAAAACTGGGGTTCTAGTGAACAAATCTCTAAAACAGAAAGGATGGCTATGGAATTGGGTACTATGGAGTCATGAATAAAAATGGCACAGGGTAAAGAAGATTGACAATGGGACCCTTTGAAGTTATTGCAGGAACACTAGATCTCTAGTTGCATATGTAATAGAGGACCTGGATTCTTTCATTCAGACAGGAAGGAAAAATTGATCTAAGTGAAATTAAATTACCTAAGTATAATGCCTGTCTGAAATCTAGGTCACATTTAGTCATGTAAATACAATTTTCTTTGTAATTTCAAATCATGTGTGTGTTTGTAGCTGTTGCTTCTTTAGTTTGTTGTGTTTTGCTTTGTTTGTCAGAGACAGAGGCTTATACTACAGCCCAGGCTGGCCGGGTGTAATCCAGGCTAACCTCTAACTCTAACTCATGGCAATCTTCCTGCATCCGTATATTAGTTACTTTTCTTGGAGCTATGATGGAATATACTAAGGATACTAAGATTTCTTTTGAATTACAGTTGAAGGAGACATTCCATCATGGGGAAATGATGTCATCAGAAGTTTGAGATAGCTGAGTAACACTGCTCACAGTGTTAGTACGCATACATGATAAATGGCCACTCATTCATGTATGGATTGAGGAATTCTTCTGTAGTTTTATTGGAATAATGTGGCTTAATTTGCTCTTTTCTCATGAGCAGAAACATCTTATTTAGCATTTATTAAAATTAGATTAGATTTTAACACAATGTAAAGGATGGCAATGGCTATCTAACCCTAATCCTTTCTCCTTTTTTATTAGATATTTTCTTTATATACATTTCAAATGCTATCCCGAAGGTTCCCTATGCCCTCTCCCTGCCCTGCTCCCCTACCTACCCACTCCCACTTCTTGGCCCTGGCATTCCCCTGTATTGGGGCATATAAAGTTTGCAATACTAAGGGGCCTCTCTTCCCATTGATGGCCTAATCCTTTCTAACGACACATCTCATTAAATTCAATTGATGCAAGTGTTTGCATATAGCCAACACTCCCTGTACTTTGCTTGTCTTACTCAGACAGTTGTATATAAGAGAACTTAGAAAGTTGTAGGGACTTTTTCAATGTTTCTTTATATATTTTTGCAGAAAAAAAAAACCTAAAGATAGCTGAGATTTTTCTGTTCTAGGTGTATCCCAAATTTGTCTGAGAGATTTGCATATGTAGTTCATTTCATCTTTTGATCTCCCATGTCAATATGTAACCTTACAAACCAAAGGGTCATCTGCTGTCCAAAGTATCTAAGGACCCTATGAACAAAGGAGTATTGCATATTCTCCCTCCTATTTCCCCTGTCAAATGACTAAGTTCTATTTTTATCTCAGCTCTCCTTTTTATTCTCTCTTTCTGGCTAGGATTTAGCTTTATTTCAACTGCCATGATGCCCAAGCTGCCTACCTGATCTCTGTGAGTGGGTCTTCATCTTCTAGCCAATCCCTAAGGATGCTGATATCATGAAGTATTGAAAGTAAAGCTAGAGCTGGCAAGGTGCATCACATGCGTCATGCCAGCAGGAGGCAAAGGGTTTGAGAAAACTAGGAGGGGAAACTGGAAAGGGGATAACATTTGAAATGTAAATAAATAAAATATCCAATATAAAATATCCAATAAAAATTTCAAAAATAAACCCAAAACCAAAAAACCTAGGCTACATAGTTCAAGGCCACTCTATAAGGAGACCCTTAAACATACAAACATTGAGCAAACAATAACAACAAAATATAAAGGATGTACATATAAAATACAGAAGAATAAATGAGATAATATCATCTATTATAACATTATTACTGCAAATCTAGGATGGAAACGAGGCCAATATAGACATCCATGACACTTTATGGTTTTGTAGCAACTAGTACTTTGGACTATTGGTCTTAATGAAGCAAAAAACATGCTACATATTTTTGGGGCCTTTTAGATTTTATTCCCCACAGGAAGATGTTCATCTTTCTGCTTTTAATGAGGTGCCTTTGCTATTTATTTCTATAGATTCTTTTTTTTTTTCTTTCCATTTTTTATTAGGTATTTAGCTCATTTACATTTCCAATGCTATACCAAAAGTCCCCCATACCCACCCACCCCCACTCCCCTACCCGCCCACTCCCCCTTTTTGGCCCTGGCGTTCCCCTGTTCTGGGGCATATAAAGTTTGTGTGTCCAATGGGCCTCTCTTTCCAGTGATGGCCGACTAGGCCATCTTTTGATACATATGCAGCTAGAGTCAAGAGCTCCGGGGTACTGGTTAGTTCATAATGTTGATCCACCTATAGGGTTGCAGATCCCTTTAGCTCCTTGGGTACTTTCTCTAGCTCCTCCATTGGGAGCCCTGTGATCCATCCATTAGCTGACTGTGGGCATCCACTTCTGTGTTTGCTAGGCCCCGGCATAGTCTCACAAGAGACAGCTACATCTGGGTCCTTTCGATAAAATCTTGCTAGTGTATGCAATGGTGTCAGCGTTTGGATGCTGATTATGGGGTGGATCCCTGGATAAGGCAGTCTCTACATGGTCCACCCTTTAATCTCAGCTCCAAATTTTGTCTCTGTAACTCCTTCCAAGGGTGTTTTGTTCCCACTTCTAAGGAGGGGCATAGTGTCCACACTTCAGTCTTCATTTTTCTTGAGTTTCATGTGTTTAGGAAATTGTATCTTATATCTTGGGTATCCTAGGTTTTGGGCTAATATCCACTTATCAGTGAGTACATATTGTGTGAGTTCCTTTGTGAATGTGTTACCTCACTCAGGATGATGCCCTCCAGGTCCATCCATTTGGCTAGGAATTTCATAAATTCATTCTTTTTAATAGCTGAGTAGTACTCCATTGTGTAGATGTACCACATTTTCTGTATCCATTCCTCTGTTGAGGGGAATCTGGGTTCTTTCCAGCTTCTGGCTATTATAAATAATGCTGCTATGAACATAGTGGAGCATGTGTCCTTCTTACCAGTTGGGGCATCTTCTGGATATATGCCCAGGAGAGGTATTGCTGGATCCTCCGGTAGTACTATGTCCAATTTTCTGAGGAACCGCCAGACGGATTTCCAGAGTGGTTGTACAAGCCTGCAATCCCACCAACAATGGAGGAGTGTTCCTCTTTCTCCACATCCTCGCCAGCATCTGCTGTCACCTGAATTTTTGATCTTAGACATTCTGACTGGTGTGAGGTGGAATCTTAGGGTTGTTTTGATTTGCATTTCCCTGATGATTAAGGATGTTGAACATTTTTTCAGGTGCTTCTCTGCCATTCGGTATTCCTCAGGTGAGAATTCTTTGTTCAGTTCTGAGCCCCATTTTTTAATGGGGTTGTTTGATTTTCTGAAGTCCACCTTCTTGAGTTCTTTATATATGTTGGATATTAGTCCCCTATCTGATTTAGGATAGGTAAAGATCCTTTCCCAATCTGTTGGTGGTCTCTTTGTCTTATTGAAGGTGTCTTTTGCCTTGCAGAAACTTTGGAGTTTCATTAGGTCCCATTTGTCAATTCTCGATCTTACAGCACAAGCCATTGCTGTTCTGTTCAGGAATTTTTCCCCTGTGCCCATATCTTCAAGGCTTTTCCCCACTTTCTCCTCTATAAGTTTCAGTGTCTCTGGTTTTATGTGAAGTTCTTTGATCCATTTAGATTTGACCTTAGTACAAGGAGATAAGTATGGATCGATTCGCATTCTTCTACATGATAACAACCAGTTGTGCCAGCACCATTTGTTGAAAATGCTGTCTTTCTTCCACTGGATGGTTTTAGCTCCCTTGTCGAAGATCAAGTGACCATAGGTGTGTGGGTTCATTTCTGGGTCTTCAATTCTATTCCATTGGTCTACTTGTCTGTCTCTATACCAGTACCATGCAGTTTTTACCACAATTGCTCTGTAGTAAAGCTTTAGGTCCGGCATGGTGATTCCACCAGAGGTTCTTTTATCCTTGAGAAGAGTTTTTGCTATCCTAGGTTTTTTGTTATTCCAGATGAATTTGCAAATTGCTCCTTCTAATTCATTGAAGAATTGAGTTGGAATTTTGATGGGGATTGCATTGAATCTGTAGATTGCTTTTGGCAAGATAGCCATTTTTACAATATTGATCCTGCCAATCCATGAGCATGGGAGATCTTTCCATCTTCTGAGATCTTCTTTAATTTCTTTCTTCAGAGACTTGAAGTTTTTATCATACAGATCTTTCACTTCCTTAGTTAGAGTCACGCCGAGATATTTTATATTATTTGTGACTATTGAGAAGGGTGTTGTTTCCCTAATTTCTTTCTCAGCCTGTTTATTCTTTGTGTAGAGAAAGGCCATTGACTTGTTTGAGTTAATTTTATATCCAGCTACTTCACCGAAGCTGTTTATCAGGTTTAGGAGTTCTCTGGTAGAATTTTTAGGGTCACTTATATATACTATCATATCATCTGCAAAAAGTGATATTTTGACTTCCTCCTTTCCAATTTGTATCCCCTTGATCTCCTTTTGTTGTCGAATTGCTCTGGCTAATACTTCAAGTACTATGTTGAAAAGGTAGGGAGAAAGTGGGCAGCCTTGTCTAGTCCCTGATTTTAGTGGGATTGCTTCCAGCTTCTCTCCATTTACTTTGATGTTGGCTACTGGTTTGCTGTAGATTGCTTTTATCATGTTTAGGTATGGGCCTTGAATTCCTGATCTTTCCAGAACTTTTATCATGAATGGGTGTTGGATCTTGTCAAATGCTTTTTCTGCATCCAACGAGATGATCATGTGGTTTTTGTCTTTGAGTTTGTTTATATAGTGGATTACATTGATGGATTTTCGTATATTAAACCATCCCTGCATTCCTGGAATAAAACCTACTTGGTCAGGATGGATGATTGCTTTAATGTGATCTTGGATTCGGTTAGCGAGAATTTTATTGAGGATTTTTGCATCGATATTCATAAGAGAAATTGGTCTGAAGTTCTCTATCTTTGTTGGATCTTTCTGTGGTTTAGGTATCAGAGTAATAGTGGCTTCATAAAATGAGTTGGGTAGCGTACTTTCTACTTCTATCTTGTGAAAAAGTTTGTGCAGAACTGGAATTAGATCTTCTTTGAAGGTCTGATAGAACTCTGCACTAAACCCGTCTGGTCCTGGGCTTTTTTTGGCTGGGAGACTATTTATAACTGCTTCTATTTCTTTAGGGGATATGGGACTGTTTAGAAGGTCAACTTGATCCTGATTCAACTTTGGTACCTGGTATCTGTCCAGAAATTTGTCCATTTCGTCCAGGTTTTCCAGTTTTGTTGAGTATAGCCTTTTGTAGAAGGATCTGATGGTGTTTTGGATTTCTTCAGGATCTGTTGTTATGTCTCCCTTTTCAGTTCTGATTTTGTTAATTAGGATTTTGTCTCTGTGCCCTCTAGTGAGTCTAGCTAAGGGTTTATCTATCTTGTTGATTTTCTCAAAGAACCAACTCCTCGTTTGGTTAATTCTTTGAATAGTTCTTCTTGTTTCCACTTGGTTGATTTCACCCCTGAGTTTGATTATTTCCTGCCGTCTACTCCTCTTGGGTGCATTTGCTTCCTTTTTTTCTAGAGCTTTTAGATGTGTTGTCAAGCTGCTAGTATGTGCTCTCTCCCGTTTCTTCATGGAGGCACTCAGAGCTATGAGTTTCCCTCTTAGAAATGCTTTCATTGTGTCCCAAAGGTTTGGGTACGTTGTTGCTTCATTTTCATTAAACTCTAAAAAGTCTTTAATTTCTTTCTTTATTCCTTCCTTGACCAAGGTATCATTGAGAAGAGTGTTGTTCAGTTTCCACGTGAGTGTTGGCTTTCTGTTATTTTTTTTGTTATTGAAGATCAGCCTTAGTGCATGGTGATCTGATAGGATACATGGGACAATTTCAATATTTTTGAATCTGTTGAGGCCTGTTTTGTGACCTATTATGTGGTCAATTTTGGAGAAGGTACCATGAGGTGCTGAGAAGAAGGTATATCCTTTTGTTTTAGGATAAAATGTTCTGTAGATATCTGTCAGATCCATTTGTTTCATCACTTCTGTTAGTTTCAGTGTGTCCCTGTTTAGTTTCTGTTTCCATGATCTGTCCATTGGTGAAAGTGGTGTGTTGAAGTCTCCCACTATTATTGTGTGAGGTGCAATGTGTGCTTTGAGCTTTACTAAAGTTTCTTTAATGAATGTGGCTGCCCTTGTATTTGGCGCATAGATATTCAGAATTGAGAGTTCCTCTTGGAGGATTTTACCTTTGATGAGAACAAAGTGCCCCTCCTTGTCTTTTTTGATGACTTTGGGTTGGAAGTCAATCTTATCAGATATTAGGATGGCTACTCCAGCTTGTTTCTTCATACCATTTGCTTGGAAAATTGTTTTCCAGCCTTTTATTCTGAGGTAGTGTCTATCTTTTTCTCTGAGATGTGTCTCCTGTAAACAGCAAAATGTTGGGTCTTGTTTGTGTAGCCAGTTTGTTAGTCTATGTCTTTTTATTGGGGAGTTGAGACCATTGATGTTAAGAGATATTAAGGAAAAGTAATTGTTGCTTCCTGTTATTTTTGTTGTTAAAGTTGGCATTCTGTTCTTGTGGCTGTCTTCTTTTAGGTTTGTTGGGGGATTACCTTCTTGTTTTTTCTAGGGCATTGTTCCTGTTCTTGTATTGGTTTTTTTCTGTTATTAACCTTTGAAGGGCTGGATTGGTGGAGAGATAATGTGAGAATTTGGTTTTGTCGTGGAATACTTTGGTTTCTCCATCTATGGTAATTGAGAGTTTGGCTGGGTATAGTAGCCTGGGCTGGAATTTGTGTTCTTTTAGTGTCTGTATAACATCTGTCCAGGCTCTTCTGGCTTTCATAGTCTCTGGTGAAAAATCTGGTGTAATTCTGATAGGCTTGCCTTTGTATGTTACTTGACCTTTTTCCCTTACCGCTTTTAGTATTCTATCTTTATTTAGTGCATTTGTTGTTCTGATTATTATGTGTCGGAAGGAATTTCTTTTCTGGTCCAGTCTATTTGGAGTTCTGTAGGCTTCTTGTATGTTCATAGGTATCTCTTTCTTTATATTTGGGAAGTTTTCTTCAATAATTTTGTTGAAGATGTTTGCTGGTCCTTTGAGTTGAAAATCTTCATTCTCATCCACTCCTATTATCCGTAGGTTTGGTCTTCTCATTGTGTCCTGGATTTCCTGGATGTTTTGAGTTAGGATCTTTTTGCATTTTCCATTTTCTTTGATTGTTGTGCCGATGTTCTCTATGGAATCTTCTGCACCTGAGATTCTCTCTTCCATCTCTTGTATTCTGTTGCTGATGCTCAAATCTATGGTTCCAGATTTCTTTCCTAGGGTTTCTATCTCCAGTGTTGCCTCACTTTGAGTTTTCTTTATTGTTTCTACTTCCCTTTTTAGGTCTAGTATGGTTTTGTTCATTTCCATCACCTGTTTGTATGTTTTTTCCTCTTTTTCTGTAAGGACTTCTACCTGTTTGATTGTGTTTTCCTGTTTTTCTTTAAGGACTTGTAACTCTTTAGCAGTGTTCTCCTGTATTTCTTTAAGTGATTTATTAAAGTCCTTCTTGATGTCCTCTACCATCATCATGAGATATGCTTTTAAATCTAGGTCTAGGTTTTCGGGTGTGTTGGGGTGCCCTGGACTGGGCGAAGTGGGAGTACTGGGTTCTGATGATGGTGAGTGGTCTTGGTTCCTGTTAGTAGGATTCCTACGTTTACCTTTCGCCATCTGGTAATCTCTGGAGTTAGTAGTTATAGTTGACTCTGTTTAGAGATTGTTCTTCTGGTGATTCTGTTACCGTCTCTCAGCAGACCTGGGAGACAGATTCTCTCCTCTGAGTTTCAGTGCTCAGAGCACTCTCTGCTGGCAAGCTCTCTTACAGGGAAGGTGCTCAGATATCTTGTTTTTGGACCTCCTCCTGGTCGAAGAAGAAGGCCCAAAACAGGGCCTCTCTCAGAAGCTGTGTTGCTTTGGCAGTTCCCAGAAGCTGTCAGCTTCTGTGGTGCAGACTCTCACCTGTGCAGACTAAAATCCTAAGTTCCAGGGAGTCCTGGAACCAAGATGGTGACCGCTGCTCCTGAGGCCGAGGCCGTCTCCCGAGCCAGGCGGACACCTGTCCTCTGGTCCGGATGGTGGCCGGTTATCTGCGGCCCGCCCAGGCTGCTGCCTCAGCGGCTCTGTGCTTCCGCCCGTCCCAGAAGCTGTCCGGTTCTCTGGTGCACCCTCTAACCTGTTCAGACTAATTTCCTAGGTCCCGCGGAGTCCCGGAACCCAGATGGCGACCGCTGCTGCTGAGGCTGAGGTCGCCTCCCAAGCCAGGCGGACACCTGTCCTCTGGTCTGGATGGTGGCCGGTTGTCTGCGGCCCGCCCAGGCTGCTGCCTCAGCGGCTCTGTGCTTCCGCCCGTCCCAGAAGCTGTCCGGTTCTCTGGTGCACCCTCTAACCTGTTCAGACTAATTTCCTAAATTCTGCTGAGTCCCGGAACCAAGATGGCGACCGCTGCTGCTGAGGCTGAGGTCGCCTCCCAAGCCAGGCGGACACCTGTCCTCTGGTCCGGATGGTGGCCGGTTGTCTGCGGCCCGCCCAGGCTGCTGCCTCAGCGGCTCTGTGCTTCCGCCCGTCCCAGAAGCTGTCTGGTTCTCTGGCGCCATTCTATAGATTCTTTTCGTACTTCCTGCTTGTAAACAGCTCTGTACTCAGCACTGCATGAAAGTATCCCTTAAGAAAAGTCTATGTGTAATTAAAAATTCATGTTCTATAGAAATGTAGATTTATGAATATAAAATAATGACTCATTATGATTATGCTTTCACAAATCTGTCATTTTTTATTAGGATTTCTTCTGGGTTCAGTAAATTTAGGTCTCTGACAACCTTATGACAACCCACATAAAAATGTCAGTGACTCATAAAATTAGAAAATCATTAGTTCCTTTATACAAAGAGAAATCCAAGTTACTTGAGCTTTTGTAATTATGCAAAAAATTATGAATTTTCTTGAAACATTGAAGATGCCTCTGGTTTTTCTCAAATATTTTTGAAATTGTACTGATTCTTATAACACAAATCTCAAATACAATTTAAAAATTGACTCTTTGAGGGTGAGGAATCGCAGATCTTCTATCATTTATGGAAACTTAGAAATTTCAATAAGTCCTAGAGTTGGAAAGTCCTTGAGCCTGGGTGTGAAACAGCATGATATATTTAATATAATGAAGCTGTGTACTTAAAGCAAATTTATTTTTAAATGTATAAATCCAAAATTCGTGATACAAATTCTATAAATCCAAAATAGGATTTAATAACTATTATAGATTTAGACATAATATATGGTTTTTATCTCCAAACATTTACATAGATTTACATAGGTTATATGATGTAACCACAGAAGCCATGAAGGTAGAAATAGGAGCACAGGGAACTCCAGAGAGGGAGAAAATTAGGCATGGGTGGGATGAAGGGAAAACAGAGGTGTGATTTCACTGAAGATGGAGATGGAAGGGAATAAAGAGGGAGAGGAAGGGAGGAAAGGTACATAAAATTAAGGATGTTTAAAAGTTCTTAAGGCTTATTGGATTTATAGAAGATTTATTTATAGTATTAAAAATAAAAGAATATATTTTGAAAGTAGGAGCTACAACAGTAGAACATAGCAAAGCCAAACAAGACAATTTGCCAAGAATTGAAAAGCAAAGAGAGCGTCTCACTTCCCAGGAGATCATCCAATCAGAGTTTTTATTTTGTCTCTCTACGACCTTGTGACCTTCTGGTTGATAGTCTTCATCTTCAAAGAAGTCAGTACTTCACAGGGCTGTAAAACAGTGGTCAAGGGAACAGGACTATTTATTTCTTCTCCTGTGTGACCTAACACATTTAGAGAAGATAACAATGAATTCATGATTAACAGAAAAAAATCGACTTGCTTATCTATAGTGAAAGAAAAAACTGACCCCATGTAGCTCCTGAAGGATTCCTGGGAGACATTCTACTCTTGCCACGCCCAGGAAATAAAAATCTCCAACAAGCACAAGCAAAGAAGCTAAAGATAACATCATTTTTTTATTCTTTTTTAAATGCTTAATCATTTTTTATTCAATACTTTATTTATTTACATTTCAAATGTTATCACCTTTCCTGACCCCCACTCCCCACCCTCTTAACCACCTATCCCATTCCTGCTCCTCCTGCTTCTATGAGGGTGTTCCCCACTCACCCACCCACCCACTCCTGCCTCCCTGCTCTCATATTCCCCTACACTGGGGCATCCTTCACAGGACCAAGTGCCTCTTCTCCCATTGATGCTCGACAAGGCCATCCTTTGTTACAATATGCAGCTGGAGCCATGGGTCCCTCCATGTGTACACTTTGGTTGGTGGTTTAGACCCTGGGAGTACTGGTTGGTTGATATTGTTCTTCCTATGGGGTATCAAACCCATTCAGCTCCTTCTAACTTTCTCTAACTCTTCCATTGGGGCTTCTGTGCTCAGTCCAATGGATGCCTGTGAGCATCTGCCTCTGTATATGTCAGGCTCTGGCAAAGCCTCTCAGGAGACAGCTATATCAAGCTCCTGTCATCAAGCACTTCTTGGCATCCACAATAGTGTCTGCATTTGACAAAATACCATTGAGAGCAAATACAGAGATAAAGATAACATCTTAAAGGAAATATATATATATATATGTGTGTGTGTGTGTGTGTGTGTGTGTGTGTGTATGTGTATGTGTGTGTGTGTGTATATATATATATATATATATTCTATGGTGGAGAAGTGGAGCTCTGAAGACAACTTGCAGCAGCTAGGTTTATCTCCTAGCAAGTAGGTTTTAGTAATTCAACTCTGGTTGTCAGACTCCATAACAAATAGCTTTACCTGATAAATGAATGACCAGGGTAGGGAAGGTATGAGTGTAGATTGTACTAGAAAATACTGTTTTTCATGGGTCAAAAGAAAAATCCAGAATTCTGACCTTCTTTCCACTAGGATTTTTCTTCAGTCATTGGTATAAAACAAAAGCAATGTTATAGATCTTTTTCTTGAATCTCATATTTTGTTCCCCAGTACAAAATAGGTGAGAGGGTGAGTTTGGTCCATCTACCCCTCTTTTCATTGATATGGAAAAGTAAGTCTAGACAAATGGTGGAGCCGTTTTTTTTTATCATTATCCATTGTCTTGGTTCTTTTGACTACGTCTAGAAAGATTTTATGTCATTTCTTCAACTAATTTTGTCATGTGATTGCTTCTTGAATGGACATACAACATATTCTCTGAGTTATTAACCATAGCTACATGTCTGGTAAATAAGATATCATGTGAACTATATAGATATATCAAAGTTTGTTTGATTTTCTGTACTCTTAGACGAACTACCTTAACCTTAAAGTTTAAAAAGTCAATTAAATTTAAGTTACAAAAGTTTAAAGTGCTGTGTAATATTAGTAGTGAAGTTTGGCACACAGAAAAACAAACATTATGTTGTTATGAACTAACTAGTACCCTGGAGCTCTTGACTCTAGCAGCATATGTATCAAAAGATGGCCTAGTCGACCATCACTGAAAAGAGAGGCCCATTGGACATGCAAACTTTATATGCCCCAGTACAGGGGAATGCCAGGGCCAAAAAGGGGGAGTCGAGGGGAGGAGAATGGGGGGGAGGGTATGGGGGACTTTTGGGATAGCATTGGAAATGTAAATGAGGAAAATACCTAATATATATATATATATATATATATGAAAAAACATTAAAACTATTACTTTAGTAACAGTGTCACTATTGCTGCAATAAAACATCATGACTGAAGCAGCAAGGGGATAAAAGAGTTTATTTGACTTACTCTTCCGTATCACTGTTTATCATGGAAGAAAGTCAGGACAGGAAATCAAGCAGGGCAGGAGCCTAGAGACTGGAGCTGATACACAAGTCATGCAGGGGTGCTACATACTGGCTTGCTCTCTCTGGTTTTCTCAGCCCGTTTTCTTAAAGAACCCAGAAGCAACAGCCCATGGATGGGCTCTCACCCACCAATCACCAATCACTGCTTAAGGAAAGGGCCTACAGCTCATATCTTATGTAGTACCTTTTAAATTGTGCTTTCATCTTTTAAGAGAACTGTAGCTTATATCAAGTTGATAGAAAATTAGCCAGCATAAAAGCTGTCTTCAACAGTGAAAGTTTACTTTCCACAGCAGACATCAGTCTGAAACACCCATTGAGTAGAAGACATAGAAGTGGTAACTGCTCAAACTATTAACTGGATGAATTATTTATTTAAATATATGTTATCATGTTCCTGGTAAAATGAAGTAATGTCCTCAAGAAATATAAACACTTGGCAAGTACTTCTGATACAGCCATTGTGTTTATTCTACTCAACATCTGTTCCCACTATGTCTCATGGTTTTCAGAAAAAGAGTTGAGCTTTGGTATCAACACAGGCTGAGCACAAAAACACAGAAAAATACACGTATTCATTAAAGAAAACAAAAAATGGGACTAACAAACAGTGACAGGATCCTTGTGAACATATAAGATGACTTTGACTAGAAGATATATATAATATTAGTTTTGTAATGTAGAATTTATTGAACAGATTCTATTTAATATTATGTGAAGAAAATTTTAAGCCTAGACTAATGTATTATTGGCATAGGCTTAGACATGACAATGCATGATAGTGGAATTAGATTATTAGATAGAAATCAGATTATTGCTCTGAAAGAGCTCTGAGAAAGGAACCAAATGTCTCCAAAAGTTAACAAGTTCAGATTGCATTTCTGTGTGTAACTGAAACACTCTTCCCTACCACTGTGATTCAAGGGATATCCTCCTAGCAAAGAAGCTCCTACTGAAAAAAAGGACACCTGCCTCTGTGACAACCCTGTTAATGAGGTCTTTGTAGTTGTCTGTAGGACACATTTCCAAGACACTGGGTTCCCTCTTATCCTAGAATGCACACATTGGAGGTATCAGAAGTTAATATAATTTCTATTATTTCCAATAATTTTGTTTTATTCACTTTACACGCCAATCTCATCCCCCTCCCTCCTCTCCTCCCAGTCCCACCCTTACAAATCTCTTCCTGCATTATTACCCCACCCCTTCTCCTCAGAGAAGAAGTGCCACCCTGCAATATATAGTCCCAACAAGACTAGGCTCATCCTCTCTTGCTAAGGCAAAACCATGCAGTCCAGGAAGGGGAAGGGAATTTGTCTACAAGCAACAGAGTTAGAATCAATGCCTCCCACTCCTGCTCCAATTGCTAGGGGAACCATATGAAGATCAAGCTGCACATCTGCTACAAATGTATAGGGGGGCTAAGTCTGGCCCCTGCATGCTCTCTGGTTGGTGGTTCTGTCTCTGTGTGTCCCCATGGGCACGGGATAGTTGACTCCATAGCTCTTTTTGTGGTATCCTTAACCCCTCAATAGACTCTCTCAGTGTCCATCACCCACTCTTCCACAAGACTTCACAAATTTTGCTGGATGTTTCACTGTGAGTCTCTGCATCTATTTCTACCTGATTCTGGATGAAGCCTCTAAGAAGATAGTGATGTTAGGCTCCTGTCTGTAACCATAGGAGAGTATCATTAATAGTATTGGAATGACTCTCTCACGTGGGGTGGGTCTCAGGTTGGGGCAGTCATTGGTTGGCTAATCCCTCAGTCTCTGCTCCAACTTTATCCCTGAACATCTTGTTAGAAGAACAAATTTTGGGTTGAAAGTTTTGTGGGTAGGTTGATGTCCCCCTCCCTCTACTGGATGTCTTGCTTGGCTGCAGAAAGTGGTTCAGTCTCTATATCCCCTCTGGTAGGACACTGAGCTAGAATTATTCCCACAGACTCCTCATAGCTTCCCCTGTCCTAGGCCTCCAGCTAATCTCAGAGATGATCTCTACCAATTTCCATTATCACTCCCAGCCCTCTCCAGATCCTCTTCTCCCCACATCCGATTCCCCTTTCTCCTCTTTCCACATTCCCCTAGTTCCCTCTCCTCATCCACCTCCCATGACTATTTTGTTTCCCTTTCTGAGTGAGATTCACCCATCCTTCTGTGGGTCCTCCCTGTTTCTTTGGGTCTGTGACTTGTAACACGATATCCTGAACTTTATAGCTAATGTCCACTTATAAGTGAGTACAGACCATACATATCTTTCTGGGTCTGAGTTACCTCACTCAATTTCTAGTCATTTGCCTACAAATTTTATGTTATATTTATTCTTTATAGCTAAATAGTATTCTATTGTGTGGTTGTTCCAGGTTTTCTTAACCCATTCTTCAAAAGAGGGACACATAGGTTGTTTTAAACTTCTGGCTACTATGAACATAGTTGATTACATGTCCCCGTGGTATAGTGGGGAATCTTCTTTTTCTTTTCTATTTTCAAATTATCTTTTTTTCAAAAAATATTTTAACTATTAAATTGAGAAAGCCAATTCAGTACAAACAATGAAACATGATGCCTAATGGGCAGGGGGTAGAAATTATTTGAAGTGACCAGTAACCTATATTACATGCAAAAGTCCAAACCTCTTAGAAGGAAACATCTATCTCTAGGATTACACACTGGTTTCCCAAATAGAACACAGGCCAATAATCTGAAGATTAAGTCCTGGAATCCATGAAAATTAGGATAAAAATAATTGTACAATGTTGTCCTTTGACCTCTATATTGACCATGGCCTGCAATCCAACCCTTACAAGCAGGCACAGGTACACATAAAGACAATGAATTAAAAAAAATCAAAAAGTTGGTAAATTAGATGTCATAAAAATTATAAGTGTTCATTCCTAAAAACACAATATCATGAAGCTAAAATAAGGCTCAAGGAATGAGAGGCTAAATTTGAAAATCAAGAAAAACATGAGAAATTATCTCATAAAAATAAGGAATTTTAAAACAAAATATTAAAATACTAATAATTAAATTTTAAAATGGTCAAAGACGTTAAATAGCCATAAACTCCAAACCTGTGGACTGTGACTGTCCAAATGGTTTTGACTCTTAAAAAGATAATCAATATTATTAGTTATTAGAGATAAATGACCAAGTTAATAGGTGAGAGCATTTGACACTAGGGCATATAAGAATTTAAAAGTCGCTGGGTGTGGTGGCCCACACCTTTAATCCCAGCACTTGGGAGGCAGAGGCAGGCAGATTTCTGAGTTCGAGGCCAGCCTGGTCTACAGAGTGAGTTCCAGGACAGCCAGGGCTATACAGAGAAACCCTGTCTCAAAAAACAAAACAACAACAATAACAACAACAACAACAACAACAACAACAACAACAACAAAAAGAATTTAAAAGTCGACAATAAGTTGTGCTTAGAGGGATACATAACAATTTGAGCCCTTATATTCCTAGTGGAAATGTGAAATGCTTTGAGTCACTTTGGAGAAGACATTGGCAATTCCTTCTAAAGTAGTAAGTACAGATTTAAGGATTGATAATAAGAACTTGTAAGTTTCTTTTCACGTAAATCTACAATTGGACAGAAAGACAAAATATGGAACTAAACCAATATATATCAAATCAAGAATGATAAATAAATCTACATTATCTGTACAATGCAAGATTATTCACCCATAAACAACCAAGTATATGCATACAGTATAACATTGATCCCCTGTGAAAACATTATCCTAAGTGAAAGAAAAGAATCACAAAATTGCACCCTATGTGATGTCATTTCTGCTAGCTATATAAAACAGATAAATCCACAGCAAAGAAAAGTAAACCACAGGTTATCAGGGGTTTGAGGTTGGAAAGAGACACACAGGATGCAAACTAATATCTATAAATAAAGGACTTTCAGAAGGATGGATGAATGTACTGTGAAATTGGACCTTCTGATGATTGCTTAATTCTGAGTTATAAATTTGAATAGAATGGATTTCATAATATGTGAATTATATATAAATAAATCTGTTGTTTGAAACAAAACCTAGTAGAAACCTGAATAGATATATCTATACAGGGATAAAGATCTCTATCAAAGAGATTTTAAAGAGAAAATAATAGTGATGAGCATCACTTCAACAGTCCCAGCATGAACAATTTCTGTGACCTTAGCACCATAATAAAACCAGGACACTAACATTGATAAAGTAGTATTAATTAAACTAGAGGCTTGTTCAAATTTTGAGTTCCTACTATTAATTTCCTTGTTTCTGTTCTGTTCCATTCTGATAATAGAGAATGAGAGAACAATGTATCCTATCTCCTTCATCTTTTTAAGTATTTGCAACTCAGAAATTAAGGATTATAAAGTCCTTTGAGATTAGAAGAAAGGAATGTCAAAAGAGAGGAAAAGGAGCAGTGGAAAAAGAGTAAAGCTTTTAGGATGAAAGAGTAAAGATGCTTTATATTCAGTGCACGATATGCTATGAACTTCAGTGTAGTCTGCAAATGTAGCCAAATAAAACATATGGTGTTTATCAACTTCAATTAAACCTACCTGAATATGGTTCATAGTTGATCCCTTAAGAGTTTGGTCAGTAAACATAATACCAGTCACACTGTCAGCCAGCATTGCACATGATCTCACAGACCATTGGACACATACTCATATCTATTATCTTTAGGGCCCTAGAAGCTTAGATTATGCTGGGAAGCCTGAGTCTAGGATGCGGCTTCCCAAGGTTCAGCATGACCAGTCTTTTAGTGTTTTCCTTAAATGTTTACAGGGAATAGGAGCAAGTTATTAGTTCTTGTGCCAACAACACAAGGACATTTCTTTTCAAACCTATCCTAAAGGTATTGCTGTCTTAATTTTCTCAATAAATTTGTTTTGCAAGTGACTCTTTTAGCCTTATACAAATGTCCCAAGGCAAAGACTATGCCTTTCTTACTGAATGAAGGGAAATGAAGTAGAAGAATCACAAATCACGCTAGTAAATATGTAATTTATCTTTTTCTACTGAAAATATAAGCAATTCAGTGGTAAATGCTAACTAGGGAATACTCCAATTTTATACAAGTATCTTTAATCCAGACTTGAGGAGGTCAAAGGAAGTTCCTAGAAAGATTAACATCTAAATTGAAATCTGGGAGGTAAGTTAATTGTTAGTCAGAGAAGGAAGGGTGGGAGTGGGTGCTGCTGAACAAGGCCCCTTTGAAACACTGAAAGCAATCTAGACTCCATACATCATAACAGCATAACATAACTGTCTATGGTGTGGGGGAGAGGGTATCCTGAGAAAAAGAAGAGTTATGCTTCATTGACATGCAAGCACATAATGAAAACTAAAGAATCTGGGCTTTAGCATCTAGGCAAAAGTACAGTGTTTACAATCTACCAAATATGCTTAAAACAAACTCTTATTTTTATTTGGTAAGTCATATTGGCTACAATGTAGAAAACAGAGGTTGGAGACTAGCCCAGGTAGTTTGTGAAAGCAATATGAAAATCTAAAGAAACCACTGTAGCACTCTTAAAATGATCTCCTCTTGAAATGACAGTATGGCCCTGAGAAGTAGCAGAGAAATAGAGGAATGTGGGCTTGGTTCACAAATAGGAACTTATAAATCACTTGAAGTGACAATATTACATTTCATTAGGTCTAAAATATCGATTTAATATTGCCATTTTTATATATTAAGGAAGCAAGCTTGGCAGCAAATAAAACATGGCACCCATGAAGCATCACAGTTTCAGATGTGAAATGTGACCAGAAAACTACATTGTAGAATTGATGAAACACAGTAGAACAGCTGTGTAGGAGGACAGGAGAGACTCAGGGAGGTGAGCAACTGGGTAAGAGATGAGTGAGTGAGCTGGAATTGGCTAGATAGGACAGTGAAGGTGAGAGAGTTGCTGATGTTCAGTTTGAGTATACTGTAATCAAAACACCAGTGCCACGATTACATGGAAAGGTTTCAAGTCAATTTGTTGTATTCATCTTGAGATTAATTTGGGGCTCTCTGCTATAGATAAAATTATGGCAATTTCAGGGTATATATCCATGAGAAATAAACCTGATATAAAATATAACAGTGGGCTTGGGGGCGGTAATCAGGTTCTAACCCAACTGTGAAGCCTGTTGAAAAGCATGAATAAGTGGGACAGCAAGATATTCCCAAGGGTACAATACTAGCAAGAATGATATAAGGATAATCAACTACATTCTGACCGAATTTGAAGCCTGCTCCACTGATGGAAAGTGTGCCTGCTTTGTAAATCTTGCCAAGAATACATGATTGAGGAGTTCATGGGCCCCATGAGTGAACTTACTACTGTTATTTAACTAAATGGACATTGTATTAAACTGTTGTCTAAATTCACATGCCTCTGTCCATTGATTAGTGCAGGCTTCAGTCCTCATCAGAGAAGATTCTTTGTGGAGTGCATGGTGATTAATAGAGAAATTCACATTCTGTCAACGTACGGAGAATTAGCGGCAGTGGAATTCTCAGTTACAAATGGGGTATCTATATCCCACCCCCTCTTCAATGTTCAGGTACTATAGCACAAGACAGGTAAAAGACCATAAGAACTAGAGGTAAAAGAAGGGTAAAGCAAAGCAAGGTGTTCTTGACATGACTAGAGTACTACCTTCATGAACTCTAAGCAGCTGTGGCTGCCTGAACAGGATCAAACCAGTCAACATTCTAGCATGGAGAAGGGAAGAGATCATGAGCCCCTCGCCCATATCTAAAATCTGTTGATTTTCCTTCAAAGGAGCAAACAGTTTTTCTTAAAGTGTGATGATCCCTCATAAGTACACACTCCAGTGGATGGACCCACACTCAAAAATATATGGGCATTAAAAATGTAGTTAATGGACTATGTAAAGAAAGAAAAAAAAGAGAGAAAACAGGAATTTGGGTTATAGGGATCTGTGAGTAGATCTGAAAGTAATAAGGTAGAGAACTTAATGTAAAAATGATCAAAACATGTTGTGAGAATGAAAGAAATTCTCAATTTACCAATATAAGCATTGTATTAAACCAAAAGAAGATGGAGAGGCATGAGGGGTACATGGAAAAATTCCTGGAAGAATGCAACAGGAAGAAACCATTTGCATATAAAAGAATGGGGCCTATTGAAGATCAAAATTGCCAATACATTGATATCAGACTATTAGTGTTCAGGATTCTGGGAAAATAAATTTATGCTGTTTAATCCATCCCATCTTGAGTATTCTGTTAAAGAAACCTTAGAAACCAATACCACACAATAGACAATCCATTCTACTAATCAGAGATATATTAAAGAAAAGAAAGAATTAAAGAGGACAGGAATAGAGGGTAGGAAGGGATGAAGAAATGTAAGAAATTGAATGCTGTACTGACTGGTTTATGTCTCAAAATAACACACCTAGACTCATCAGAGAAGAAGAAGCTTCAGTTGAGAAAATACCTCCATGAGATCCAAGTGTAAGGCATTTTCTCAGTTAGTTATCACTAATTAATTAGTTGGTGAAGGCCCAGCCCAATTGTGGATGGTGCCATGCCTAGATTGGTGTTCCTGGACTATAAGAAAAGAGGATGATCAACTAGGGGAAGTAAGCCAGTAAGCATCACCCTGCCATGGCCTCTACATTAGTCTGTGCCTCATGGGTCCAGACCTCCTTGAATTCATGTCCTGGCTTGCTCCAGTGACGGACTATAGATCTAGAAGTGTAAGCCAAATGAACCCTTTCCTTCCCAACTTTCCATTTGGTCCTGCTATTTCATTGCATCAATAAAACCCTGACTAAGCCAAGTAGGAACCAGTGTAGTGGGGTATTGCTGTGATAGACCCGATCATGTTTGGAGTATGATTATGAAAGTACTTTAGAACTTTGGTCTAGAAAAGTTGAGTGTTAAAACCATTGAGTGTTAAGACCTCAGTAGGATGATCAGTAAGAGCTTGGAAGATAAGAATGTTGAGAGCAGTGCCAAAGATGGAGGTCTGGGTTATGAAATTCAGAGGGAAGATTAAAGATTCTCTCAGGGCCATTGATATTTTAATTTCTGATTCTATGGTTCTGGTTAGCCGTGGCTGAACAATATCAGCTTTGATTAACAAGATACCAGAACTGCTAAAGTGATTGTTACTGGGACAATTGATGCTGATTACCTGGAGCTAAGCAGTGGTTAAGAAGAGACCAGCATCACTTGTTGATTTCACTAAGGTGAAATCTTCTGGAAGTGTTTTCTGAGAACACAGAGAAGCTGTGTTCCAGACACAGCCAAGGTTGTAACTCATGTGGGCATCTAGACTTGGTACTAGGTGAGAGTCACCAAAGTAGTACCTATTTTGAAGACATGAAGGTGTCATGGAAAGCAGCTGAATCTTGGCACTCTGAGAGGCCAGGAGGGCATTGGCAAAGGTACAATCTCAGTTGAAGCCCCAGGACTGAAAGGGTCATGCAGAGAAGTTGACGATTGACATCAAGAAGAGAGCCTATGAGAGACTATTTGAGGATGTGTAGCCAAGATGCAGTAGAGGATCCTAGTGGTTTGGAGATGCCAATATCATACAATGCCCTCCAAGAACAGCAGTAGCAGTAGAGTGGAGGCAGGTGGAGCCTAGAAGACTAGTTGTATGCTACAGAGAACAGAGCTAGAGAAATAACCCAAGCCATTTGAAGATGTTCGGAAGATCATGAGTGGACCCCAGTCATTAGAAGGTTGGTGTCTGATTTTACTTTGATTTAATTGTAACTGTGCCCTGAGTTTTCTCTCTTGAAGTAAGAATATCTTTTACTGGAGCCCACAGTTAAGAGACTTTGAATTTTAAAAAGACCGGATTTTAAGAGATTGGTTATTTTAAAAGGATTGAAATTTTAATGTGTAAATTTGTAAAGACTCTGAGACTTTTATGTTATTTAGATCTTGGGTAGCAATACAAAAGTAAGAGTTGTGACATAATAGTGATGTTTTTGTGTGTCAAGTTGACAGGGGTTCAGTTGTACTGGTGGGTTTTGTGTATCAACTGGACACAAGTTAGAGTCTTCAGAAAAGAATAAGCCTCAGTTGAGAAAATGCTTCTATGAGACCCAGCTGTAGGACATTTTCTCAATTAGTGATTAATGGACATGAGGACCCAGGCCATTGTAGGTGGTGCCATCCCTAGGCTGGTGGCCCTGGGTTCTACAGGAAAGGAGGAAGAATAAGCTAGGAAAAGCAAGCCAGTAAGTAGTACCTCACCATGGTGTGAGACCACTGATAAGTTCCTTGTACCCCCAGTGAGTAACTCACTCACATCCACAAATGGGTAGCACTGACTGAACTCTGGGATTAAAAAATAATAATGAATTTACAAAGTTGAAGGCAGCTTCAAATCAGATTTTGATATGATTTTATTGACATGAACTTTCGTGGCATTCACTTTTCTAAGACAATACTCATACAGATTTCACTTGACAATTTGGCTCTTGCAAAGTTCATGGTTTTGTTCTCACTTATTCCCAGTTCTATTTGATATGCCCTATTAACTCAAACTAGTTTCTGTCTCCCTTGCCTAAGCTTCAAGTAAATAAATCCCCATAAGTATGAAGAACAAGTTGAAAAAATTGATTTTATTTCATCAACTCTACACTAAAAGGTACTCATTTTGGGTAATAGCATTAAAGCACATCGGCTACTGAGGTGCACAGAATTCCGGGAATGATCATCTCACACAGGGACGCAGTTGCATAGTAGAATTCTGGTTTGACTAATTTTCTCTCATATTGATGTCAATATTCAACTTAAGAAAATCAGCAATTTCTTGAAACAGGTCTTCAAATAAAAAGTAGACATCATTTGTAGTAGGGTCTTTATATATTTAAAGGAAAATGCAAAGACCCTTCTTGCCCTAAAGTACTGTAATTTTTGTTAACAAAAATATGTATTTCAGGGTCATGGGTACTTGCTTCAAACTCTGTTAGCATGGGTTTGTTCCCTGGGACATACAGCATTGAGGAAGAGATCTGACTCCCAAAATTTTTCTCTAGACTCCATACATATACACTGTGGTACATACACAATAAACAGTAAAACAAATAAATCTTAAAATATGTATTTTGTAGCTTTTTGCCATGAAATTTTACTTCTTCCTTAATGTGTGTAGGAAAACACAACAAAATAAAATCCAGTCAAGCATTCATGGTGGGTGGTAGACTTTTAAAAAGACAATTTTCCTAGTAGCCCAAAACTAGCCTAGTGCTGTGACATTTTTCACTTCTTTTTACTGAAAAACAACTGAATGAAGAGGAAAGATAACTTCAGTGCTATGTCCTACATAGTTCTGGGAATTGACCAGGCTGGACCTGTAAGGGGAATGAAGAAAAGACAAGCACATGGACACAGGAAATGCTGGAATCAGATGGACTGGGATTTCTCATGGAGAAGCCAGAACACACTATAAGCTCAGCATATTGATTATATACAGTTGAATAAGATGGTGGGATTATTACATACAGCTGAACAGGGAGGCACAGTTACCACCTGCAGATAAATGAAGAGGCAGAATTATTATTTACAACTGCACAAGGAGGTGGGTTTAATTGATCTTGATAGGAGGAATCTCTGTAGGGGAGCAGTCTTCAGGCTGCAAACATATGGAAATAGAGAGCAACTTGTGGGCTTTTCCTGCACACACTCAACAGTCCATTCACTCTCAGAGCCACGGAAGGTTTTGCCATCCCTTTGCGTCTCACCTGGGAAAATTTGGGCCTATCATTTCTAGCCTTGGTGTGGGCCTTGGCCATACTTGCCCTCTCGGTGAGCTCAGGATGTGACACTTTGTCCTCACTGTTGGCCAGTGGTATTACATAAGAACCTGGTAACTCTGCCCAGCAACAGCCAGAATCCTGCAGTTTCAAACCATCAGTCACTAACTGTGGATGAGGCTTCTGGGCCAACCCTGGCCCCAGGGAGAGGCATATGGGATCTAACTACTGTTTCTAGCTACTCTCCTATTTCTTTCTGAACCAACAGTATATTTGAGACAAACCTGGGCTCAGATTGCCCACTAGTGCTGAAACAGTGACAACATATCCATGCCAGACTCCCAGAAAATATTGATCTGGGCATCATGTGCTGCTGACAAAACAAAAGTGACTACTGGCTCAGAAAAATGTATCTTCTTAGGAATTCTGGATACACAAACACAAAGAGCCATGTTAAAGAGAATGGAATAAATACCTAGAAACTTTAATGATCCAGTTTCAAAATTAGGCAGAGACTATAAATTCAGTATAGAATTACTATACTATACTATACTATACTATACTATACTATACTATACTATACTATACTATACTATAAATTCAGTATAGAAAGAGTTCAAGTGCGCCCTTAGCCAGAGGAATGTAACAGACATCTACAGAATGTTCTATCCCACAGCAGTTAAATATGTATGATTCTTATAAACACAAGGAATATTCTCCAGACAAAGCATATGACAGTACACAAGGCAATCTCCCTTAGCCTTCTAAAAACTTAATTCTACCAGATATCTTTCTTGACCAAATGGCAATACAACCAGTATCTTCTAAAAGGACCAATACAACCAGTATCTTCTAAAAGGACCAAAAAAAAAAAAAAATTGGAAACTACACAAATGAATGGGGAATAGAAAGCTTAGTGGCCAAAAGATCAAGGGAAAACTCAAGAATAAAAGCAAAATAAATTATTGAAATAAATGGAAAACAGAGGTAACTTACCAAAACCCACAGGAAACAGCAAATGGAATTGTTAAAGAAAAATTAATCAAAAAATGTTTTTCACTATACAGAAGTAATGAGTATTTAGAGTATAAATATATTTAATGTGATTTTTTATTATTATTAGGTATTTATTTCATTTACATTTCCAATGCTATACCAAAAGTCCCCCACTCCCCACCCACCCACTCCCACTTCTTGGCCCTGGCATTCCTCTGTACTGAGGCATATAAAGTTTGCACAACCAATGGGCCGCTCTTCCCACTGATGGCCAACTAGGCCATCTTCTGATACATATGCAGCTAGAGACATGAGCTGGGGGGTGGGCGGGGTTACTGGTTAGTTCATATTGTTGTTCCACCTGTAGGGTTGCAGTTCCCCCCAGCTCCCTGGGTACTTCCTCCAGCTCCTCCATTGGGGACCCTGTGATCCATCCAATAGCTGACTGTGAGCATCCATTTCTGTGTTTGCTAGGCCCCAGCATAGTCTCACAAGAGACAGCTATATCAGTGTCCTTTCAGCAAAATCTTGCTAGTGTATGCAATGGTGTCAGCGTTTGGAGGCTGATTATGGGATGGATCCCTGGGTATGGCAGTCTCTAGATGGTCCATCCTTTCGTCTCAGCTCCAAATTTTGTCTCTGTAACTCCTTCCATGGGTGTTTCCAGTTCTAAGAAGGGGCAAAGTGTCCACACTTTGGTCTTCGTTCTTCTTGACTTTCATGTGTTTCACAAATTGTATCTTATATCTTGGGTATTCTAAGTTTCTGGGTTAATATCCACTTATCAGTGAGTACATATCAAGTGAGTTCTTTTGTGATTGAGTTACCTTACTCAGATTGATGCCCTCCAGGTCCATCCATTTGCCCAGGGATTTCATAAATTCATTCTTTTTAGTAGCTGAGTAGTAGTCCATTGTGTAAATGTACCACATTTTCAGTATCCATTCTTCTGTTGAGGGGCATCTGGGTTCTTTCCAGCTTCTGGCTATTAAAAATAAAGCTGCTATGAACATAGTGGAGCATGTGTCCTTCTTACCTGTTGGAACATCTTCTGGATATATGCCCAGAAGAGATATTGCTGGATCCTCCAGTAGTACTATGTCCAATTTTTTGAGGAACCGCCAGACTGATTTCCAGAGTGGTTGTACAAGCTTGCAATCCCACCAACAATGGAGGAGTGTTTCTCTTTCTCCCCATCCTTGCCAGCATCTGCTGTCACCTGAATTTTTTATCTTAGCCGTTCTGGCTGGTGTGAGGTGGAATCTCAGGGTTGTTTTGATTTGCATTTCCCTGATGATTAAGGATGCTGAACATTTTTTCAGGTGCTTCTCAGCCATTCAGTATTCCTCAGGTAAGAATTCTTTGTTTAGCTCTGTGCCCCATTTTTAAATGGGGTTATCTGATTTTCTGGAGTCCACCTTCTTGAGTTCTTTATATATATTGGATATTAGTCCCCTATCTGATTTAGGATAGGTAAAGATCCTTTCCCAATCTGTTGGTGGCCTTTTTGTCTTATTGACGGTGTCTTTTGCCTTACAGAAGCTTTGCAATTTTATGAGGTCCCATTTGTCAATTCTAGATCTTACAGCACAAGTCATTGCTGTTCTATTCAGGAATTTTTCCCCTATGCCCATATCTTCCAGGCTTTTCCCCACTTTCCCCTCTATAAGTTTCAGTGTCTCTGGTTTTATGTGGAGTTCCTTAATCCACTTAGTAGTATACAATGTACACAGAAACTGAAGCATTGCATAGTTCTCCATTAATATGCTTACAAATTTTGCTTTTTAGCAGAATATTATTTTTTATTTGTATTTTAAAGTTTTTTACAATACATTTTGATCATATTATATATTATTTGCCCTTCCAAAACTTCTCCCAAATCCTCTCCACCTTTTTACCCACTGAACTTTTCTTTGTTTCTTTATTTCTCTTTCTTTCTTTCTTTCTTTCTTTCTTTCTTTCTTTCTTTCTTTCTTTCTTTCTTTCTTTCTTTCTTTCTTTCTTTCTTCCTTCCTTCCTTCCTTCCTTCTTTCTCTCTCTCTTTCTCTCTGTGTATTTGTCTCTCTGTATCTCTGTCTTCTCCTTCTTCCTCTTTCTCTCCCTCTTTCCCTTCTTCCATCCCTTTAAAAAACTGTAAAACAAAACAAAACAAAAAACTCAGTTAGGGGTGTGACTTTGTGTCTATATCCTCTTCTCAGTATTAGGATTTTTGTCTGTTTTGAATCCGTGTAGATCTTATGTATGCTGCTGAAGTTATCTGTGAGTTCATATGTATATGTCCTGCCAACATTATCTTAAGTGGAGAGAAACTCAAGGCATTTACACTAAAAGTAAGAACAAGACAAGCTCATCTATTCCCTACATATCTATTTAATATAGTCCTTGAAGTGAAGGAAATTTTACAGCTGATAAACAACTTCACCAAAGTAGCAGGATACAACATTGACACACAAAAATCAGTGGCTTGGACCCCAGGACTCAGGTGAGATCACCATTTTCTCGCCTGTGACTGTCTAAGGCAGGACCAGCCAAGAGCACACAGGCCACAGAAGCAGAAAAGCAGCTGGATCAGGGTCCTTCTTGTATCCACCAGGAGGTGGAGACTTGAGAAGCCCTCTGTGCACTGGTCTTGCTAGGAGAGAGCTGTTTTCTCAGGAGTGCTGCTGACACAGACTTACAGACCCACAGGAGGAACAAGCTCCAGCCAAAAACAGCAAAAACATCTAACAGCAGAGATTACCAAATGGTGAAAGGCAAAAGCAAAAATCTTACCAACAGAAATCAAGACCACTTGGCATCATCAGAACCCAGTACTACCACCACAGCAAGTCATGGATACCACAACACATGGGAAAAGTAAGATTCAGATTTAAAATTATATCTCATGGTGCTGATAGATGATTTTAGGAACATAAGTCACTCCCTTGAAGAAATACAGGAGAACACAGGTAAACAGGTAGAAGCCCTTAAACAGGAAACACAAAAAGCCCTTAAAGAATTACAGAACACTTGTAAAGAGGTAGAAGCCCTTAGAGTGGAAACATAAAATCCCTTAAAGAATTACAGGAAAACACAACCAAAGTGGTGAAGGAATTGAACAAAACCATCCAGGATCTAAAAAGGAAAGTAGAAACAACCAGAAATCACAAATGGGAGACAACTCTGAAGATAGAAAGCCTAGGGAAAAAATCAGGAGTCATTCCCAAAAGAATACAAGAGATGGAAGAGAGAACCTCAGGAGCAGAAGATGCCATAGAAAACATTGACAAAACAATCAAAGAAAATGCAAAATGCAAAAAGATCTTAACCCAAAACATCCAGGAAATCCAGGGCACAACAAGAAGACCAACCCTAAGGATAATAGGTATAGAAGAGAGTGAAGATTTCCAAATTATAGGGCCAGTAAATATCTTCGACAAAATTATAGAAGAAAACTTCCCAAACCTATAGAAAAAGATGCCCATGAACAAACAAGAAGCTTATAGAACTCCAAATATTATGGACCAGAAAAGAAATCCCTCCTATCACACGATAATCAAAACACTAAATGAACAAAACAAAGAAATATTAAAAGCAATAACAGAAAAAAGCCAAGTAAGATATAAATGCAGACCTATCAGAATTACACTAGACATGTCCTAAGAGATTATGAAAGCCAGAAGATCCTGGGAAGATGTCATACAGACCATAAGAGAACGCAAATGCCACCCAAGGCTACTATAGGCAGCAAAACTCTCAATTACCATAAATGGAGAAACCAGGGTATTCCAAGATAAAACCAAATTTACACGATATCTTTACACAAATCTAGCCATTCAAAGGATAATAAATGGAAAATTCCAACACAAGGAAGGAAATTACACTTTGGGGCAGGGGGGGACAAGAAAATGATCTTCTTTTAATAAACCAAAAAGAAGATAACCACATAAATATAATTCCACTTCTAACAACAAGAACAACAACAAAAACAGGAAGCAACAACCATTTTTCCTTAATATCTCTAATTAAAGGGATATCCAAATTAAAGTCCATTAATCAATGGACTCAATTCTCAAATGAAAAGACATATTCTAAAAGACTGAATCCATAAACAGGACCCAAAATTTTGCTGCATACAAGAAACCCACCTCAGTGACAAACAGACACTACCGCAGAGTAAAAAGTGGAAAAATCATTTTTCAAGCAAATGGTCCCAAGAAACAAGCTGGAGTAACTATTCTTTTTTTTTCCAATTTTTTATTAGGCATTACTTCATTTACATTTCAAATGCTATCCTGAAAATCCCCTATACCCTCCCCACCCCGCCCCCATTCTCCTCCCCACCCACTCCCACTTCTTGGCCTTGGTGTTTCCCCCGTATGGGGGCATATAAAGTTTGCAAGACCAAGGGGCCTCTCTTCCCAATGATGGCCGACTAGGCCATCTTCTGCTACAAATGCAGCTAGAGACACAAGCTCTGGGAGTACTGGTTAGTTCATATTGTTGTTCCACCTATAGGGTTGCAGGCCCCTTCAGCTCCTTGGGTACTTTCTTTGGCTCCTCCATTGGGGGCCCTGTGTTCCATCCAATAGCTGACTGTGAGCATCCACTTCTGTGTTTACCAGGCACTGGCATAGCCTCACAAGAGATAGCTATATCAGGGTCCTTTCAGCAAAATCTTGCTGGCATATGGAATAGTGTCTGCATTTGGAGGCTGATTATGGGATGGACCCCCGGGTGGGGCAGTCTCTGGATGGTCCATTCTTTCGTGTCACCTCCAAACTTTGTCTCTGTAACTCCTTCCATGGATGTTTTGTTCCTAATTCTAAGAAGGGGAGAAGTGACCCAATCACAAAAGAACTCACATGATAAGCACTCACTGATGAGTGCATATTAGTCCAGAAACTTAGAATACGCAAGATGCAATTTGCAAAACACATGAAACTCAAGAAGAAGGAAGAGCAAAGTGTGGAGTAGATATTCTAATACTGAATAAAATTGAGTTTCAACCTAAAGTTACCAAAAAAGCTAAGAAGGGTACTTCATACTCATCAAAGGTAAAATCTACCAAGATGAACTCTCAATTCTGAACATCTATGCTCCAAATGCAAGGGCATCCACATTCATTACAGAAACTTTCCTAAAGCTCAAAGCATACGTAGCACTGCACACAATAATAGTGGGAGATTTCAACACCCCACTTTCATCAATGGACAGATCATGGAAACAGAAACTAAACAAAGACACAGTGAAACTAACAGAAGATATGAAACAAATAATTTTAACAGATATCTATAAAACCGTTTTATCCTAAAACAAAAGGATACCTTCTTCACAGCACCTCATGGTACCTTCTCCAAAATTGACCATATAATTGGTCACAAAACAAGCCTCAATGATACAATAAAAAGATTAAAATAATCCCATGCATCCTATCAAATCAACAGGGACTAAGGCTAGTCTTCAATAACAATATAAACAGTAGAAAGCCCACATACACGTGGAAGCTGAGCAATACTCTACTCAATGCTAACTTGCTGAAGGAAGAAATACAGAAAGAAATTAAAGACTTTTTAGAGCTTAATGAAAATGAAGCCACAACATACCCAAACTTATAGGACACAATGAAAGCAGTCCTAAGAGGAAAACTCATAGCTCTGAGTGCCTCCAAAAAGACACTGGAGAAAGCATACTCTAGGAGCTTGACAGCACACCTGAAAGCTCTAGAACAAAAAGAAGCAAAATCACTCAAGAAGAGTAGATGGCAGGAAATAATCAAACTCAGGGCTGAAATCAACGAAGTAGAAACAAAGAGAACTATACAAAGAATCAACCAAACCAGGAGCTGGTTCTTTGAGAAAATCAACAAAATAGACTAACCCTTAGCCTGACTAACAAGAAGGCACAGAGTTGTGTCCTAATTAACAAAATCAGAAATGAAAAGGGAGACATAACAAGGGAAACAGAGTAAAACCAAAAAATCACCAGATCCTACTGCAAAAGCCTATACTCAACAAAACTGGAAAACCTGTATGAAATGGACAATTTTTAGACAAATACCAGGTACCAAAGTTAAATCAGGATCAGATAAATGATCTAAACAGTCCCATATCCTCTAAAGAAATATAAGTAGTCATTAATAGTCTCCAATCCAAAAAAAAAAAAAAAAAAGCCCAGGATCAGATGGGTATAGTGCAGAATTCTATCAGAACTTCAAAGAAGAACTAGTACCAATACTCCTCAAACTAGTCCACAAAATAGAAACAAATTACTCTACCCAATTCATTCTATGAAGATACAATTACTCTGATACCTAAACCGCATAAAGACCCCCCAAAAGAAGGAGAACATCAGAAGATTTTCCCTTATGAATATTGATGCAAAAATACTCAATAAAATTCTCCCAAACTGAATTAAAAAACACATCAAAACAATCATCAGTCATGATAAAATAGGCTTCATTCCAAGCATTCAGGGATCGCTCAATATATGGAAATCCTTGGATGTAATCCACTATAAAACAAACTCAAAGAAAAGAACCATATAATCATTTCATTGAATGCTGAGAAAGCATTTGATAAAAATTCAACATCAATTCATGAAAAAAGTCTTGGAAAGATCAGGAATTCAAGGCTCATACCTAAACATAGTAAAAGCAATACTTATCAAACCAGTAGCCAATATCAAAATAAATGGAGAGAAACCCAAAAAATTCCATCAGAAAACTCCTACACCTGATAAACAACTTTAGCAAAGTAGCTGGATATAAAATTAACTCAAGCAAATCAGTGGCATTCCTCTACACAAAAGATAAACAGGCTGAGAAAAAAATTAGGGAAACAACACCCTTCACAATAGTCACAAATAATATAAAATACGTTGGTGTGATTCTAACTAAGCAAGTGAAAGATCTGTATAAGAATTTCAAGTTTCTGAGGAAAGACATTGAAGATGATCTCAGAAGATGGAAAGATCTCCCATGCTCATGGATTGGCAGGATTAATATAGTACTAGTGGCCATCAGATTCAATGCAGTCCCCATCAAAATTCCAACTCAATTCTTTATACAGTTGGCAATAGCAATTTTTCCATTCATCTGGAATAAAAAAAAAAAAACTAGGGTAGCCAAAGCTATTCTCAACACTAAGAACTTCTTGTGGAATCAACTATCTCTGACATCAAGCTGTACTACAGAGCAATTGTGATAAAAACTGCATGGTATTGGTACAATGACAGACAGGTAGATCAATGGAATAGAACAGACGACCCAGAAATGAACCCACACACCTATGGTCACTTGATCTTTGACAAAGGAGCTAAAACCATCCAGTGGAAAAAGGACAGAATTTTCAACAAATGGTGCTGGCTCAACTGGTGGTCAGCATGTAGGAAAATGCAAATCAATCCATTTTTATCTCCTTGTACAAAGCTCAAGTCCAAGTAGATTAAAGACCTCCACTTAAAACCAGATACACTGAAACTTGTAGAGGAGAAAGTGGGAAAAAGCCTTGAACACATGGGCATAGGGGAAATTTTCCTGAACAGATCACCAGTGGCTTTTGATCTAAGATCAAGAATTGACAAATGGGACCTCATTAAAAAAAAAAAAAAAAAAAGCCAGGCATGGTGGTGCACGCCTTTAGTCCCAGCACTTGGGAGGCAGAGACAAGCAGATTTCTGAGTTCGGGGCCAGCGTGGTCTACAAAGTGAGTTTCAGGACAGCCAGGGCTATATAGAGAAACCCTGTCTCAAAAAAACAAAAAAAAAATTGCAAAGCTTCTGTAAGTCAAAGAAAATGGTCAATGGGACAAAACTATAACTAACAGATTGAGAATAGATTTTTACCAGCCCTATATCCACAAACCACATGAAACTCAAGAAGAAGGAAAACCAAAGTGTGGATACTTCGATCTTTCTTAGAAGGGGGAACAAAATACCCATGGAAGGAGTTACAGAGACAAACTGTGAAGCAGTGACTGAAAGAATGACTATCTAGAGACTGCCCCACCTGAGGACTCATCCCATATACAATCACCAAACCCAGACACTATTGTGGATGCCAACTAGAGCTTGCTGACAAGAGCCTGATATAGCTGTCTCCTGAGAGGTTCTGCCAGTGCCTGACAAATACAGAAGTGTATGCTCACAGCCATCCATTGGACTGAGCACAGGATCCCCAAAGAAGAAGCTAGAAAAAGGGTCCAAGGAGTTTAAGGGGTTTGCAGCCCCATAGAAGAAACAATATGAACTAACCAGTACACCCAGAACTCCCAGGAACTAAACCACCAACCAAAGAGTACACATTTTGAGACTCATAGCTCCAGCTACATATGTAGCAGAGGATTCCCTAGTCAGTCATCACTGGGAGAAGAGGCCCATGGTCCTGTGTTGGCTCTTTGTCCCAGTGTAGGCGAATGCTAGGCCCATGAAGCAGGATTGGGTGGGTTGGGGAGTAGGAGGAGGGGGGAAGGGATAGGAGCTTTTTCCTAGGGGAAACTTGGAAAGGAGATAACATTTGACATGTAAATAAAGTAAATATCTATTTTAAAAATCTGTGGCTTTCTAGTAATCTAAAACACCCAGAAAAAAATTCTGGGAAAGAATACCTTCACAATAGCCTCAAATGTATGAAAATATGTATATGTATGTTTCTTAGAAAGGCCACCAACAGATTGGGAAAGGATCTTTACCTATCCCAAATCAGATAGAGGACTAATATTCAATATATATAAAGAACTCAAGAAGGTGGACTCCAGAAAATCAAATAACCCCATTAAAAATCAGGGCTCAGAGCTGAACAAAGAATTCTCACCTGAGGAATACCGAATGGCAGAGAAACACCTGAAAAAATGTTCAACATCCTTAATCATCAGGAAAATGCAAATCAAAACAACCCTGAGATTCCACTTCACTCCAGTCAGAATGGCTAAGATCAAAAACTCAGGTGACAGCAAATGCTGGCGAGGATGTGGAGAAAGGGGAACACTCCTCCATTGTTGGTGGGATTGCAAGCTTGTACAACCACTCTGGAAATCAGTCTGGCGGTTCCTCAAAAAATTGGACATAGTACTACCAGAGGATCCAGCAATACCTCTCCTGGGCATATATCCAGAAGATGTCCCAACCGGTAAGAAGGACACATGCTCCACTATGTTCATAGCAGCCTTGTTTATAATAGCCAGAAGCTGGAAAGAACCCAGATGCCCCTCAACAGAGGAATGGATACAGAAAATATGGTACATTTACACAATGGAATACTACTCAGCTATTAAAAAAATGAATTTATGGAATTCCTAGGCAAATGGATGGACCTGGAGGGTATCATACTGAGTGAGGTAACCCAATCACAAAGGAACTCGCACAATATGTACTCACTGATAAGTGGATATTAGCCCAGAAACTTAGGATACCCAAGATATAAGATACAACTTGCCAAACGCATGAAATTCAAGAAGAACGAAGACCAAAGTGTGGACACTTTACCCTTTCTTAGAAATGGGAACAAAACACCCATAGAAGGAGTTACAGAGACAAAATTTGGAGCTGTGACGAAAGGATGGACCATCTAGTGATTGCCATATGCAGGGATCCATCCCATAATCAGCTTCCAAATGCTGATACCATTGCATACACTAGCAAGATTTTGCTGAAAGGACCCAGATATAGCTCTCTCTTGTGAGACTATGCCGGGGCCTAGCAAACACAGAAGTGGATGATCACAGTCAGCTATTGGATGGGTCACACGGCCCCCAATGGAGGAGCTAGAGAAATTACCCAAGGACCTAATGGGAACTGCAACCCTACAGGTGGAACAACAATATGAACTAACCAGTACCCCGGAGCTCTTGTCTCTAGCTGCATATGTATCAAAAGATGGCCTAGTCCGCCATCACTGCAAAGAGAGGCCCATTGGACTTGCAAACTTTATATGCCCCAGTACAGGGGAATGCCAGGGCCAAAAAGGGGGAGTGGGTGGGTAGGGGATTGGGGGGGTGGGTATGGGGGACCTTTGGGATAGCATTGAAAATGTAAACGAGGAAAATACCTAATAAAAAAGAAAAAAAAAAGAAGTATAAGTGTGTGCACTCATGCACACATGTTCATTTTGTGATAACTCTAAACATTCAAGTAAAGGTCTTGTATAGTAAAAACTTTAAAGCACAGAACAAATTGGAGATGATACCAGAAGATGGAAATATCTTCCATGATCATTGCTTGGGTTAGTATGTAGAAAATGGCCATCCTGCCCAAAAGCATTCTAAAGATTCAATACAGCCGGGTGTGGTGGCGCATGCCTTTAATCCCAGCACTCCGGAGGTAGAGGCTGGCGTAATTCTGAGTTCGAGGCCAGCCTGGTCTACAAAGTGAGTTCCAGGACGGCCAGGGCTATACAGAGAAACCCTGTCTCCAAAAAAAAAAAAAAAAAAAAAAAAAAAAAAAAAAATTCAATGCAATTCCATCAAAATTCCTCACAGTTTTTTTTCTTCTGGGAAAATGAAAAACTAAATCATCTCCCACTAATATGTATAATTTTTATGTAGTAATGAGAAAGTTGCTTTAAAAATAGTTGTAGAATTGGTAATAAATGCAATTTCTTAAAATAAGGATGTCCTGGCCAATTGTCAGGAAAACAGGCTCAGTTTCAGTGTCTTCAAGTGTAGCAATTTTCTACTACTATGTTCTAAAATTTACAAAGTCACAGGGAATAAACCTTTCATGGGCTGCTTTCTTCAGGCTCGCTGGGTACAATTTGAGCATGTATCCATTAATTCAGGACAGTCTTCCTGACATTTAGGGGCCCTGTTATCTCTCCCTGATTGATTGTAATTAACATGCTTTATGGAGCATACACGTGGGCATTCTTTTATGTACTGAATATGTAATGCCATAGTAGGCTTGTTCTTAGTAGACTTTGAAAGTCATAGTTGTTGGGGAAGTGTCTTGATGCTGAGAGCACTAACTTAGCTAATGCATTGATATCTTGATGGGTTCATGACAGGATGACCTTATTGGGAATTATTAGAAACTTGTATGTAAAGACTAGATAGGAAAAAGTAGGTAATTGTGAGTGTGGAGTTGGGGGTTATATCTTGCTCTGGCGCCTCCTGGCCTTGCTCTATTTCCCATTGGTCATTGCATGAACTTTCTGACCACCACACCTTTGGTATCATGATGTATTAAAACTGGAAACCATGAACAATATTTATTTTTCCTTACTTAAGTTGCTTACGTCCAATGTTCTGTCCTAACAGAGAAGGGTTTATCTAACACAGTATTCTGTTAAATCAAACCCTGATAAGGCATTAAGGTAAATGCTTTTCATGATAGATAGCTACATCCCAGCATCATAACCGCGGTATCATCCTCACTGTGACTCACTCTATTTACCTTCGCTGTAAGCCAATTTGGGTAACTGAGGATTCTGGCCTATTGCACTTATCTAGGCCTCTGTGTTTAATGGTATGTTCCTTGGATGGTTATATGCATTAACTTGACTAGCCTACAGAGTACGTAAACATTTCAACAGGCATTATCCTGAAAGTTTCTGTGAGTGTTTTGAATGGGATTAACATTTAACATTGTAGACTGGATAATGTAGAGGAGGTTCTCCTATATGGAAGTTATACTGATCTCTTCTAGTCAGCTAGAGTCCAAATACAAGGAAAGACTGGATGGCAGCTTTCCAGCTATAACAATTGTATTTCACTTGCCCTTCGACTTGAATTTAAGCATTAGCTTCTCTGTGTCTCAGCTCTTAGGAAGTATAACCGTATCATCAGCACTCCTGGGCTCCATAATCATTTGAGTCAACTCCACAGTCAACTCATTCCTTTGTCAACTCACATGTATGAGTAATATTTTTTATATATCTTCATACATACACACACACACACATATACACATACATTCCCACACGTGCATATGCACACTGTTAACTATTGGTTCTGTTGTTCATACTATCTCAGTGGTTTGAGAAATTGTCTGGCCTCCCTTAGATAAAGTGTAATGAGAAGATCTCATCATTCTATAAAGTGACCCATCACCCAAAAGCTCTATTAAGACTAGCCTACTTACAAGATTGCATAATCTGCGCTCTGTAATGTTGACCTGTTGTTACTTTGATCTACCCAAGGCAATACAAGATAAACCAACCCCTTTTTCATCACGACAACTCTTAAACACCTTGTGAGTAGAAACAGCTGCTTTCCCTTCAAGCCAAGCACATCACCTTTCCCTCATGTAATATTATGGTACCCAGTTTTCCTTTCACAGAAATCATTGTGTCTGTGGCCATTTTAAATACTATTAGCCTGACGTAAGCACAAGACTCAGCTATAGTCTCATCAATGAATTATGAAGAGCTGTTTTGTGCCGAAAGAATTTGTTCACAATGACCAAATCAATGTGAAACTCATGTTTGTATATACTTAGTCTCTGACAGTACTCCTTTCTATGCACAAAAATCCTCAATATCATGTACTTCACAGAAACTTTTTTTTCCTTGAAGTATTTTGATTCCTGCAATCACACCTAGTGGCTCAGGTCACCTGCTTGAGACATCTCTCCCATAGGCTAGTAGTGGCTTAATAAGGTACATATTACTTGATCAGTATTCGGAAACTTGAAGAGATCCTTTAGTGATCACATTACCTCTATCAGTGAGTAAGATAAACTGACTTTGGTTCTGATACTGTATTCCGAGGTGTTGAACCTCTTAGTTTTCCTGGCAATGCTGGCCTTCTGAAGAGATGCAGAGCTGGCTCTTTCAACTCCAGTGGCACAGATAACTCCATCTTGACAGTTAGGCTCACTCTAATAAGTATAATATTTTCATACCCCTTTGTTTCTGTGATGAATGGAAATGTTTAATTTTGCCTACAAATAAAAGTAACTGTTAACTGTGTAATAATGAAGTTTCAGCTTGACTTCATCATAGCTGATCAAAGTCTGATACTTTTTAATAATACAGTAATATTCTACTTTAAATCAAACAGTAAAAAGTAATAAATAGAGTAAAATTAAATTCCATTTATGGGAAAAAGTGTTCATTAGGGGAATTATTTTTCTGTACTACCCACTGAAATAAAAATCACTAATTGCAGGCTTACATGTTTCAAAACCTGCTTTTAATAGGGTTCTTAAATGCTTTAACCTCCAGTCTAGGTCACCACACTTCAGAGATAGTGAAAGGGAAAGGTTAGTAGAGCAAAGGGGGATGTGGACCTGTTTAGAAATAGATCTTTGGAGCAATTCCAATCTGTGTTGTCAGAATATCCAGCAGTTTGATGCAATTGCAAACACCATTCATGAATCAGCAATGGCAGGTTGACCCAGAAGAAATCACAAGGCTCTGCCATTTGGCAAGAAGTCACCAAAGCACCACCAGAAGTCTTTTGGTGCATTTCTATGAAGTCATAACTAATGATGATCAACAAAGAATGGCAAGGCATGCAAATCCCACCCAGCATCATCCACTGTCCATTGAGCTGTATTTTTATCCCTTCTAAGCATCATCTGTTCTCTCAAGCATCTGCTCTAACAAAATATCACATGTTCTTTTTCTAGGCTGCCTCCAGAACAACTCCACATGTCTGTTCTTAGCAAAACATCCTTCAACATATCTGCTTCATCAAAAACATTCTCTCATAAGACAGTTTCCAGAAAAAAAAAATCACATGGCAGAACTTATTCTCCAAGAAACCATAAATTTCCATTCCAACTAATTTTCAGATACTTGGGGAAAATTATACAATGACTTTCACTTTATTAAATAAAATTATTGTAAAATAGTTTTAGATTTACAAAAAAGTGCAAAGTTAATAAAGGGACATCACATAATCTCAGGACCCAAATTCCCCTTTACTAACACTCTACCTTATTATGGGGCAATTATAATCAACAATACAAACAACCTCACATCATCACTCACTATCTTCCAGTGTTTATGCAAACTTCAGCAGCTGTCTCCCATACCTCTCCAGTAATTCAGTCAGAGGACCACATTTTATTAAGCCATTATCCATCCTCAGGCTCTTGTTAACTGTGACAGCTTCTCACATTCCTAGTGATTATTGTGACAGTGACAGGGTTTATAGTGGTCAACAAACTTTGTGTAATGTCCACCAAATAGAATTTTTCTTGGTGTTTTTTTTTCCATAAATAGACAGGGCTATGGGTATAGGGGAGGAAGAATAGGAACATAGTGACACTTTCCTTACATTTCAACTACACAACCAAAGAAGTTATCATTAGCTAGACCGTAAAGCTGAGATGTCTGTGTGCAACACTTTTAATAAACAGGCATTGAGCTATACTCTATCTTCTGCAGAAGTGTAGTGTTTACCTAAGTTATTTGAAATCTGTGCATGTGACATCTATCTATTTTCCTTCCATTTATTCATTTATTTAGTTGTTATTTAAATAATAGTGTTAGGGATATTTATATTATAGTTTGGGCTATAATCAAATACTATATTATTATGATTCACTGGCCACAGGGAGTTGATTCTACTGACTGCAAAGACCTTTAGAACTCTCACTGACAACTACATCTAATTGAAGCTTTGCTCAAAGGGTCTCATGGGAATGCTCAAAAATCGCCATTGCTGAAGAATCCACATATACAACTCATTGAACATACAGAAATTGAGCTAGTGCTCACATAAAACCTTCACTCCTATGTGCTAGTTGTCTTTGGTACAAAAAGATATCCTTCAAGTTACCAAATGAGAAACATAAGCACCAACCCAGCCTTCAATCTACAGTGGAATCCTGCCTGCATGGCATGCTAGTGCAATGGGGACACAAAGCTTGTGGGAGTAACCAACCTATAGCTGATGTGACTGAAGGCACACTCTAGGAGATGGAACCTATACCCAACATTGCTTTTGTGACCAAGAACCTGAAATGAGCTCGCCAGGAATCTAGGGTAAAACCAAATACTACTAGTGTTCTAAAAGAATGTATCAATAAAATAATTCCTAATTACATTCTGCTATACTCATAGATCAGAGCCTTGCCCAGTCGTCATCAGAAAACCTTCCTCCTGCAGCAGATGGGAACAAAGACAGACTGTATGCAGAGAACAACCTTGAAAAAGTCAGACCTAAAAGGGACATCTCAAACAAATGCTTCTAGTCACAGTTCAGGGAACTGTGCTGTGGCAGTAAGAGTGTAAGTGCCAGAGGGGATGGAGGACACCAAAGAAACAAGGCCCTGTAAATCAATATGAAGACTCAGAAACCAAGGCTTCAGAGGCTTGGCAGAGTCTGCAACAGAGTGGGTCCTAGAACTGAAGAGAGAAGTAGGCACATGCCCCATCCACAGCTTAGAAGCAGTTTCTAATGGATAACCACTGGCACAGGGAAATTTAGTTTTCTCCAGAGGAGTCTCACTGGGGATACAAACCACTCTTAAGGGTAGGCTGTACCCCCAGCAACAGGATCTTTGGCGGTTACTTATCTTATATTTTTATTCCAGGGGGTTTTGTCATATTTTTATTTTTTAGTTATCTTATTTACCTCTCTCTCTCTCTCTCTCTCTCTCTCTCTCTCTCTCTCTCTCTCTCTCTCTCTCTCTCTCTCTCTCTTCTTTCTTACCCTGCAGGCTCTTTGGGTACATATTATAGCTTCAAGTTCAGTGTTTCTTATGGAATTCCTCAGTGTGCAAACAAGTAAGTCTCTGTGTCCCTATCTGGGTCTTATCCCTTGTATTGTGCTTTCTCCTGTTTTGTCCTATTGCGGTGTATTAGTTTTTTTTTGTTTGTTTGCTTTATCTCATTTTAATTTGTTATTATCCCTCAGAAGCAAGTTTGTCTCCTAAGAAAGACATAAAGGGAGTAGTAGATCTGAATGGGAGTGGTGGTGGGGGAAGGAACTGGAAAGAGTAGAGGAAAGGGAGGGGAAACTTCTGACATAATAATCATGATATATTGTGTATGAAAAAAAACTATTTTCAATAAAAAAGATTCTGACAAGTAACCAGCCTTGATTGTAGATATGCCAAGGAACCGATGGACCCTTGTAACCCTAACTTTCCATAACCGTTCTCATTTCCAATATCCCTTGTAAATTATGAAAATACTCCATAAGTTAAAGCTATGAAAACAGAAATAGAAAGAAACAAATGTAACAGCACTAAAAGAAAAAATAAGTATGTGCCAGACATAGAGAAAGGAGAGAAATCAGAGGCCCAGGCGGCCACAAGGTGTATCATGAGGTCCATAACATATGCTTCTGTGTGCATAATGTTGAGTGTATATAACATGTTGCTTTCTAAGTCAAAAAGGAATCATGTTAAGATTTTTAAAAGATAATTCCTCTCACCAGTGTGTGTGTGTGTGTGTGTGTGTATGTGTGTGTGTGTGTGTGTGTGTGTGTGTACATGTATGCATGAGTGTGCATTGTTATTTTCTTTGCAGGGCATTCCCTTACTCTCTAGCACTATATACCTACTGGCTTTTGTATATTGCATCCTGTACATTTTCCAATGAAGTTCAAAATTTGTCATTTTTCCAAAGTACCCTAGTGGCTAGTAATTGAAAATTATTTGTTTCTAGGACTTGTCAGCTGAGAGTACAGGGAACCATTCATATATATTAACCCCCCCACCTCTCTCTGTCTGTCTCTTTCTGTCTCTCTCTCTGTTCTCCACCCCTCCCTTACACTGTGTGATTACTTATATGATAATCTAGTTAGCTATCAATTTATATTAAAAGATCTCATTTAATGAAATATGAATTAGGCCAGATTAAATGAAACCACTATTTTTATGTCAAAGTTTTATATCAAGATAATGTGCTGGGTGTGGTGGCGCACACCTTTAATCGCAGCACTTGGGAGGTAGAGGAAGGTGGATTTCTGAGTTTGAGGCCACCCTGGTCTACAAAGTGAGTTCCAGGACAGCCAGGGCTATACAGAGAAACCCTGCCCCTCCCCCCCAAAAAACCAGAAACAAACAAACAAACAAACAAAAAAGATAATGCACATACAATGTGCATAAAGTAAAAATATATTTCAGGAGGTCCCCACATAACTGCTGCCTAGTTAACAAGGAAAAGAATGAATAACACATATATTGTGTATTTCTCTCTAGAGATAACTCCTATTAAGTTTATAACAATTACTGTTTTGCTCTCACTACCAACATAGTAAGCTTTGGTATGTATTTAGCAATGCCCAAGTATGCATTACAAAATTGATGGAGATTTCATGCTTTCTTTTAAGGAAAATAGTCATATGAAAACATTTGTGCCTCATGCTGTTCATAATTTCTGGGTATGGCATTATCTGATTTTTAAATATGTTTTAAATTTATTTATTTTTATTTTATGTACACTGGTATTTTGCCTACATGTATGCTTTCATGAAGGTGTCAGATCTTGGAGTTAAAGACAGTTGCCACCTGCTGTGTGGGTGCTGGGAATCGAACTCTGGTCCTCTGAAGAGCAGTCAGCTCTCTTGATTACTGAGCCATCTTTCCAACCCTCTTATTTTGGTGTTTGCATGTTTCATAATTTAGAAAATGAATGTGCAACAATTTACCCATCTTATGCTGACTGATATCTGATAATGTTGTTTTGGATTGAGCAGGAAGAAGCCATATAATTACTTTTTATTTCTGATCTTCAGTTTCCTGATATTCATGAAATTTCAAATTCATTGCTATTTTAAAAGAACCAAGATTAGAACTACGTCTGATTTAAATAATGTCTTGAAATGCATAATCACCAAGAAACCTGATTATAGTGTGGCCTCTCAAGTAATTCTGCCTACAGGGAGAAAAGAGTATGAGCCAACATGAGCACTGCTATCCTGTGAGGACTGAATGTCTCATTGTAAATGGGAAAAACTGCCATTGTGTTTCCATAATTCCATCTCTGGGGTTTGGTTAATGAGTCCATCTCAAAGTGATGGATTTCTTTTTACTCTGTTGATAAAATCAGGTAATGAATTCCAACTCATGAGCCTCTTGGGAAGCAAGCATCCACCTTCCAGAGTCAGGGTCAGGATGGTTTTCTTCAACTGTGAGGCCATCAAACAAGAGCCTAATCTTCCCATTTGAACCTGTACAGTAACCAATTCATTTGTCCCCAAATGTGGGCAGTCTTACACAACAATACAAAAATCCTCCCAGAGACTCATTAATGCTTCTCATTCGTAAGGACTTTTATAATGCAGTTTTCAAATAATCTCTATTTTCCCTAATTTACTTCTCTTTTACCTGTCCAAATTACGTACTATTGTCTAATAACAGCAGTTTGTTAAAAAGCACACAATTCAAACAAAATATAGCATTTTAAGGAAAACTGCATTAAAGATTTAAAAAGAGATAATTGCATTTCTAAAACGGCTCCACGTGTTCTAAGTGCCTCCAGGGGGGTGTATTTAATTCGCAGGAAAGTAGGTCAAACCTTCTAAGATCAATTTCTAATCAAATAGCTACTGTGTAGTTTTACGATATTTATTTTATAGCTCTGTCATTAATGCCATTCAGTGTTTCTCTCCCCCTCCCTCCAAAAAAAGGAAATTACATGACTTTTACATTAACCATAACATTTTTTTCAGTCCTTATATGGATTTATGCTGTCAGAACAAGCGTAAAAGAGGAATGTACCTTTAAAATAAACTGTAGAGGTGCCATCAGCTTATTCTTTAGCAAATACATTTTGATTTTTATAACAAATTCTGGAAACTTGAAGACTAGAAATCTATTTCTTTATCCACCCCTTCCTATAGGAGGCTATACAAATACATTCATTTACACATGTGAACAAAACTTTGTGAACCCTATAAGATTTGTTCAATATACTTCAATCAGTTAGTTCTGGCATAATTTTATAGCTGTGTTACAAAGCATGCAGAGTGGAAGGAAAGGAGGCTGAGAAATGGAACCTCTGCTTGAGAAGAGCTGTCACTCACTGAATAGCGCCATCTGCTGGGAAGAGAGATCACTTTGCTTTACTTAGGTTGAAAGACAGTAAAAAGGATAGTGATCAAGTTACTTTGAAAATTAGATAGTCTATATGTGGCATATATGTTTAGTCCCAACAGTTGGAAGGCAAAAGCAGTCAGATCTCTGAATTTCTGTCAATAAGGGGCCAGCATGATTGGTCTACATACTAAGTTCCAGGAGAGCTGAGAATGGGAGGAGAGACATCTTGTTTCCAAAAATAGAAAGAAAGAAAGAAAGAAAGAAAGAAAGAAAGAAAGAAAGAAAGAAAGAAAGAAAGAAAGAAAGAAAGAAAGAAAGAGAGAGAGAGGGGGGGAGGGAGGGAGGGAGGAAGGAAGGAAAAAAATTATAAATGTATCAATTTATTTATGTATTTTGAAATTTTGTGGAAAATGATTAACTACTTTCTCCCAATAATTCTATTGTTTTTTAAAAAGAAGAAAACCTGCTATATTCCACGAAGTAAGATACTTTCTATTCTCCCCATTTTTCAGTCAAGAAAAGAGGGAGTAAATATGTAAGATGTATTTCTTAAATTGTTCAATAAGGAAATAGAGTCACTTTTCCTCAAGAAGACATTTACTGATACATTTTACATGGCAGAAAATTATTTCTCTAAGATAAACTTAATAAACATTAACTAAATAAGAATACTATCAAGAGAGTCGCAGAGCTTCTGGGCGGCGCCATCTTCAGCTCCAGATAGCCGGCCACCTTCCTGGTGAGAGCACGGGGGTCTGCCCGGCCTGAGAGGTTTGTGGCACAGGCGCCGGCGGGAGCCTTCTTGGCTCCGGGACTCCGCGGAGGGCAGGCTGCACGGGTGACCATGTGGAATACAGAGTGCCAGCCGTTTCTGGGACGGGCGAGAGTCGCAGAGCTTCTGGGCGGCGCCATCTTTAGCTCCAGACAGCCGGCCACCTTCCTGGTGAGAGCACGGGGGTCTGCCCGGCCTGAGAGGTTTGTGGCACAGGCGCCGGCGGGAGCCTTCTTGGCTCCGGGACTCCGCGGAGGGCAGGCTGCACGGGTGACCATGTGGAATACAGAGTGCCAGCCGTTTCTGGGACGGGCGAGAGAGTCGCAGAGATTCTGGGGCGGCGCCATCTTCAGCTCCAGACAACCAGCCACCTTCCCGGCAAGAGCCACAGAGCTTCTGAGGCGGCGCCAACCTCAGCTCCAGACGGCCGGCCTCCTTCCGGACAAGAGCCACAGAGCTTCTGAGGCGGCGACATCTTCAACTCCAGACAACTGGCCACCTTCCTGGCCAAAGCAACACAGCTTCTGGGAAAGATCCTGTTTTGGGCCTTCACCTTCAGCCAGGAGGAGGTCCAAACACCAGATAACTGTACACCTTCCCTGAGAGAGGAGAGCTTGCCTACAGAGACTGCTCTGACCACTGAAACTCAGAGAAGAGAGCTTGTCTCCCACGCCTGCTGATAGAGGGTAACAAAATCAACAGAGGAACAATCTCTTAACAAAGACAACTATAACAACTAACTCCAGAGATTGCCATATGGCGAAAGGTAAACGTAAGAATCCTACTAACAGAAGCCAGGACCACTCACCATCATCAGAACCCAGAACGCCCACTTCGCCCAATCCAGGACACCCTAACACACCTGAAAAGGTAGACCTGGATTTAAAAGCATATCTTATGATGATGGTAGAGGACATAAAGAAGGAATTCAATAACTCACTTAAAGAAATACAGGAGAACACTGCTAAAGAGTTACAAGTCCTTAAAGAAAAACAGGAAAACACTGCTAAAGAGTTACAAGTCCTTAAAGAAAAACAGGAAAACACAACCAAACAGGTAGAAGTCCTTATAGAAAAACAGGAAAACACATCCAAACAGGTGATGGAAATGAACAAAACCATACTAGACCTAAAAAGGGAAGTAGACACAATAAAGAAAACCCAAAGTGAGGCGACGCTGGAGATAGAAACCCTAGGAAAGAAATCTGGAACCATAGATGCCAGCATCAGCAACAGAATACAAGAGATGGAAGAGAGAATCTCAGGTGCAGAAGACTCCATAGAGAACATCGGCACAACAATCAAAGAAAATGGAAAATGCAAAAAGATCCTAACTCAAAACATCCAGGAAATCCAGGACACAATGAGAAGACCAAACCTACGGATAATAGGAGTGGATGAGAATGAAGACTTTCAACTCAAAGGACCAGCAAACATCTTCAACAAAATTATTGAAGAAAACTTCCCAAATCTAAAGAAAGAGATGCCCATGAACATACAAGAAGCCTACAGAACTCCAAATAGACTGGACCAGAAAAGAAATTCCTCCCGACACATAATAATCAGAACACCAAATGCACTAAATAAAGATAGAATACTAAAAGCAGTAAGAGAAAAAGGTCAAGTAACATATAAAGGCAAGCCTATCAGAATTACACCAGATTTTTCACCAGAGACTATGAAAGCCAGAAGAGCCTGGACAGATGTTATACAGACACTAAGAGAACACAAATGCCAGCCCAGGCTACTATACCCAGCCAAACTCTCAATTACCATAGATGGAGAAACCAAAGTATTCCACAACAAAACTAAATTCACCCATTATCTCTCCACGAATCCAGCCCTTCAAAGGATAATAACAGAAAAAAACCAATACAAGGACGGGAACCACGCCCTAGAAAAAACAAGAAGATAATCCCTCAACAAACCTAAAAGAAGACAACCACAAGAACAGAATGCCAACTTTAACAACAAAAATAACAGGAAGCAACAATTACCTTTCCTTAATATCTCTTAATATCAATGGACTCAATTCCCCAATAAAAAGACATAGACTAACAGACTGGCTACACAAACAGGACCCAACATTCTGCTGCTTACAGGAAACCCATCTCAGGGAAAAAGACAGACACTACCTCAGAGTGAAAGGCTGGAAAACAATTTTCCAAGCAAATGGTCTGAAGAAACAGGCTGGAGTAGCCATTCTAATATCGGATAAAATCGACTTCCAACCCAAAGTTATCAAAAAAGACAAGGAGGGACACTTCATACTCATCAAAGGTAAAATCCTCCAAGAGGAACTCTCAATTCTGAATATCTACGCTCCAAATGCAAGGGCAGCCACATTCATTAAAGACTCTTTAGTAAAGCTCAAAGCACACATTGCACCTCACACAATAATAGTGGGAGACCTCAACACACCACTTTCATCAATGGACAGATCGTGGAAACAGAAACTAAACAGGGACACAGTGAAACTAACAGAAGTTATGAAACAAATGGACCTGACAGATATCTACAGAATATTTAATCCTAAAACAAAAGGATATACCTTCTTCTCAGCACCTCACGGGACCTTCTCCAAAATTGACCATATAATTGGTCACAAAATAAGCCTCAACAGATACAAAAATATTGAAATTGTCCCATGTATCCTATCAGACCACCATGGCCTAAGACTGATCTTCAATAACAACATTAAGAATGGAAAGCCAACATTCACGTGGAAACTGAACAACACTCTGCTCAATGATACCTTGGTCAAGGAAGGAATAAAGAAAGAAATTAAAGACTTTTTAGAGTTTAATGAAAATGAAGCCACAACGTACCCAAACATTTGGGACACAATGAAAGCATTTCTAAGAGGGAAACTCATAGCTCTGAGTACCTCCAAGAAGAAACGGGAGAGAGCACATACTAGCAGCTTGACAACACATCTAAAAGCTCTAGAAAAAAAGGAAGCAAATTCACCCAAGAGGAGTAGACGGCAGGAAATAATCAAACTCAGGGGTGAAATTAACCAAGTGGAAACAAGAAGAACTATTCAAAGAATTAACCAAATGAGGAGTTGGTTCTTTGAGAAAATCAACAAGATAGATAAACCCTTAGCTAGACTCACTAGAGGGCAAAGGGACAAAATCCTAATCAACAAAATCAGAAATGAAAAGGGACACATAACAACAGATCCTGAAGAAATCCAAAACACCATCAGATCCTTCTACAAAAGCTTATACTCAACAAAACTGGAAAACCTGGACGAAATGGACAAATTTCTGGACAGATACCAGGTACCAAAGTTGAATCAGGATCAAGTTGACCTTCTAAACAGTCCCATATCCCCTAAAGAAATAGAAGCAGTTATTAATAGTGTCCCAGCCAAAAAAAGCCCAGGACCAGAAGGGTTTAGTGCAGAGTTCTATCAGACCTTCAAAGAAGATCTAATTCCAGTTCTGCACAAACTATTTCACAAGATAGAAGTAGAAGGTACTCTACCCAACTCATTTTATGAAGCCACTATTACTCTGATACCTAAACCACAGAAAGATCCAACAAAGATAGAGAACTTCAGACCAATTTCTCTTATGAATATTGATGCAAAAATCCTTAATAAAATTCTCGCTAACCGAATCCAAGAACACATTAAAGAAATCATCCATCCTGACCAAGTAGGTTTTATTCCAGGGATGCAGGGATGGTTTAATATACGAAAATCCATCAATGTAATCCATTATATAAACAAACTCAAAGACAAAAACCACATGATCATCTCGTTAGATGCAGAAAAAGCATTTGACAAGATCCAACACCCATTCATGATAAAAGTTCTGGAAAGATCAGGAATTCAAGGCCCATACCTAAACATAATAAAAGCAATCTACAGCAAACCAGTAGCCAACATCAAAGTAAATGGAGAGAAGCTGGAAGCAATCCCACTAAAATCAGGGACTAGACAAGGCTGCCCACTTTCTCCCTACCTCTTCAACATAGTACTTGAAGTCCTAGCCAGAGCAATTCGACAACAAAAGGAGATCAAGGGGATACAAATTGGAAAAGAGGAAGTCAAAATATCACTTTTTGCAGATGATATGATAGTATATATAAGTGACCCTAAAAATTCCACCAGAGAACTCCTAAACCTGATAAACAGCTTTGGTGAAGTAGCTGGATATAAAATTAACTCAAACAAGTCAATGGCCTTTCTCTACACAAAGAATAAACAGGCTGAGAAAGAAATTAGGGAAACAACACCCTTCTCAATAGTCACAAATAATATAAAATATCTCGGCGTGACTCTAACTAAGGAAGTAAAAGATCTGTATGATAAAAACTTCAAGTCTCTGAAGAAAGAAATTAAAGAAGATCTCAGAAGATGGAAAGATCTCCCATGCTCATGGATTGGCAGGATCAATATTGTAAAAATGGCTATCTTGCCAAAAGCAATCTACAGATTCAATGCAATCCCCATCAAAATTCCAACTCAATTCTTCAACGAATTAGAAGGAGCAATTTGCAAATTCATCTGGAATAACAAAAAACCTAGGATAGCAAAAACTCTTCTCAAGGATAAAAGAACCTCTGGTGGAATCACCATGCCTGACCTAAAGCTTTACTACAGGGCAATTGTGATAAAAACTGCATGGTACTGGTATAGAGACAGACAAGTAGACCAATGGAATAGAATTGAAGACCCAGAAATGAACCCACACACCTATGGTCACTTGATCTTCGACAAGGGAGCTAAAACCATCCAGTGGAAGAAAGACAGCATTTTCAACAATTGGTGCTGGCACAACTGGTTGTTATCATGTAGAAGAATGCGAATCGATCCATACTTATCTCCTTGTACTAAGGTCAAATCTAAGTGGATCAAGGAACTTCACATAAAACCAGAGACACTGAAACTTATAGAGGAGAAAGTGGGGAAAAGCCTTGAAGATATGGGTACAGGGGAAAAATTCCTGAACAGAACAGCAATGGCTTGCTCTGTAAGATCGAGAATTGACAAATGGGACCTAATGAAACTCCAAAGTTTCTGCAAGGCAAAAGACACCGTCAATAAGACAAAAAGACCACCAACAGATTGGGAAAGGATCTTTACCTATCCTAAGTCAGATAGGGGACTAATATCCAACATATATAAAGAACTCAAGAAGGTGGACTTCAGAAAATCAAATAACCCCATTAAAAATGGGGCTCAGAACTGAACAAAGAATTCTCACCTGAGGAATACCGAATGGCAGAGAAGCACCTGAAAAAATGCTCAACATCCTTAATCATCAGGGAAATGCAAATCAAAACAACCCTGAGATTCCACCTCACACCAGTCAGAATGGCTAAGATCAAAAATTCAGGTGACAGCAGATGCTGGCGTGGATGTGGAGAAAGAGGAACACTCCTCCATTGTTGGTGGGATTGCAGGCTTGTACAACCACTCTGGAAATCAGTCTGGCGGTTCCTCAGAAAACTGGATATAGTACTACCGGAGGATCCCGCAATACCTCTCCTGGGCATATATCCAGAAGATGCCCCAACTGGTAAGAAGGACACATGCTCCACTATGTTCATAGCAGCCTTATTTATAATAGCCAGAAGCTGGAAGGAACCCAGATGCCCCTCAACAGAGGAATGGATACAGAAAATGTGGTACATCTACACAATGGAGTACTACTCAGCTATTAAAAAGAATGAATTTATGAAATTCCTAGCCAAATGGATGGACCTGGAGGGCATCATCCTGAGTGAGGTAACATATTCACAAAGGAACTCACACAATATGTACTCACTGATAAGTGGATATTAGCCCAAAACCTAAGATACCCAAGATATAAGATACAATTTCCTAAACACATGAAACTCAAGAAAAATGAAGACTGAAGTGTGAACACTATGCCCCTCCTTAGAAGTGGGAACAAAACACCCTTGGAAGGAGTTACAGAGACAAAGTTTGGAGCTGAGATAAAAGGATGGACCATGTAGACACTACCATATCTGGGGATCCATCCCATAATCAGCTTCCAAATGCAGACACCATTGCATACACTAGCAAGATTATCCTGAAAGGGCCCTGATATAGCTGTCTCTTGTCAGAGTATGCCTGGGCCTAGCAAACATAGAAGTGGATGCTCACAGTCGGCTATTGGATGGATCACATGGCCCCCAATGAAGGAGCTAGAGAAAGTACCAAAGAAGCTAAAGGGATCTGCAACCCTATAGGTGGAACAACATTATGAACTAACCAGTACCCCGGAGCTCTTGACTCTAGCTGCATATGCATCAAAAGATGGCCTAGTCGGCCATCACTGGAAAGAGAGGCCCATTGGACACGCAAACTTTATATGCCCCAGTACAGGGGAACGCCAGGGCCATAAAAGGGGAGTGGGTGGGTAGGGGAGAGGGGGTGGGTGGCTATGGGGGACTTTTGGTATAGCATTGCAAATGTAAATGAGCGAAATACCTAATAAAAAATGGAAAAAAAAAAAGAATACTATCAATTCACACTATCGTGCCCAGTGGAGTCATTTTGGAGTAAATCTATGAAATGTTACAAGTAGCTGTCATAAATGCTCTAACCTCATGGAATTTCTTAAACAAGTAGAGTTTTCTTATGAACTGGAGTGATTGAAATGTATTTCATATGATTGCAATTAACCATGCCCATGCATAAACATTTTAAGACAGACCAGTGTTGCTGGTTTCTGCAATTTTATCAATTTGACACTCCTACAAAATGTGCTGTAAAACAGTGAACAGCCTTCAACAAGGTATAAATTTAGAAGTTTTTAAACTTTGCTCAGGTAGTCCTCTAAGGACAAGTTTGATACCTCCTAAAGTACCACAAACACATAACTCTCCTTACTCACCTAGGGCCTGGCATAGGCACTCCATATTTAGGGAGGTATTTATTCCTAACTTGAGAACATGTACATAATATGTAGGAAAATGTTGATATCCTATTTCTAGGAGTTGAATACACAAAGTTATCAAAGGCATAAAATGTAAACTTCAAAATGCTATTAAAAGGCTGAAGAGATTGTTCCACAGCCAAGAGCACCCCTTGCTCTTACAGAAAACCCAAGTTCTGTTCTCAACACCAACAACGTGTTTCATAACCATCCACAACTCCAGGTGCAGCAGATTCATAACCTCTTCTAGCATCCCCAGGCATCAGGCATGCATGTGGCACAAATACATGAATGCAAGCGAAACACCCATGCACATAAAATAAATCAGTCTTTTTTTTTTCTAAATGCTGCTAGGTATAGGTATAAGAGGAGGTAAATAATATGTGTTGGACTACAGAATGATGGTACTTGCCCAACTCAAAACAAAACAAAACCAAAAAAAAAACCCACTTTTCTAATTGATGGGATTGAAATCAAACTTGAAATTTAAATAAAATTAAATAAACTTGAAATTAGAAATAAAACTGAAATATGAGATATAAAATTATGAGATATGAAAAGTGGGTTGCCATCTTGCCTACCATCCACTGTTCATCTCTGCATCCCACCACAGTGACCTTTTATGTCTCTATGTGACATTTCAGCCTGAATGAAAGTCTACAAGTCCAATTTTATAGACCAATAGCTACTTTTGTCCTTCTAACTCTTTCTATTCGAAGGCAAATGTGTGCTAATGGTGTCCTTCTTACCCTCAGTTGAGTGTTCTATAGGCACATTTTGAATCAAGTAATTATTTCAGAAATAAAGAAGGTCATTTCTCATGCAAAGTGATGGTGGACTGGAGAAAGGTCATGCTTTTCTGAGGGTTAGTCAATCACTTGAATACTTTGGCAGAGTTTTGTCAACATATTTCAGTGTTATGTTGCACTATGGTGCTTAAAAGTACTTCAAAGAGGCTTCTGATTTACTGGCCACTTTAAACAGCCAGTATTAAGGAGTGAGCCCCCCACCCCACCCCCCGCAACCGCCAGAATCCATAAGCTCAGGGATTCATCTTTAGGACCACATAATGTGACTTTATTTGGAGATAGAACTTTTAACTTTGAGACTTAAGGGTGAAGCATTCACTCAGTATGACAAGTTCCTTTCCAAAAGAGGGAATGGTACCAGAGGAAATGTTTTCACTCACAGGACCTTCTGAGGGCAAGGACAGCTGTCCATTTGAAAAATGTCTTAGGACATATTGAGCTTCCAGCATTCAGGGCTGTGAGAAGCAAATTTGTTTTACTTGTCAATATATTTTGCTTGAGTATTACTAAAAACTTACCCAATCAGAAAGATTATCATTTATTCATTTTTTGGTATAAGTGAGATTCTACTTGGGTCTGTTTCTGTGTCTGTGTCTTTGAGTACACGAGTATGGAAGGAGGAATAGAGAGATGGACTGACATGCATTCATTGCCTGGCTGAATTTCTACTGGATTTGTAGAAAGATATTGATATGATAGTATTCATTTTCACAATTGATATGCTCTTCATTAGTATATGTGAATAACTTATACTATTTTTAATATGGCTTGTTATAAATGAAACTCTTAAACACTCAAGGATGTTTGTAAAAAAAACTCATCAGGGTGACATACATTATACTCACATAAAATGTGTCTGCTAGTGATTTGTTGTTCTGTTTCTTGGTAACTAAATGGCATCTAGACTATGGAATAATTAAGGAGAAGACAAACAGTTTTGGTTAAAATGCACAGCTGAAGCTGTCCTCTACAAAATGCACTCTTGTGATTTCTTAGTTCTTTAAAAGATTTGGATAAGAGTCTGAACAGGTGAGAGGGTGCGCCAGAGAACCGGACAGCTTCTGGGACAGGTGGATGCACAGAGCTGCTGAGGCAGCACCCTTTGCAGGCCGCAGACAGCCGGCCACCGTCCGGACCAGAGGACAGGTGTCCACCTGGCTCAGAAGGCGGCGTCAGCCTCAGGAGCAGCAGTCGCCATCTTGGTTCCAGGACTCCACGGAACTTAGGAATTTAGTCTGCACAGGTGAGAGTCTGCACCACAGAAGCTAACAGCTTCTGTGAACTGCCAAAGCAACACAGCTTCTGAGAAAGGTCCTGTTTTGGGCCTTCTTCTTCGGCCAGGAGGAGGTCCAAACACAAGATATCTGCGCACCTTCCCTGTAAGAGAGCTTGCCAGCAGAGAGTGCTCTGAGCACTGAAACTCAGAGGAGAGAATCTGTCTCCCAGGTCTGCTGATAGACTGTAACAGAATCACCAGAAGAACAATCTCTAAACAGAGTCAACTATAACTACTAACTCCAGAGATTACCAGATGGCAAAAGATAAACATAGGAATCTTACTAACAGGAACCAAGACCACTCACCATCATCAGAACCCAGCACTCCCACTTTGCCCAGTCCAGGGCACCCCAACACGCCCGAAAACCTAGACCTAGATTTAAAAGCATATCTCATGATGATGGTAGAGGACATCAAGAAGGACTTTAATAAATCACTTAAAGAAATACAGGAGAACACTGCTAAAGAGTTACAAGTCCTTAAAGAAAAACAGGAAAACACAATCAAACAGGTAGAAGTCCTTACAGAAAAAGAGGAAAAAACATACAAACAGGTGATGGAAATGAACAAAACCATACTAGACCTAAAAAGGGAAGTAGACACAATAAAGAAAACTCAAAGTGAGGCAACACTGGAGATAGAAACCCTAGGAAAGAAATCTGGAACCATAGATTTGAGCATCAGCAACAGAATACAAGAGATGGAAGAGAGAATCTCAGGTGCAGAAGATTCCATAGAGAACATCGGAATAACAATCAAAGAAAATGGAAAATGCAAAAAGATCCTAACTCAAAATATCCAGGAAATCCAGGACACAATGAGAAGACCAAACCTACGGATAATAGGAGTGAATGAGAATGAAGATTTTCAACTCAAAGGACCAGCAAACATCTTCAACAAAATTATTGAAGAAAACTTCCAAAATCTAAAGAAAGAGATGCCTACGAACATACAAGAAGCCTACAGAACTCCAAATAGACTGGACCAGAAAAGAAATTCCTCCCGACACATAATAATCAAAACAACAAATGCACTAAATAAAGATAGAATACTAAAAGCAGTAAGGGAAAAAGGTCAAGTAACATATAAAGGCAAGCCTATCAGAATTACACCAGATTGTTCACCAGAGACTATGAAAGCCAGAAGAGCCTGGACAGATGTTATACAGACACTAAGAGAACACAAATGCCAGCCCAGGCTACTATACCCAGCCAAACTCTCAATTACCATAGATGGAGAAAACAAAGTATTCCAGGACAAAACCAAATTCATACATTATCTCTCCACGAATCCAGGCAGGATAATATCCAGAAAGGATAATAACAGAAAAAAACCAATTCAAGAACGGGAACCACGCCCTAGAAAAAACAAGAAGGTAATCCCTCAACAAACCTAAAAGAAGACAGCCACAAGAACAGAATGCAAACTTTAACAACAAAAATAACAGGAAGCAACAATTACTTTTCCTTAATATCATTAACATCAATGGTCTCAACTCCCCAATAAAAAGACATAGACTAACAAACTGGCTACACAAACAAGACCCAACATTTTGCTGCTTACAGGAAACACATCTCAGAGAAAAAGATAGACACTACCTCAGAATGAAAGGCTGGAAAACAATTTTCCAAGCAAATGGTATGAAGAAACAAGCTGGAGTAGCCATCCTAGTATCTGATAAGATTGACTTCCAACCAAAGTCATCAAAAAAGACAAGGAGGGGCACTTCATTCTCATCAAAGGTAAAATCCTCCAAGAGGAACTCTAAATTCTGAATATCTATGCTCCAAATACAAGGGCAACCACGTTCATTAAAGAAACTTTAGTAAAGCTCAAAGCACACATTGCACCTCACACAATAATAGTGGGAGACTTCAACACACCACTTTCACCAATGGACAGATCATGGAAACAGAAACTAAACAAGGAAACATTGAAACTAACAGAAGTGATGAAACAAATGGATCTGACAGATATCTACAGAATATTTTATCCTAAAACACAAGGATATACCTTCTTCTCAGCACCTCATGGTACCTTCTCCAAAATTGACCACATAATAGGTCACAAAACAGGCCTCAACAGATTCAAAAATATTGAAATTGTCCCATGTATCCTATCAGATCACCATGCACTAAGGCTGATCTTCAATAACAAAATAAATAACAGAAAGCCAACATTCACCTGGAAACTGAACAACACTCTTCTCAATGATACCTTGGTCAAGGAAGGAATAAAGAAAGAAATTAAAGACTTTTTAGAGTTTAATGAAAATGAAGCCACAACGTACCCAAACATTTGGGACACAATGAAAGCATTTCTAAGAGGGAAACTCATAGCTCTGAGTGCCTCCAAGAAGAAACGGGAGACTGCACATACTAGCAGCTTGACAACACATCTAAAAGCTCTAGAAAAAAAGGAAGCAAATTCACCCAAGAGGAGTAGACGGCAGGAAATAATCAAACTCAGGGGTGAAATCAACCAAGTGGAAACAAGAAGAACTATTCAAAGAATTAACCAAATGAGGAGTTGATTCTTTGAGAAAATCAACAAGATAGATAAACCCTTAGCTAGACTCACGAGAGGGCACAGGGACAAAATCCTAATTAACAAAATCAGAACTGAAAAGTGAGACATAACAACAGATCCTGAAGAAATCCAAAACACCATCAGATCCTTCTACAAAAGGCTATACTCAACAAAACTGGAAAACCTGGACGAAATGGACAAATTTCTGGACAGATACCAGGTACCAAAGTTAAATCAGGATCAAGTGGACCTTCTAAACAGTCCCATATCCCTAAAGAAATAGAAGCAGTTATAAATAGTCTCCCATCCAAAAAAAGCCCAGGACCAGACGGGTTTAGTGCAGAGTTCTATCAGACCTTCAAAGAAGATCTAATTCCAGTTCTGCACAAACTTTTTCACAAGATAGAAGTAGAAAGTACTCTACCCAACTCATTTTATGAAGCCACTATTACTCTGATACCTAAACCACAGAAAGATCCAACAAAGATAGAGAACTTCAGACCAATTTCTCTTATGAATATCGATGCAAAAATCCTCAATAAAATTCTCGCTAACCGAATCCAAGAACACATTAAAGCAATCATCCATCCTGACCAAGTAGGTTTTATTCCAGGGATGCAGGGATGGTTTAATATAGGAAAATCCATCAATGTAATCCATTATATAAAGAAACTCAAAGACAAAAACCACATGATCATCTCTTTAGATGCAGAAAAAGCATTTGACAAGATCCAACACCCATTCATGATAAAAGTTCTGGAAAGATCAGGAATTCAAGGCCCATACCTAAACATGATAAAAGCAATCTACAGCAAACCAGTAGCCAACATCAAAGTAAATGGAGAGAAGCTGGAAGTAATCCCACTAAAATCAGGGACTAGACAAGGCTGCCCACTTTCTCCCTACCTTTTCAACATAGTACTTGAAGTATTAGCCAGAGCAATTCGACAACAAAAGGAGATCAAGGGGATTCAAATTGGAAAAGAGGATGTCAAAATATCACTTTTTGCAGGTGATATGATAGTATATATAAGTGACCCTAAAAATTCCACCAGAGTACTCCTAAACCTGATAAACAGCTTCAGTGAAGTAGCTGGATATAAAATTAACTCAAACAAGTCAATGGCCTTTCTCTACACAAAGAATAAACAGGCTGAGAAAGAAATTAGGGAAACAACACCCGTCTCAATACTCACAAATAATATAAAATATCTCGGCGTTAATCTAACTAAGGAAGTGAAAGATTTGTATGATAAAAATTTCAAGTCTCTGAAGAAAGAAATTAAAGAAGATCTCAGAAGATGGAAAGATCTCCCATGCTCATGGATTGGCAGGATTAACATTGTAAAAATGGCTATCTTGCCAAAAGCAATCTAGAGATTCAATGCAATCCCCATCAAAATTCCAACTCAATTCTTCAATGAATTAGAAGGAGCAATTTGCAAATACATCTGGAATAACAAAAAACCTAGCATAGCAAAAACTCTTCTCAAGGATAAAAGAACCTCTGGTGGAATCACCATGCCTGGCCTAAAGCTTTACTACAGAGCAATTGTGATAAAAACTATATAGTACTGGTATAGAGACAGACAAGTAGACCAATGGAATAGAATTGAAGACCCAGAAATGAACCCACATACCTATGGTCACTTGATCTTCGACAAGGGAGCTAAAACCATCCAGTGGAAGAAAGACAGCATTTTCAACAATTGGTGCTGGCAAAACTGGTTGTTATCATGTAGAAGAATGCGAATCGATCCATACTTATCTCCTTGTACTACGGTCAAATCTAAGTGGATCAAGGAACTTCACATAAAACCAGAGACACTGAAACTTATAGAGGAGAAAGTGGGGAAAAGCCTTGAAGATATGGGCACAGGGGAAAAATTCCTGAACAGAACAGCAATGGCTTGTGCTGTAAGATCGAGAATTGACAAAAGGGACCTAATGAAACTCCAAAGTTTCTGCAAGGCAAAAGACACCGTCAATAAGACAAAAAGACCACCAACAGATTGGGAAAGGATCTTTACCTATCCTAAATCAGATAGGGGACTAACATCCAACATATATAAAGAACTCAAAAAGGTGGAACTCAGAAAATCGAATAACCCCATTAAAAAATGGGGCTCAGAACTGAACAAAAAATTCTCACCTGAAGAATACCGAATGGCAGAGAAGCACCTGAAAAAATGTTCAACATCCTTAATCATCAGGGAAATGCAAATCAAAACAACCCTGAGATTCCACCTCACACCAGTCAGAATGGCTAAGATCAAAAATTCAGGTGACAGCAGATGCTGGCGTGGATGTGGAGAAAGAGGAACACTCCTCCATTGTTGGTGGGATTGCAGGCTTGTACAACCACTCTGGAAATCAGTCTGGCGGTTCCTCAGAAAATTGGACATAGTATTACCAGAGGATCCAGCAATACCTCTCCTGGGCATATATCCAGAAGATGCCCCAACTGGTAAGAAGGACACATGCTCCACTATGTTCATAGCAGCCTTATTTATAATAGCCAGAAGCTGGAAAGAACCCAGATGCCCCTCAACAGAGGAATGGATACAGAAAATGTGGTACATCTACACAATGGAGTACTACTCAGCTATTAAAAAGAATGAATTTATGAAATTCCTAGCCAAATGGATGGACCTGGAGGGCATCATCCTGAGTGAGGTAACACATTCACAAAGGAACTCACACAATATGTACTCACTGATAAGTGGATATTAGCCCAAAACCTAGGATACCCAAGATATAAGATACAATTTCCTAAACACATGAAACTCAAGAAAAATGAAGACTGAAGTGTGGACACTATGCCTCTCCTTAGAAGTGGGAACAAAACACTCTTGGAAGGAGTTACAGAGACAAAGTTTTGAGCTAAGATGAAAGGATGGACCATGTAGAGACTGCCATATCCAGGGATCCACCCCATAATCAGCATCCAAATGTTGACACCATTGCATACACTAGCAAGATTTTATCGAAAGGACCCAGATGTAGCTGTCTCTTGTGAGACTATGCCGGGGCCTAGCAAACACAGAAGTGGATGCTCACAGTCAGCTAATGGATGGATCTCGGGCCTCCCAATGGAGGAGCTAGAGAAAGTACCCAAGGAGCTAAAGGGATCTGCAACCCTATAGGTGGAACAACATTATGAACTAACCAGTACCCCAGAGCTCTTGACTCTAGCTGCATATGTATCAAAAGATGGCCTAGTCGGCCATCACTGGAAAGAGAGGCCCATTGGACACGCAAACTTTATATGCCCCAGTACAGGGGAACGCCAGGGCCAAAAACGGGGAGTGGGTGGGTAGGGGAGTGGGGGTGGGTGGGTATGGGGGACTTTGATGGAAAAGGAAAAAAAAAAGATTTGGATCAAATGCTGCCAGCTTATGTCATGCTACCAAAATGAGGTCCACCCTTTTCAGACCAGAGTTAGAGGGGTTTGAGATGCTGTGTTTGAGCTTATGTTTTGTTGGGTTCCCACCTCTTCTTTATGTTACCATGCTTGATCTCTCTAATCAAAGGGAAGAGTGTTTGCTCCAACATGTGATCCCCTCACATGAGTGTCCGATACAATCTGCATATCCTGAGGTTGCTCAGTAAATATGTGAAGTTAGCAAGCAAAAGTGTTTTGAAAGTGACCTTTACTTACCTAGAGAAGTCTATCAGTACAGATATAGAGAGCTAAGAAGATTAATCAATTAACAAAATCAAATGTGGCAAGAAGTAGCAGTTGGAGAGAAAGCAATTTTTCTGGAAAGGAGGAATTTTAGGGCTCTCCTAACCATACTGTATATTTCCTTATTCCAGTGTGAATACATAACTTAAAACCACATTTTACACTACATTGGCAATTTTCTTTGTTTTATACTGGTGCCCACTTGTTTGTTCATCTATGACAATTGTTGGGAAAGGTCTATTCTCTTTGGACAAGATTTAAAAACTGATTGACAGTTTCAGAAGCCAAGCTCTGGCATTCCTGCAGTGGGGTTCAATGGACAATTGTCTTTAGTTTAAACCCCAAGTAAAATATTAGTCTTTTCACTGAAATGGAGGCAAATAACCTCTTTTGTTTGAGGAGTAAGAAAAAAAGCTAACCTGAGCATTAAACTAACAGAATAAAAGTGACAAACAATGAAGGTGATCAAATTGGAAGTCCGGCAGAATCACAGAAAAATGGAGCCCTTGTTTATGACAAACTGGCAAACAGAACAGTCAGTGGACAGTTAGCTTTGTTAGTAGAAAGAAACTAGCTGAACCGACCTAGAGATCCAACTTTATTGAGTGCCACAGTTGTTATGGTCCCATATAAGCCACACACATACACTAAAGCACAGGAACCAGCCAGAGCTAGTTCCAAGGGTAGAGTGCCTATGCCTGAGAACTCCAGATAGATAGAATCAGCTCCCAATAATTGCCATGCCACCTCCACATGCACATTATGGCCATGCATAAGCAGACCCACCATACAATAATACAGGATACAATTACAACTTTAAATGCTGAGAATCTCCTATTCACAGTGTGATAGACTTGCCTAGCCTCTAGATAGATCTGTGCCAACAAAAACGCTGGATGTGCAAACCTAGGCTTGAGGCACGTGTCCTGACTTACTTTTTATCTGTGTCTTTATAAGCTGGGAAATTCGCTGATGAAACACTGCCTGCCTTAGCTCCTCCAACAAGTCTTAGAACACATTTTTTCTTGCCTGCTAATAGCTAGCTTTTAACAGTATCCCAGGGAGAGTTCTATACTGCAGTTGCCTTTATACTAACCACCCTACCAAGAAAGAGTTCCATGTTCAGAAATGCCCTTGGTCAAGTTCTCCATTGGTGTTTCATCACAGTCAGGCCTTAAAGCCCCCAGGGACAGATCGGAGTTGTCACACTTCAGAAACAACCATCAGTGGTACTAGTCTCCATCCTTTGAAGTAGTCTTCTTCCTGAGTTCTCTCTGATATACATCTCTGAAGTCAGAGTCCATTTCCCTTTTGATCACTAACCCTGCAAGGGATTTGCTAGACTTTCTCCAGGCTGCCCTATATAATGCCAGATTTGTGGGGAGTTCATTCCACTTGGCTTGTCCGTTCAGTCCTTGGCTCAACCAGCACTGGAACGCTTATTATCCACTAGACACCAAAGTGAGACATGCTCAAAGATTACATGTATCACGGAGTCAGCCATTAGAATTTATAATTCAGAATTTAGAAAGACATGAACTACTGAACGGGTAGATGACTGATTCTGCCTGTGAAATCCAAGTTATACTTTAAAGACTCCTTGACTCTTACTTTCTGGGTCTTCAACGATAACATGAGAGGTTTTCTTCAGAGCTAACTCTGGATTTCACAGGAATGAGTAGCGAAAGGTGAGCTGAGGGTGAAATGTATGTCAGTGAGAGCAACTGATTTGTTGTGTATCAGCTAGAACTGGGCTCCACTGCAAAGGGCATTTAAAAACAGAAAATGATGCAAACATGCAGTCTAGGGTTAGTGCAGTGATTCTGAACTGTAATGTTCTCAGAAACTATAGGTTCCTCTGTTTGGAAGCTTTGCTTTACATAGTCACTCAAGCTCACACACAATAAATCTTGCAGACTGTGGAGTGGGTTCTCATCCTGGCTGGCAGTGCTCTCAGTATGGCTTGTCACTCTACTTCTTCTATTTCTTCCCCCAACACTCCACCCACCATAATATGGTCACATTCAAAACCTGAAAATTATAAACACTTACACCCAGTCCATAATCTCAGTGCACCTGGCATTTATCACTTACTTTTCTCATATACTCCTCATGTATCACCTGTACTTTCTAGACCTCTGATCTCACCATTTATTTAATTCTTCCAAACCCCAATAAACTCTTACTCAGTTTGAAATTGTCACATTTTGTAGTAGTCTCTCCCTATATCATCAGCTTGCTCAGTTTCCCTAACAAATCCAAAACCTTCATGCTGTGGCATTGATGGGTTTAAGAGTCCCCTCAAGATACATGTTTAGAATGCTGGTTCCCAGGGTTGTAGTTTTAAGAACAGGAAGAACCTTTAAGAGTGAGATCTAAATACAGGTCTAAGCCATCCTCAGACAGGATTAAGGTGGTTCTCACACTGAAAAATTACAAAATGCTATCTCTTGTGCAAGGCACTTGTTTTGCAAGGTAATACTCCCTCTGAAGCTATCCCAAGGGTTGTATAATGATGCGTGGCCCTGACCAAAGGTTAAACCAACAGACAGCAAAATCTTAGTACTTAAGGCCAAAGAACTATGTGCTGAGTAATGTAGCTTGCCTCTGGTATTAAATTACAATCATGAGTAGCTGATAGATACACTTGAATAAATCAAAATTCTTGCTTTCACCTATGCCTGAACCTGTACAGCTGTCCCATAAAAAGATAGATAGATGATAGATAGATAGATAGATAGATAGATAGATAGATAGATAGATAGATAGATAGATAAAGGAAGTTATCATCATGGAGATGTAAACATTATGGAAAGTGACAGGAACAACTGGAAGCTCACATTTGAAACCTCAGACAGAAAACAAAAAGAGCACATTGGAAATGTCATGTGGCTTTTAAAGCTCACAGCCCCAGCAACAACACTACCTCTAGCAAGGCCATACCTCCTAAACCTATTTGAGTAGTATCACCAACTGTGAACCAAGTATTTAGATGCCCTAGAAGTGGAAAGAATCTTAATCAAAGCACAGCACTCGTGAATACCCCTGAGTTCATTGAGGCTCATTTTTGCCCCTGTATTCTGTATGTCCTCCAACCATCAGCTCTTTCTTTCCATCATCTCTATACTGACAGCTCATGGTTGCCAGCTGTCTATAGGTGCCCTGCTGGGCTGTACCCAGGACTTTTCCTTTTCCTACCTAGGATTCTGTTCTCTCTTACTCACCAGATCACAGTCTCTCAGTTCTTGGAAAGAAACTCTGCCCTCTTCATCCCCTTGTCACAAGTTTTTTCTTTTATCCTAACCGTTTCCAAAAAAGTGTTTTCATGAACCCAGTTTCCTCATGAGCTACAGAAGCTGCCTCTCTGGTGTTCTGGGTTACCACCTTATTTTTCTGGTTTTCCAGGAATAGTGCTATATTGACCTTGGCTTGGCACTATAGAATTCTTTGCCATTTTTCTCACTTATTTAATGAAATGTAATTGTGCCTTCCTTCGCAAATCCTGCCATTCTCACTCTAGCCTTCCATAGTTCCTTGCCTGACTATTCTTCTTGTTGTGGTTTGAATATGTTTGACCCAGGGCTTGGCAGTATTAGGAGGTGTACCCTTGTTGGAGTAGATGTGACCTTGTGTGAGGAAGTGTGTCACTGTGGGGATATGCTTTGAGATCCCACTCCTGGTACCAATTTCTGTCTTAGCTTTGGTTTTATTGCTGTGAACAGACACCATGACCATTGCAACTCTTATAAGGGATGACATTTAATTGGGACTGGCTTACAGTTTAAGAGGTTTAGAACATTTTTATCATGGCAGGAAGCCTGGCAGTATCCAGGCAGACATGGTGCTACAGAAGTAGCTGAGAGTTCTACCTTTTGATCAGAAGAAAGCCAGGAGAAGACTCTATTTTAGACAGCTAGGAGGAGGTCTCAAAGCCCACCCCATTGACACACTTTTACCAACAAGGCCACACATACTTCAACAAGGCCGCATCTCCTAATACTTCCACTACCTGGGTCAAGCGTATTCAAATCACCACACTGCTCAAAAATTTATGTAGCAATCATCATCTTTCTAGATGATTAGAATTTATTCCTTTATTATGATTATGTTTTATTGGGTATCTATCCCAAGGAAAACATAGGTTGCAAGAGACAGAAACGTTTTTAATTTGCTATACCTGGAATAATGGCTAGAACCTGCTTGAAACTCAGCACGTCTTTGTTGACCATATCACATTTGCTTTCCATTTCCTGGTGTCCAAAAGTATAATTATGTCACCCAAGACTATGGATTTCAAGAAACTTAAGTCCAACTTGAGCCAACTTAAATAAGAATGGCTTCTTTGTCTTATTACAGTTTTATTTGGGTTTGTCTTAGGTCATGGGGTGCAATACTCCAAGATTTTCAGTAGCTATAGCCTCTGTTGACTCCAGGTCCTCAAAGAGACCCCAAAAGACTTGTTCTTATCCTCAGTAATCCCCTACTCCCCTCTGGCTCCAGATTTGGGTTAATGTTTCCAGTGGAGATGATTGAGACTGGAGACAGTTTTAGGTTTACAGGATCTCTAAAGTGAAAAGATCACAACAGACAAAATTCCTTATTAATAATAAAATAGTCACTCTCTATTGGCTGACAGCAAGAGGGGGAGATATGACTATTTAGACAGGATCCTATTCCTACAACTCAGGATCCTTGATACAAGGTTGCAGATGTCAGAAACTCTTATTGCAAACACGCTGGACTGAATATTTGGCACTGGCTGCCAATATATAGACAGGGAAAGAAGGAACTATCCTAAAATAGAATAATGAACAGAGAATTTTATATTTAATTTACAACTAAAAAGACATTGGATCTGCTTCCTTTTTGTTGGTTGGTTGGTTGGTTTTATTTTTTTTATTGGATATTTATTTCATTTACATTTCCAATGCTATCCCAAAAGTCCCCCACATGCTCCCCTACCCACTCCCCCACCTACCTGCCCTGTCATTCCCCTGTACTGACCAATGGGCCTCTCTTTCCACTGATGGCCGACTAGGCCATCTTCTGATTCATATGCAGCTAGAGACATGAGCTCCGGGAGTGGGGGGTGACTGGTTAGTTCATATTGTTGTTCCACCTATAGGATTGCATACCCCTTTAGCTCCTTGGGTACTTTCTCTAGCTCCTCCATTGGGGGCCCTGTGATCCATCCAATAGTTGACTGTGAGCATCCACTTCTGTGTTTGCTAGGCCCCATCATATTCTCACAAGAGACAGCTCTATCTGGGTCCTTTCAGCAAAATCTTGCTAGTGTATGCAATGGTGTCAGCGTTTGGAAGCTAATTATGGGATGGATCCCCAGATATGGCAGTCTCTAGATGGTCCATCCTTTCGTCTCAGCTCCAAACTTGGTCTCTGTAACTCCTTCCATTGGTGTTTTGTTCCCAATTCTAAGAAGGGGCAAAGCGTCCACACTTTGGTCTTCGTTTTTCTTGAGTTTCATGCGTTTAGCAAATTGTATCTTATATACTGGAATTTATGAAATTTCTAGGCAAATGGATGGACCTGGAGGGCATCATCCTGAGTGAGGTAACCCAATCACAAAGGAACTCACACAATATGTACTCACTGATAAGTGGATATTAGCCCAGAAACTTAGGATACCCAATATATAAGACACAATTTGCTAAACGCATGAAACTCAAGAAGAACGAAGACCAAAGTTTCATTGTTTTTAAACCATATAATCTAATATGTTTAGAACAAAACAAACATTTAAACTTTGTGAGATAGACCAAGGGGTAAAGTGTTTGCCACACCAGAATGAGAACTGGAGTTCAGATCTGTAAGAACCTAGATTAAAGTCACAAGATGTGGCAATACCACAGAACTCCAAGCCTCAGGAGGAGAGAGAGGGATTTCTCAAGGCAACTTGTCCAGCAAGACTAGCCAGAAGTCATGAGCTCCAGGATCCTCATGAGTCCTACCTCAGTAACCTAGGAGTGTAAGAATGATCAAGGAAGGCACTCAACATCAATTTTAGGCTTCTGCATACATTTGGACAAATATGCACCTCCACGCATGAGACTATACACATGTATTCATGTGTATCTTTCTGTCTCTCTGTATTCTTCCCTGTTGATGATAGATAGATAGATAGATAGATAGATAGATAGATAGATAGATAGATAGATAGATAAAATTACTCTAATTGGCAGTCAACCACATTGAAAAATTTACCAAGAATTTTAAGTCAATAAACAAACAATTAATATTTTAGTAACATTTTTAGGAGCTAGAACAAAAGAGCTAAGTATAGACACAAATTGTATAAAAGATGTCATTTCCCTGACAAAGCAAACTTTCTTTAAGGAAACCCCTTCCAAATTTCTACTAACACTCCAGTATTTTCAAGTAGTCATGCAAAGATTTAATTACTATAAAGTCCTATGCTACATGTGAGAGTTAATTTGTCTATTATATATGCTTTTTTCTACATATATGTAGCCAATGTGTAAATATATTAATAAATAAGATAAAGGTAATAAGATGATAATGAAGTTTAAAATTACATTAAGGAAGTATTTCTGAGTTCAACAAGTCATAAATTTTAATTATGTTTTGCATATAATCATTATCTGATGTAGAATACCATTATACCTTATTAAAATGGCAAATAATCCAAAGAATTATAGCTTATCTTCTGATTAGAGATCATTAATATTTATAAGAGCATTGTTTACAACTAATGTCACATTATTATCATCCCCTGATCTATATACATGCATATATTATACACCCACTGCATTAGAAGGTATTCATTACTTGTAAGTGAACATTTTATCTCCTATTAATCAAGGCAAGTTTTAAAAGTATTTTTAAATTGATTCTTCCCTAAAATATATTGCCATTATTATGTAGTAAAGATCATAGTTTATACTTATACAATTACCTCACTAATCATTATTTTATTTATGACACAAATAACTATAATTTTAAATACATTTAACTACTTCATGTGCGCTTTAGGATAAATATAATTTAAGTAAAATGATTGTGAAAGAAAGAAAAATCCAGCCATCGAATAGATGTAACACACTTTATTTTGACAAATGCTTCTTTGGAAAGCTGTGTGTCAATTTTTCTACGTTGAAAAGGATATTTAAAGAAAACTAAAAAGTGGTTATCTGACCCCTCTCAAAAAACAATTTGGTTTTAATTGAGGTGGGGTGTTGTTTTGTTTTATTTTTGCTTTTTTTGTTTTTTTGTTTTGTTTTGTTTTTTCAGTTTTGGGTTGAGCAAGATAAAACACATCTGTACACTCCCAGCACTTGAGAAGTGAGGAATGTAAAATAATATACTTGAGGCAAGCTTGGTTTATATAGGAAGACCCAGTCAAAACAAAACAAAACAAACAAACAAAAAAAACAAAACAAAAAAAACAAACAAACCTTAAGTCCACACTATATAAGTAAAATAAACTTTTAAAAAATGATTGCACTTATAGGTTTACGTTTGTACATGTGTCTGTACACACATGCCAGTGTCTTCAGAAGCTAGAGGAGGGTGCTGGGTACCCGGAAGTACCCTGGAACTATAGGTGGTTGTGAGCTACCTGAAGGAAGTCAGCCCTGAGAAACAGTGGCAATTACTCTCACCTGTGGAGCCATGTCTCAAGTCCCCAAAACAAACAATATCGCTGGCACTTCCCTTTTCTTCCTTTCTTGCCTGTAAGATTCAATCTGTGCCTGCAGGTGCAGGCATGAAGACAGTGTAGCACTGAGTATTCCTAGAAGCAACAAATGAACAATCCACCACACTATGCTTTTCATGGCACTTGTGAAACTGTACCCTAAAGTATAAGGGCTCAGAGATATGTTCTTAACATATAAATATTCGATAAAATTTAGCCCACATAATTCTTTTGAGTTTAGCTCTTTAAGAAAATATTAATATATCCTCTTATACCTGTCTTAGGTGCAATGGAACAGCGTTGGAGTTATTATATGGTTTATTTTTTTCTGGATACTGGGGATGGAATATAAAATCTTGTGTATGTGAAATATTAGCTAACATCTGCTCTAGCACTGAGCTTTATTCACAGCCGTATTATTTCATAAATGTTCCTACTCTTCATTCCAATTAATGAGCTTGATACAATTAATTAAAACTACACATAAAATTGTTCTTTGCTGAAATTATTTTTTATTCCAGGGAAGCATTCTTAACATTTACCCATTTAAATTTAAACTGCTCTTTGGAAATTCTTAGTGTGTACTGAATATCTTTGAAAGTTATCAGATTTGAAAATAATAATATAGAATTTAATTGCTTCAACTTCTAAAATTCAGTGAATAATTAATTGCAAATATAATATTCACCATTAGCATCTTCCTATCTCACAAAGCCTGTTCCCACTATGAGCATTTTTTATATGTGTACTAAAAATAAAGGACTTACGTGGGCGGCTCTTGCCATGCAAGTCTGACCACCTGAATTCAATCTCAATATACCCTATAAATATGGAAATAGAGAACCAATTCCACAAAGTTTTCCTCCAACTTCCATATTTGTTCTGTAACAAATACACACATCCACACTCACATATCATATGCACTCACACACGTATAAATAGTGGGATTTATTATTTTTTTAAAATACATGATTTGTGATCATTTAAATTAAAGGGCACATTTGTGGGCAACTCTGAAGGTATTCCTTTAAAAAAATGTTATTGGGACCAGAAATGGTTGTATTAACCTGCAATCACAGCTAAGTGGAAGCCAAGGCAAGAGGGAATCACATTGTCCAGAGGTAGACAACAACACACACACACACACACATGAAAGAGAGAGAGAGAGAGAGAGAGAGAGAGAGAGAGAGAGAGAGAGAGAGAGAGAGAGAGAATGTTACATGATGGGAAGCCTTGAAAAGGAGGGAAGGAGAGAAGACAAATTTTCTCTACTTTATTTGCTTTTTGTTTGTTCTTGGGTGGTTGTTTTTCTTTGGTTGCCATTGGTCATTGGTTTACAGAGTGCACTTTAGAGTACAAATGTGGAGGAAGGGATATTAGTCTAGAATAGCAACATCTCTATCCATTATGATGAGGAAACATAAACACGGGCTTCTGGAAGAGGAATGGAGTCATGAAGACAGGATCCTAACCCCAGTCACGTGGGCAGTGTTCCCGTGACATTCTTCCTTCGCTACAGAGGCTGATAAATTTGAGTTGTTTTAATTTTGACCTTTTTTTTTAAATTATTTAAACATTTTGAGAATTTTATACGTTTCCAAACCCTCCAATTCCTCTCTTGCCCCCTGAATATCTCTCAAATTCATTATTGTCTATACATTTTATACACACACACAAACACACCTCCTGAGACCACTTAGTCTTGCTTATATATGTATATGTTTAAGGCTAGATTTTGGAACTCTTGATTCATTTTCATTTTCAGAATTTTCTTCCTTCACTTTTGTACTTTAGACACAAAAACTCCTAGCCTGCCCTATTGTACATTATAAAAATATCTTTGTTTAGTGAATGAGAGTTGATAGAAATTTGAGTCTCCGTTCAACCATTTACTGCTTCTATGGCTTTAGATTCTTAGTCTAGTCCCTTGAAATCTCATATTATTTACATGTAAATTAGAATGGATAACAGGACACCTAGGTCTGCTCACATTTGCAAATAAAATAACTATACAAGATTCAACCTAACAAAATACTGCAGAGTAACTTAAGAAGCAAAATTTATTTTCTTTTGAATTTGAAACCTCGAAGTCCAAGATCAAAGGTCCACAGTGCAGCTTCATCCCAAAGACTTCTGGGCTAGGCTGGAAGATACCCACATTGTCCTCTATCCACACATGGTCATCTGTCTGCTTGGGTATTCCCTACATCTTAATCTTTTATCTTAAGAGGACAGCAGTCGTCTTGACTAAGAATCCACACATATGACTTCATTTGATCTTAATTCCCCCTCTCACCAAAAAAAAAAAAAACACTTTATTTAAAAAACAAATTAGTCTAAAATGTTAGGGAATAAAGGGTGTGTGGTGGGATTTGTATGGTATAGTTCATCCTGCTATGGGCATTTCAGCAGCATGTGCATGAAATACAATCACATTTGTGTAAGATTTAGCACAGAGTATGTAAATCACCAAGACCTTACTACGGTTCCGTTAGTTTTTAAATATTTCTAGTAACCTAAACTGTCCATTTGAAAGTGTAATGTTCTTCCTGTCCTCTCCCCCATCCATCCCCAGTGTTTAATCTATTTCCCCTTCCCAGTGAGATTCCAGCATTCTTCACTTGGGCCCTTTTTGTTACTTAACATCACTGGGTCTGTGGGCTGTAGCAGGGCTATCCTTTACATTATGGTTAATATCCACTTATAAGTAAGTACATACCACGTTTGTCTTTCTGGGTCTGAGTTAACCTTACTCAGGATGATGTTTTTCTAGTTCCTTCCATTTGTATGCAAATTTCATGCTGTCATTATTTTTAAAGCTAAGTAAAACTCCATTGTATAAATTACCACATTTTCTTTATCTATTCTTTAGTTGAGAGAAATCTAGATTATTTCTAGTTTCTGGCTATTACAAATAAAGCTAAGCTACTATGAACATAGTTGAGCAAGTGCCCTTGTGGTATGGTGGTAGCATGTTTCGTGTTTATAAACAGGAGTTATATAGCTGGATCCTGAGGTAGATATATCCTCAATTTTTTTAAAGGTATTGCCAAATAATTTTTTTCAAAGTGGCTGTACAAGTTTCCACTCCCACCAGCAATAAAGGAATATTCCCCTATGTACACATTCTCCCCAGGAGTTGGGGATGGGGATGGGAACAGGAGGGGTCATGTAGGGGAAGACAGAGGGAGAGAATATTAGAAAGGCAACTGGAGTAGGGGGTTGTCTCTGGGACAAGCTAGAAACCGAAAGCAATAGTTAATCCAAGGCATCTACGAAGGTGATCCTAGCTAAGACTCCTAGCAGTGGGGGGATATAGAGCCTGAACCAGCCATCTCCTGCTACCAGGAAAGACTTAAAATAGAGATATTTTGACACCAACTCAACCACAAAACCTTGGCCCTACAATTTGCCCTGGCTAACAGGAGTAAAGATAGAACAGGAATTAAAGGAATGGACAACCAATGACTGGTCCAGCTTAAGACCTGTGCCATGAAAGGGAGCTCACCCCTGACACTGTTCATGGTATTCTGTTATACTTGCACATAGGAGCCTAGCATAACCATCATCAGAGAGATTTCACCCAGCAACTGATGGAAACAGACACAGAGACCCATAGGCAATAATTAAGTAGAGACTCTTGACTCCTGAAGAAGATGGGTAGGAGGGATTCTTGGAGCCAGGTGGATTAAGGACACCATAAGAACATCTACAGAATCAAATAACCTGGCCACATAGGGTCTCACAAAGACTGAACTGCCAGCCAGGGAGCATTCATGGGACTGACCTAGGCCCTATGCACATATGTAAAGGTTGTGTAGCTTGGTCTGCATGTGGGACTCAGCAGTGGGAACAGGGGATGTCTAACTCTGCTGCCTGCCTTTGGAACCTTTTCCCCACATTTAGACTCAATAAGAAATGAAGTCTTACTATAACTTGATATGTCAGTGGTTGTTAATATCCACGGGAGGCCTCCCTTTTTTCTGAAGAGAAAAGGAGGAGGAATAGAAGGGGGATGGGCAAGGAAGGACTGAGAGGAGAGGAGAAACAGCTGTCTGGATGCAAATTAATTAATTAATTTTTAAGAAGAAAAGTATAATGCTCTAAAATTTTCAGCAAACCTATTTAACTGTGAAAATAATATAAACTCCAAGAAAAATTAAGATAAATGTTGTGATTGGGCCATAAAGATATGGATTTTAAAGAAATAAATGTCATGATCTGTAATGGCTAATCATCACTGTCAGTGAGCCTGATGAGATTTAAAATCACATGGAAGAAAGGTGGTGTGTTTACAAAGAGGATCAAGTGAGCTGGATAAGTGACCTGGAGTGGGAGCAAAACCACTAGAGGCTCCCCAGCTCGTTTATCTAGACAGGAATTTGAAAAGGCAGGAGACACCAGTAGGTATACCAAGGTGGATGGAGGAACTCTCCCAAGGCCCCATCCCTGGATGAAGACCTGAAGGCAATTAATGTCTACTAAAGGAAAGAGCATCAGTCTTCTCCAGGAACCAGCCTTCTGACAAAGCATCTAATTCTAAATTTCAGCCTTAAACACATATAACGTATGTCAGCACTAAATGGACTCTACAGACTGTATTTACACACAGAGAGACAAGCAAACATATAGTCACACACACATACACACACACAAACACACACAGCTGAGTGTGTAACAATAAGAATTATAGATTATTATGAACTGAAAGGGAAGGGGAAGGACGGGAGAAGAAATGGAAAGGGAGAAAGAATGGATGATTTCATGTAAATATGGTTGGTACTCATGAAACTCTCAAAACCTTATTTTAATTTTAAAAGTGAAAGGATGATACAAGGAAAGTCTGTTTCCTGGCCCACCTCTCTGTGAACTCTGCTCTTCCACCACACCCTCTTCACCACAGCTAACTGGACCCTCTGAAATGCAGAGCAAAATAAATAATCAATCCAGTTTCAGGTTCATGTAGGCTATCGCAGGTACAGCTGGATTGGTGCACATACTAACTCAGAGACTATGGCATTACACACAGCAAGCTCAAGCCAAATGGGGTTCCAGCAGTGTGAAGAAGTGGACATGAGGTCTCTCTTCTATTTAAGAAGCTTTGTGCAGCTTATACCCACTGGCAAAGGGGGAAAAATTAGTTAATCCAAAGAAAATGAGTGTCAGTAAGTATGTAACCACACTCCAGGGAGGACCCCATGTGCAAGCCAAGAGTCATTGGTTAGTACAAAAGTAGATCCATTTCTCCATTGCTCATGTGTTGTTTTTGTTACTGTTGATTTGGTTTTTGGTTGGTTGGTTGGTTAGTTGGTTGATCCTATTGGTTTTTTGCTTGTTTTTATTTTCATTTTTGTGTTTTTGTGGGGTTTTGTTGTTGTTTGGCTGGTTGGATGGTTGATTTTTTGTTGTTCTTGGCTTTGTTTCTTGAAAGAGAGAGAAAGAATAGAAAGTTGATGACTAAGGAGATAGGGATGATCTAGGAGGAGTTGGGAGAGGGGAAACATCATTAAAATATATTGTATGAAAATATTTTTAAGTTAAAAATATCTATAGTGAAACAGACTGTACTCAGGATACATTAGAATGACAAAAGGCTAACTAATAACATTTATCAAATGTGATAGCCCTGAATTCACATAAATAATTTAAGAATAGCATATTCCTAAAAGGATTTTATAAGGCAGGCTGCTCCCAGGGAAAGTTGAAAATACAGCATATGTATAACAAGATTTGGGAAGAAGAGGGTTGTTTATATGCTCAAATTGAGCTACATATTTCCAGCTGCCAATGCCCTGATAATCAGAAACAGCAAATATGTAAATGTTTTCAAATATCTAAAGATCAGAATATTTGAAAAGTAACAGATCTAGGCTCTGAAAGTTGAGCACAACTTAACTATTACTTTAAGTGGAAAAGTCTAAATACCAACCAATAAAAAGGAAGTGTTTTTACTTGTCATTATTGAATATTCTCCAAATTCTCTCTCCCCCCCCCCGTGTATGTCTGTGTGTCTGTGTGTATCTGTGTGTGTCTGTGTGTGTCTGTACGTGTCTGTGCGTCTGTCTGGGTCTGGATTTTAAACCTATGATTTAATGTGAGCACATTATTTCTGGATAAGTTGAGACTGAGAAGCATACAAACACCTAACGGTAGAACAACTTGAAGAAAACCTGGCTAAACTACAAATAATCCATATCACAGAAGAATTGGAGGTGAATATGAACAGAAGACACCAAACAATTTTGCCCAACGTGATCTCATGTAATTTATCATCGTGCTTATGAATAGGCTACATCACAGACTTCTGCTACTCTGTGGACCACTGTGTTCCATCACATAGCCTGCTGTCCTGGATATTCTCAGACTCAAGTCATCCCCCAGTCTTTTCTCTGCTTTCCACTTGACACAGCTGTTTTAATTCCCCTGCCTCAAAGTGCCATGAGGTAGTAAGTTCTGTAATGGGCTCAAACAGCCTGCCAATCTACTTTTTTTTTCTCAGTGTAGCCTTGCTAGTCTGGAGTAGGCTATGGAGAGACCTACCTCCGCCTCCCAAATGCTAGGATTAAAGGCGTGAGCCTCCCTCCATGCCAGGTTATAGGCAAGCTACTCTTGAGGGATCATGTAACAACAACAGAGTGCCAATTGTTTGATGGAACTGCAAGAAATTAAGTCTCCCCTGACCCTGAGAGCCAGATCTGCCTTTCCACACAGGGAGGGCAAAATTAGGCTTGCCTCATTTCTCTAACAGAAATGAATGAGGAACGGGGAGAGTGTGAAACCTCGGAACTGGAAGGGTCTTTGAAGGTCACCCCTCTGCCGCTCTAGTTTTATAGGTGAAGCTATTATCGGCCAGAGAGGTCAATTGTTACCTCCCCCTAAACTGTATGTGTTTTTCGACTGCTGAATTTGTGCCAGTGTAGCTTAACAGACCAAAGAGTGCTCAAATGTTCTTTATCGCAGTGCTGGACAAAAGATCAGCCTTTGATTTACAACTCCTGCCAGTATTTGCTGAGTTTGATGTTTATCGTTTCAAATAATAAAATTATGAAATCTGTGAGCTTCTGAGACTCCAGGTGATCACCCATGCTAAGTCCTTTCTATGCCTTCCCCAGCTCCTTGTCATTCATCTTCTTTTCTCTTAAGGAATTACACTCTCTTCCTTACTGGTCAGCATTAATGTGAGGGAGGCTTTTTTGATATAAAGGTAGATAGCAATAACCCAATTTTATAAATGAGATAGGATAGGAGAATCCAATAACCATGGGTCCAAAAGAAAGCCAGCAATATAACGAGAATTAGAACCTAGAATATAAATCTAAGCCTGTAATCTCTTTTCCTATGCTATGTAATACCTCGCTTGTTCCAGCCAGCACTTGATTTGCAGAGGACAAAAAGAAAAAAAGAAAAGGAAAAAAAAGTATTGCCCTATGTAGAATGATTCTACAGAATTGATAACTTTTTGAAAGTACAAGGTAGCTTTTTATCCTCACTTTTTTTTTCATTAACTGCAATATGACAAAAACGTAACTAGGTGTCATACAGCTTTCGGAGGAAGATAAAGGGGTACTTTCCTTAAAAAATTTACAGTCTAATTGGGGAAATAGCAAATGCCTGTGGAAAGATAACTGATGGCAAAAGACTATCAATAATAAATGTCTGTGAATACAGAAGCAAATGTTGCTAGATATCAAATGACCGAGATAATCTTGAACTTGGTAGACAGCAGAACGGCCCAGAAGATGTGGAAACAGAATCTTTACAAGCAGATCTCAACCAAACTAGACAGAATTATTGTTTGCATGAGTTATTTATTCCTTTATTTATTTATTTATTTACTTTATTTTCCTACTCAAAAAGCTTGAAACAAACTCATCACAGCAAAGAAAGTGCTTGTCAGCTTCCTCTCTCAGTGTGTGGACCTGCTCTATTTCTGGCTCTAGGAAGAAATCCCCAGTGTTTCTTCACTGTAGCTGGTGGCCTGGCATTCAAAGCTCAGACCAATTGTACCCTTATATTTGCTCTCCTGCAAGTCTGCCAGTTGAAGTCACCACCCAATCTCTGAAATGCTATGGTACTCCATCACAACATATTTAGCATAATTTATTTTAAACAAAATAGCACTTGCATGCTCAAATATATACTCTTCTTCCCAGCAAAACGTAGGGAGCGCCTGCTTCTGTATGTCAAAGTCTATCATTGCCTGAAATTCAGCTGCCCTCCTTGCAGTTCTGCTCTGAAAGTGTCTGTAGGGCTATTTCTTAAGCAGACAAATCTCATCTTCCTTCCCTATGATTTACTGCTAGGAATTGAACCCAGACCTTTAACGTGGTGCATTGAATGCACGCATTCCAATACTAAGTTGTGCCCTAGCTCCAGCCATCCTTGTCAGCTATTGCTTATGGTCCACCCTCCCCATACCCAAGTCTATTTTTAAAACATGCTTCAAATTCTCTTTAGTGCATATCATAGATACCGTTTTAACTGACCCTCCTCTTGAACCTGTTCTGCCTCCACCTTCTAAGGGCTAAAGTTATAGGTATGCACCAGCAAATATGGCCTATCATTACTTTCAGATTTACAGTAGGCTATGGTTCTGGATTCCATTTTTACATTTTGGTGAAGTGTTTCTTTGTTTGTTTGTTTGTTTGTTTGTTTGTTTGTTTGTTTGTTTGTTTGTTTGTGACAGAATCTCACTATGGAGGCATGGCTGATTTGGAATAATTACATTCAATTTAGAGATCAACTTTTCTCTGCCACCAAAGTTCTGGGTTAAAGGTGTGTGCCAAGTGCCAAGCTCGACTTATAAATTTTCAACAGTTATACCTACCATAGAGAATCTGAGCTTTAAAATGCATATTTCCCTCAGGCAAAAAAAAATTGTTTAGTACTGTAATGACAATGTGACCCAAGAAACTGTGTTAAGTAAACGCCTTACCTAAAGCATATAGTCACCTACCTCTAGAGCACTCACATCTCAATGTTGGATTTTGTAGCTATTCTTTATCAGTTGTTCTCTATATATTAACCTTTATGAAAGATTTATTTTGCTATAATCCTTACTTCTAAGGATGTATCTCAGTGGTAAGGGCATTTCCTACATGGTAAGGACTTAAGTTAAACCCCAGAAAAAAGAAAAAAGAAGAAGAAGAAGAAGAAGAAGAAGAAGAAGAAGAAGAAGAAGAAGAAGAAGAAGAAGAAGAAGAAGAAGAAGAAGAAGAAGAAGAAGAATTGTAAAAAGTTTCTGAAAATAAGTATCAAATAAGTATCTATGTTACTTTAACTACATTATAACTTTTGGTCTTCTAAAAATTGAGATGCTTAAGTTGATGTGTTTCAAGAAAATTATCATCTCATTTAAAGCTGTTCTACAGAGTTATATTTATAAAAACAACATGGTATTGACATAAAAACAGACACATTGAACAATAAAATTGAAGTCCCAAGCATAAATCTACACAACTGCAGACAGTTGATTTTTTAAAAATATTTTTTAATTATGTATTTTCTTCATTTACATTTCAAACGCTATCCCAAAAGTCGCCCAAACCCTCCTCCCCACCCACTCCCCTACGCACCCACTTCCACTTCTTGGCCCTGGCGTTCCCCTGTACTGAGGCATATAAAGTTTGCAAGACCAAGGGGCCTCTCTTCCTAATGATGGCCAACTAGGCCATCTTCTGCTACATATGCAGATAGAGACATGAGCTCTGGGGGTACTGGTTAGTTCATATTATTGTTCCACCTATAGTGTTGCAGATCTCTTTAGCTCCTTGGGTACTTTCTCTAGCTCCTCCATTGGGGGCCCTGTGATCCATCCTATAGATGACTGTGAGCATCCACTTCTGGGTTTGCCAGGCCCCGGCATAGCCTCACAAGAGACAGCTATATCAGGGTTCTTTCAGCAAAATCTTGCTGGCATATGCGATGGTGTCTGCGTTTGGAGGCTGATTATGGGATGGATCTCCGGGTACAGCAGTCTTTAGATGGTCCATCATTTCGTCTCAACTCCAAACTTCAGACACCTGATTTTTAGCAAGTAAGTTAAAATATATACTGGATAAAAGACCATTGCATACACTAGCAAGCATTTGCTGAAAGGACCCTGATATAGCTGTCTCTTGTGGACTAGGCCGGGGCCTAGCAAACACAGAAGTGGATGCTCACAGTCAGCTATTGGATGGATCACAAGGCCCCCAATGGAGGAGCTAGAGAAAGTATCCAAGGAGCTAAAGAGATCTGCAACCCTGCAGGTGCAACAACATTATGAACTAACTAGTACCCTGGAGCTCTTGACTCTAGCTACATATGTATCAAAAAATGGCCTAGCCGGCCATCACTGGAAAGAGAGGCCCATTGGACACACAAACTTTATTTGCCCCAGTACAGGGGAATGCCAGGGCCAAAAAGTGGGAATGGGTGGGTAGGGGAGTGGGGGGGGGCATGGGGGACTTTTGGGCTAGCACTGGAAATGTAATTGAGGAAAATACGTAATAAAAAAAAGTAAAAAATCAAAAATAAAAGATAGCATAATCAGCAAATGATGCTGGTCAAACTGAATTGCTTGATGTAGAAGCATCATGAACTAAATTAAACTTCAAGTGGATCAAAAGTCCAATATAAGACCAGATACCTATGCTGAGCAATGGTGGTGCATGCCTTTAATCTCAGAACTTGGGAGGCAGAGGCAGGCAGATTTCTGACTTCAAGGTCAGCCTGGTCTACAGAGTGAGTTCCAGGACAGCCAAAGCTATACAGAGAAATCCTATCTTGAAAGACAAAAAAAAAAAAAAAAAAGAAAAAAAGAAAAGAAAAGAAAAACAACAACAATAACCAGATACCCAAATCAAAGTGGAAAATTGACTTGAACTTATTGGCGTAAGAATGGACTTCCTGAACAGAACACCATTACCTCAGGCTCTAAGGCTCAAAATCAGCAAATTGGACCTCATGAAACTGAAAACTTATACATAGAAAAGGATGCCATCATTCAAGTAAAATGGCAGCCTACAGACTATGGAAGGATTGTTGTCAATTATGCATCTGATAGAAGGTTAGTATCAAAAATATACAAAGAATTTAAAAACCTGAAGTTTAAAGAAAACAAATGACCAAATGTTACAGCTAAGCAGACAGTTCTCAAAATGCAAAAGGCTGAGAAATACTTTTCTAAATGTTCAACAACCTTAATCATGCAAATTAAGACTACATTGAAATTTCATCTTACCTAGTCAGAACGACCAAAAACAATAAAATAAATGACAGTTTATGCTTATGAGGATGTAGAGAAAAAGGAAAACTTACTCATTACTGGTGGGAATGCAAACTTGTACAGTAACTATGGAAATCAGTCTGCTGGTTCCTGAGGAAACTGGAAATAGATCTAGCTCAAGATTCAACTGTACTATTCACGGGAACATAACCAAAGGATTCTATATCCTACTAAAGAGATACTTACTCATCAGTTTTTATTGCTACTCTCTTCTAAATGTCAGAAACTGGAAACAGTCTAGTGTCCATCACCATGGGTGAATAATAAAAATATAAGACATTTACACAATTGAATGTTATTCAGCTTTTAAGAAAAATGAAGTCATGAAATTCATAAGTAAATGGATGGCACGAGAAAAAATAATTGTGAATGAGGTATTGCTAGATACAAAAAGATAAATATTGCATGCTTTCCCTTATATTTTATGTTGGCTAGTCTTATGATGTCAACTTGACACAAGTTAGAGGTATCTGTATTGAGAGAACTTCAATTAAGCATTTTGCTTCCATGACATCCAGCTATAAGGTATTTTCTTAATCAATGATTGGTGGGGGAGACCAAGCTCATTATGGGTGGTGTCATCCCTGGTCTGGTAGTTCTAGGTTCTATAAGAAAGTAGACTGAGCAATTCATGAGGAGCAAACCAGTAGGCAGTGATCAGCTTCAGGTTCTTTCCCTGATTGAGTTCCTGTTCTAACTTCCTTCCATGATGAACTGGAGATGAAAAATTGTCTGTGATTAGCAAGAGCCCTGAATCACTAAAGTAAAACCTTTTGTTCTGCTGAAACAATGGATGCTGATCGATGGAGGTTGAAGAATCAGCTGTGATTAAGAAACCACCATCACTGAGATAAAAATCTTCTGGGTTGAATTTCCTTTGGGTCAGCACATAGAAGCTGTGTTCCAGAAGTGGTCATGGTTGTACCTAGCACGGGAAGGTTAACGTGGAAGTATAAGAGCCACGCATATGGTACTGGTCTTGTTAAGCATGAAAGAATCATAGAAAGAGGCTGAAGCTTGGCACTATGAGAGGCAGGAGAGGCCATTGGTGAAGGTGAAATCTCAGTGACAGTTTAATACCCAGGACTGAATGGATCATGGAGAGAAGTTTAGACTTGGCACCATGAAGAGAGCCTCCAGGGATCAGTGAAAGTGCATTTGCCTAGTTGCAGCAGACCATCCTTGTATTTTGAAGAAACCAGTTCATCATGGGATGCCCACCAAGACAAACAGCAACAGTGAAGTGGAGCCAACTAGAGTCTGGTTCTGTGTATTGAAGAAGGTAGAGCCAGAGAAGTGATACAAGCCCCTTGGGGGAACCAAAAAATAAAAAAAAAATTAAAATCTCAGACTTTGGACATCATTATTTACACTGTTGAGAACTACAAACTACGTGACCTACAACAACATCCAGCTTGCAAGATATGCTGTTGCAATAGTGGCACAAATGATATGAAAATAACCAATCACTTTTGAATGAAGTTTACGACACATTCCATAAGATGAACCCTATCTCTAATACTGATAAAGCGGCCAAGAACCTGAGCTTAAATAGATCATGAACCTAGGAGAAAACTTATACTATCATTCAGCTAAAGGAAGATAGCAATAAAATGCTTCCTAAGGACATACTGTTATACCCATAGGTTAGTGTCTGACTCAAACCATATTAGAGAATCCTCTTATAGTAACTGTGGATTTATATGGAGAGAAAGGACTGTACAATGTGTAGAGAGTGAGATATTTTGAAACACTAGGTTATAAACAGCATTTCTTTTCATCAAACGTGTTCCCTCAAGACTCAAGAATCTGTTCAGAAGAGGAGGTATAAAGATTATAAGAGTTGGAAATGATGGATGCCTTCCAGATACAGCAGAACTGATGTATATAAGAACTACAGGGATTATGGAAGCACATACCAGGTTCAAGCCAGACAGGAAACCATCATCAATAGGACATAGGCTCCCAACCCAAACCATAAAATACCTGAAATTTACACTGAATTGAAAGGAAAATTCGGTATTTTTTCCAATGGAATATCACTTGTATGTCAACAACACTTCATGGTCAGGTCCCAGTCTCAAGAGTAACTGGCCAACAGAAAACAAATGCGATGTTATATTCGTGACTTGTTAATATTGCCTTGTTTTGCCTTTTCTTTTCTTTCTCCCTTCCTTCCTTCCTTCCTTCCTTCCTTCCTTCCTTCCTTCCTTCCTTCCTTCCTTCCTTCCTTCCTTTCTTTCTTTCTTTCTTTTTTTGTCTTTTCTGTATTTTTCTTGTTTGTTTTGATGCCAGTTCTTTTAAGTTTTTTGTTTGTTTTTATTTCTGTTTGTTTTGGGTTTTTTGTTGTGGTTGGTTTTAACCAAGAGAGTGGATACAGATAAAAAGTAAGATGGGTAGGGAGATGAGGAAGATCTTGGAATAATTAGAGGAGGATCAAAATATAGTAAAAATATATTACATGAGAAAAGCATTTAAAGCTGGGCGTGGTAGCACACGCCTTTAATCCCAGCACTTAGGAGGCAGAGGCAGGCAGATTTCTGAGTTAGAGGCCAGCTTGGTCTACAGAGTGAGTTCCAGGACAGCCAGGGATATACAGAGAAACCCTGTCTCAAAAAAAAAAAAGAAAGAAAGAAAGAAAGAAAGAAAAAGAAAAAGAAAAAGAAAAAGAAAAAGAAAAAGAAAGGAAGGAAGGAAGAAGAGAAGAGAAGAGAAGAGAAGAGAAGAGAAGAGAAGAGAAGAGAAGAGAAGAGAAGAGAAGAGAAGAGAAGAGAAGAGAGCATTTAAATAAAAAATATATAAATAAAATAAAAATTGTAATGCTGAAATTGGTATGAATCAAGTCACTTACATGACTAAATTAACTGTATATTTCTGTGTGAAATCAAGGTTCGTAAGACTTTTATAGAAAATGTTCTAACTAGAACAGTAAATACACAAGAATTGACAGATAAAACTAGCAAGATGGACTATGAGTTATCTCAAGGTGACACATTATTCAACAAAAATCTAATATAGCTATTCAAAGTTATTCAAATTATTTAGGTTAATATTTGTATACTTATTGAGAACAAAAGGGATTAATTTTTGTACTCCATAGGAAAAAATCATATAACCCGTTTAATTGTTCTCAACCACTTTGAGGGTTAAATGGCTTTGAAAACTGATAAAGGGTTAGTCATACCTGGAAATCATTTCGACATACTAAAAAAAGGGGGTGAGCAAAATTCCACTGATTTTACAATCCATAAGAATCTTCCATTGACCTTAAGAAAATAAAATTAGCTCTTTCTAAATTTAGAATTTTCTCAGGGCAGAGATAAGAAAAATCTAAAAAATATCAAAAAGTCAAGTTTATCTTTCCATTATCATTTTAATCTCATAGCATCTTATGTCCAGGAAAAGAAAAATGTCTCAACTAAAACATTTATTTCTAATCAGAAAATTCCTGGGTAATTTTCTATATATTTTATTCCTACATTTTGTTAATAAGCAAAATATGATCCTATAAAGTTTGATCAGTATCTGCATAGCTTACAAGCATTACCCATCTTCCAAACCCTTGGAGATGCAGTTTAAATCTGTAGCTGTAAGATTAAGTCAGTCAGAGCTCAAAGACACAACTAGCAGCATGCTATTGTATATTAAATACTCTTCACCATTATTTTATCTACTTGACAGTCAGTGACAACACATCAAAGTTATTAACAATAATAATACATTAATGATTAATGCTGCAGTGCACATTAGTAATCAGCCAGTCAGAATGTCTGCAGGGAAAAGTGGAAACGCCTGCAACACAAATTCCCAGCTACAGCCCTGATACTGGAAAGGATGACAAGTAATGCAATGCACATGTGTGAAAGTGGTGCAAACTATCATAACTATCAATGAAAATAGTGCATCCTTAATGTTACTTTCTCATGAAATTGGGGGTTTGTGCTGAATTGCATACAAAAGCTTAAAAGAAGAAAGAAGAAAAAGAATCATTTCCTTCCATATGAAGTGTGGTTAAATGCTAGCCTTAGTTAGCAACATCACTTCACTACACACAGAGGAACATGATCTAGATACAACCCCTAAATATAGATAGGGAACCATAGTCCTAATTAGGAGCTAGAACTCCCATTGCAATGTCAGGTCAAGATGTCAGCAGAGAATAAACTGGTGACAATTGCAGGGACAGTAGAAAGCTCTTTCATAACTGACTCATACACATTACTGACGGAAAAGGACAGTAGTTTATTTTAATTGACACTGCACTGGTCAGTTGTGTGAAATAGCTGAAGTTAGAGCACCACAGAGCATCCAGGTCCAAAAGCCCTAATTTGGGCTGAAATAAATTGGTAGAAATTACTTTTGAAGCAGACATCATGAAACAGATTTACATTTCTCTCAAAATGGTCTGAGAAGAATAATTGAAATTCACTGGAAAAGACTTTATCAGTAGAAAACCTAAAGTACCAATGTGTCTTCACACTGTAAACATTTCACTGGCTTGAGAGTGGACTATGACTCCTCTTGGAAAAATAAATAAATAGAATATAAGGTAGCAATAAAATGGCCTTTCCTATAACTGTTGCTCTTAAGTTTCATTAGCAGTTGGGAGATCCTACATTAATCTACATTGTTCATGACTTAGCTAAATGTCTCCCCAGATGCACTAAATAGGATTGGAGATGTTTTTCTTCAAATCTGCTTTATCTTCCAGGTCAAAAGCTACAGTATAATGCTACCCACTGCAGATTTTTTCATGAAGCCAATCTCAAACTCTCTACATCAATATTTCCACCTTCATTCCTAAAAAAAACATGTTATAGTTTTCAGTCTTCACTTCCAGTCTTTGTTCCAGGTTCAAATCCTTTCTCCACATTTATACTGAAATACTTTTAAATTGTATACTTTTATCAATACTGGAGGTCAAATTGAGGGCCTGTATATGTGAGCTATGCACTCTACTAGTAAATTAATCTCTGGCCTTAAAATATAAATTTGATTGCTTGATTTCCTTACAGAAGTCCCTTTAACAGCTGACTCTCCTCTCTCATCAGTTTCTCTAACAAGATCATAGATTACCCACACCAGGAGAGGCTGCTTTTAGCGCAGACTCCCAAGTATTAGGTTTCAACATCTGAGCATTAGTTTCTCAGAAATAATAATTTAATCAAGTGTCCTGCTGTTATTCAGCTCAGTGTTTAATTCCACGCTGCCATGGGGGTTGCTTCTACATACTTCCTAACTCCATAACTCTTCAGCATCTTTAATCTGCGCTATATCACTTATTTCTTCTTAAGAGTTCTGGTGGTCTTTGCCACTCTCTTAAGTACCAGTCATTCTTTATTAGTGAGTGGAAATAATCAAAACTCAGGAAGCTTATATTATTCTCATCTTAGTAGTATTGAGAAATGATATCTGATAGTTATTTTCAAACTAGTTTGATCCAGCTCAGGTCGACATAAAGACACGCAGAATACACTGGCCCCCAACTGATATTTGCTAGCCTAGCTATTATCAACCCCTCAAACCCAAATTTGTGAAGCTAGAACCCAACCAGAATAAGAAGTTTAGGATATGATATTTGTTGTTAAGTAAATGAAAACCAAGCTACAATTGTAGAATCACAGATGGTAGGTATAGAGTAAAGGACTGGGAAGAGGTGTGCAGATAGATCTCATTAGAAAAGGTTAACTATCTAATAGTTGTAGATGGTTGGGTAGTGGATGGAAGGGGAAGATTAAGTTGGAAGAGGGAGTGGGAGATAAAAACGAAAATTTGAAAAGAGATAGATAAATTCAATGCCATTTGTAAGGTCATATGGAAACCAAAAAAGTAGAAGGTTCATAAAATAAATACATATATGAAAAACATTTGAAGGGAACTACCAAATAATTGCAGTGGCAGAGCCCCAACTGAACATCTCTTGTCACTAAATGAATTTTCCAGTACCAGGATTAGGTTATATCTAATTGAATTATTTACAAAAGAAGTCCCATAGAAATCTCCTGGCTGTGGCCAAAACTATAAGTTGTTCTTCAGAAAACTGGCATCAAGATCTCATTGCTGAAAACAACACCTACCCAATTCATTGAACATAGAGGAAATCCAGCTGGTGCCTATATAGAGCCTCTATCCTGTGTTCAAGTATCTTTCATATGGGAGGGTACTCTGCATGCTACAAAAACAGAAACTTAAATATGCCAACCCAGTCACAAACCCCTTGCTTTACAGTGCTATCCTGCCTGTGAGAGATGCTACAGCAATGACATCACAAAGCTTGTGGGAGTAACCAACCAATATCTGATCTGATTTAAGGCTCTCTCTACACTTCATGAGATGGACCCCATATCTGACAATGGGTAACCAAGAATCTGAGAGTAAATAGCCCAGGTATCCAGAATAATAACAAATACTCATGTTCTTAAAATAATATATACCCATATATATTGTTTTAGAAGTTAATAAAATAACTCCTAATGACATAATGCTATACTCATTCACCAGTGCCTTGGTCTGCCTTCATCAGAGACTCATTCTGTTGCAGAAAATGGGAACGAATACAGAGATCCACAGATAGATATTATTCAGAGAGTGAGAGACCTTGGAACACTCAGCCCTAAACAGGATGTCTCCATCAAGTCCTTCCCTCGGTGCTCAGGAAACCCTGCAGAAGAAGAGTTATGCCCCAGTACAGGGGAACGCCAGGGCCAAGAAGGGGGAGTGGGGGTGGGTGGGTATGGGGGACTTTTGGTATAGCATTGGAAATGTAAATGAGCTAAATACCTAATAAAAAATGGAAAAAAAAAAGAGCACTAGTGGCTCTTCCAGAGGTCCCAGGTTCCATTCCCGGTACCCACATGGAGAATAAAAACATCTGTAACTCCAAAAAAAAAAAAAAAAAAAAGAAAGAGTGTAAGAGTCAGAGCTGACACCAAGGAAACAAAGCCCTCTAAATCAACATGATCAAAGCTCCTATGAACAAGGAGATTGAGGAAGCAAATAAAAAGCCTATAGAGACCTGAACCAGATGTACAGAGCCTATAGAGACCTATACCAGGTCTTCCTATTGTGGCTTCCTGTTTAGTATTTTTATCAGATTCCTGAGCATGTAAACAAATAGGTCTCTGATTCTTATACTTTATCTTGGTTCTTTTCCTTTTGTTTTGTCCAATTTCAATGTGTTACTTTTTTGTACCCAGTTGTATCTTATTTTATTCTTTAAAAAGATATTAGAAACCTACTCCAGAAAATGTTCTGTGCACAATAAACTCACTTACCATTTTATTCACATGCCCTGTTTCTCTGACTCTCTAGTGTTCTGCTGAGGAAGTAAGGATCTGCCCTTCTTGCACCAGCTCAGCATGCACACCTGCTTCTTCGTCTTATAGTCTCTATAAAGCTATTTTCATTATTTGATCGCATGTTTCTTTAAGTCGCTGCAGGATTCTTAAGAACTACTAATGTATCATATTCATTTTTGTATTTTTGTATTTGTATATATCTACACAATGCTCAATATTCATTAAGAGGATGGATTGAATGAATAAATGAATTAATGCATGAATGAATGAATGAGTGAATGAATAAAAGAATAAGGAAGTAGCTTAACCCAAAAAGAACATTGCCCCAACAGTATTTGCAACGGTGCCTTTGCAAAAACTAATCCACTTCAGTGTTGTTTAATGTTATTTAAATTGAACAGTAAATATCCACTCAATTCACTATCAAATTTACAATTCTCTTTTGATTCTCTCCCCAGTTTCTTTTTCCCCATCTGCCAGTCTTGGCATAATTACAATTCCTACCCAAGGTAGCGAAAATTAATTGGCTTGTAAATAATGATAAATTAGTCCATCTTTCTGAAATGCTCTCAAGACAGAAAACACTCCATTACCTCCAAGCATTTTTATTTATTGAGAAATAAATTGATGTATTATCAATACCTACTCCACACCTGTGATTTATGCTCTGAATACAGGGAAGCTTTTTTCTTCAATCTAGTTCTACAACTAGCTCTGCCTTCCTTTCTAGTGAGTGCAGCCTATATTATTGCTACTGTGGTGGGACTGATGAGGAAGACTGTCCTAGCTTGGTGAGCCAATGAACCACTAGGTATCTAGTTCAATAGTTCCTGACTTACAGGAACATTGTCAGGTCGTTACATATACACATAGTGAGTAACTCTACTCAGCTGCATTCATGGAGTCTCCCCTCAGCTAATCTTTCACACTATGTGCACTCGACTACCATCCACAAAAACAGGACCATGGACAGAATTGCATATAGCTGAGAAATTGAGTCTTTAGGAGGGAGCAAGTAACTAGAATGCCAGATGGCATTCTCATAATGACTGTCCTCACCACCCACCCTCTTCTATAAGGGAACAGCAAGCCTGATTCATGGAAGAACTACACATTGTACTTAGTGGAGAGAGTTCCACAAGAAATTATGTGGATTCCCCCTATTAAGGAGCAGATTTGTATTGTAGAAAAAAAAATAAGTAGCATACTAAGTTAGATGAGGTCAGTCTGCAAGAGGAATGGCAGTAGTCTCCCAAAGAGGTTCTACTCTTATAATATTTTAAATAAGCTTTTGATTAAAATAGAATTACATCTCATTTCTCCCTCCAGCAGAAGAGCTAGCAGGTGTATCTGGGCTCTCATTCTGACAGGCTGGTTCATTTTACACTCAAACTTGGAAGACCAAGAGTTGGTTATACAAAGATACCTAGTAGGTACCTTGAGCTCAGGTTACTTCAGGAGAGAGCCAAACTCAAGGTACCTAATCCTACATTTGCATTTTGGCCTAGCAAAACTATGATGCCAAAATGCAAATGTAGGATTAATTAAGTTTACCTATTTGAAAAGCACAAGGGGCATGCATCAGTGTTCTCATTTCAGAGAATCTGTACAAATATAAAGCAAAATATATAAATATTTGACAGAGATGCAGAGAATAACATAAAATTACCATTTCCTTTTGGTGAGCATAGTCCTAAATTTAGGTATTTGTAGATAATATGTAATTTCTATTATTCCTGATGATACTCTGATATCTCTATAGACAAGAGACTAGAATAACCATCATCAGAGAGGTCTCATCCAGCAACTGAATGGAGCAGAAACAGAGACACACAGCCAAAGATTAGGTCGAGTTTAGGATATACTGCAGAAGAGTGACAGGGAAGATTGAAGGAGCCAAAGAGTTCAAAGACACCACAAGAAAACCCACAGCACCAAATAACCTGGGCTTGTAGTGGCTCACAGAGACTGAAGCAACAATCAGAAAGACTGCATGGATCTGACCTAAGTTGTGTATCTTGGTCTTCTTGTGGGATGCCTAACAGTAGGATCAGGAGCTATCTCTGACTTTTGGCTATCTATGAGATACTTTTCCTCATACTGGGTTGCCTTATCAGCCTTGATATGAGGGAAGGTACCTAGTCTTATTGCAACTTGATATGCCATATTTGGTTGATATCCCTAGGGGACATTCCTTTTCTGAAGGGAAATGGAGGATGAATACATGTGAAGTAGAGGGGAGGTATGTGGTAGGAGGGAGTTGTAGTTGTAGCAAAGAGGGAAGAATGAGCTGTTGTTAGGATGTAATATAGGAGAGAAGAATTTTTAAATTATTTTAAAATATGTAATAGCTACTATGTAATTGAAGAAAAAAGTTGATAATTTTGGCAGTTCTTCCTTCTCTGTTTATGAGTTATTTTAGTTATTAATTAAATATATAGGTATAGGAAATATTGTATTCAAATAAATTCATATTAAGTCCTCATAAAATTTTCATAACTATCATTATACCCATTTTGCAAATAAGTAACTGGGTCTTGACATCTTTAAAACCTCATTTAATCAATCTTTAAAACCATCATTATGTGTGTGCATGTATGTACATGTTCCTGTCATGTGCTCAGGTATTTGGATGTATGTGGTGCAAGGCCACACTCAGATGTCAGTTCTTACCTTCCCCTTTGTTTGAGAAACTGTCTACTGTTCACCACCACATACCCAGTGAGCTGGCCTTTTAGCTTCTTGGGAGTCAGCTGTCTTTGCCTCACTTCTTGCTGTATTAGCCATGGGATTAGAGGTGCACGATACCATACCTAGCTCTGTGTGGGTTCTAGGGATTCAAACTTAGGTCCTTGCCACAGCAGCTGATTTTCCTGCTAAGCTACCTCCCTTGCTCAGAGACTATTCATCCACATTTTAACATAGGCTCTGGTCTACAGCAGCATTGAATATAACATCATACTCATAACTGCTGTTCAAATTCCATTGGTCACAAGTCAATAATAAAAGCTAGGAGAACAGACAGCATTTTCAACAAATGGTGCTGGTTCAACTGGCAGTTAGCATGCAGAAGAATGCAAATTGATCCATTCTTGTCTCCGTGTACAAAGATCAAGTCCAAGTAGATCAAGGACCTCCACAGAAAACCAGATACACTGAAAGTAATAGATAAGAAAGTGGGGAAGAGCCTCAAGCACATGGGCACAGGGGGAAATTTCCTGAACGAAACACCAATAGCTTATGATCTGAGGTCAAGAATTGGCAAATGGGACCTCATAAAATTACAAAGTACTCTGTATATAGGCATGGGTGTTGCTATATATCTATCCCATACAATCATCATAAGCAAAGTCAAGTCCATTACCATCAACACCAGCAATTTGGCCTTTAAATAGGAGCTGAAGAGAGCAGCAGCTTTACCTCAAAACAATGACCATTTTGAGATCCAAGACAAGATCAGAGGAGAAGAAAATATATTTAGTTGTCTGATACTATGGCCCAGCCACAAGAACTATTACATGAGACATAAGTGAGCTTTACTTGCATAATTTTAAAACTGTTTCAAGAGGAATATTTTAGGGATTGATAATGTAAAAATGTATAACTTCCAATTTACAAGAAAATGATATGACAATTAAAGTGTGACTCTATTTCAGAAGACCTATTTTAGTTTCATTACTTTTAATGACTGTTTGGGAATCTACAATTCATATCCCTATACAAATCCATGTAATATATATGTTTTTACATTGTTAGTGATTTCCATACCATATCATCATATTAAGACAGACCATCAAGTCAAGAAAAATAGACATCAGAGCAACGACCAGCACAGCAGAATAAAATAAAAATGAGTAAACATTAGCTTAGGCTATCTCTACCTCTATCTGTGTCTATTCTGATCACAGACTAAAAAATTTAAAAAAGTAAGATGATCTCTGTAACAAGCAATTTATATATTCAGAACTAATCCCATGAAATATGATCCTGATTAGGTGTTTAATTTGTTGACCCAGCAAACTCATGGTTTTATCATTTAACCTCAAGAAAAGTGCTGTTTGGAGAAATCTTTCGTGGCTCTTTGTGGCAAGCTTATGCATGAAGTAATTTTTCACTCTGACACTTTGCCTTCAAACCACCCTAGGTCATGCTCTAATTGACTGCTTTTAAATATAATTAAACATTTTGTTATAGCTCCTGTATGTAAGTCAACTTTCCTAGTCTTTCCTTTTTTTTTTTTATTCTTTCTAGTATTGCAACTTTGTGCAATTCCTTCATATTATTAGTAATGTTCCCTGGAAGGGAGTTGGTTCTTTCATAAGGAAAAAAACGAAAAAAAAAAAAAAAACAAACAAGCAAACAAACAAAAACAAAAAGCAAAACAACAATAAAATAAGAAAGAGCCACATGAGAATAGAGCCACAGACATGAAGCACTGTGTTACTGGGATTCTACAGTCTCCAGAATTACAATGACTATTGATGCGGTTACAATCAAAGTAAGGGCTATATGATCTGCTTTTAGGATTTGCTGACTAGTCAATGATAGCAGACCACTCACCTCCAAGAAGATGACACTATATAGAGTTTAAGATCCTGGGATAGAGAACTTAAAAAAAAAAACCAAGGCCTTCTAAATCAACTCAGAAAAGATTCTATGAGCTCAGAGACTGAGGCAGTATGTACAGGACCTTCAAGGGTCTGCATTTGGTCCTCTGTATACAAATTATAGCTGTCAGTTTAGTATTTTAATGGGAATCCTGAGTGTGTTGATGAGTAGATCTCTGATCCTTTTGCCTTCTCTTGGGCTCTTTTTCAATTGTGGGTTTGTTTTATCCAAATTCAATGTCATAGTTTTGATTTATCTTATATTTTATAGTGTTGTGTTTGGTTGTTATCTCTTAGAAGCCTGGAGTTGCCGTTTTTGTTGTTGTTGTTGTTTTTCTGATGAGAGACCGAAAGGGAGTATATCTGGATGGGAGGAGAAATGAAGAGGAACTGGGAGGAATAGAGAGAAAGGAAACGTTTTTCAGGATGTGTTCCCTGAGGAAAGAATCTATTCTCAATAGAAGGCAGAAAATAGTAGGTAAGTGAATAAATAATTAAAACACAGGCTACCCAACAAGTCTTGGAATGGTTGAGTCATATAGCAAAAGAGGTTGATATTTCTCTTCTCCATAGCGTATCACATGTCAGTAGTCAACAGTGTTTAACACCATGATAGATACCCAACAAAATAATGAAGTGTGCCGTTAATGTTTATATAGTTTTAATTACAAGTTTCAGATGGGTATTCTGTAGTTTATCTTGAAATTATCTGCTAACATTCCTTTGTTTCAAATGAAAACTCACTTAAAAACAAAAAACAAAACAAAACAAACAACAACAAAAACCCAGAAGATTCTCTTCCCTGAGGCATTTTAACATGAGGTAATTTAATAATTATGGTTACCCAAAGACTGTTACCCAAATAGGTCATCACGGAATAAAAAAATATTTCACTTCAAAGATCTAGTGTACAAGTTCATATTGCATTGAATTATCATCTAAATAGAGGTTACTGTGATATATCTTGCTAAGTTTCAAACCCAAGACAAATGGTGGCGGTGCATTTTTAACATATGGAGTATGACCTGGACATGCTTACCAGGTTTTCCCTGCATCCCTCAGTCCCTATCTATTGCAGAGCCCTCCTGGCTAGCATACTCTGCCCTCTACCCTGAACTCTCTAGCCCAGGGGGCTAGGTTGATCTACCATCAATAATCCAACCACTTTGGTTATCTACTCTCTTTGTTCCTTTGGGCCTCTTGCCTGCTGCTTCTGGTCCCCTCTCTGCTCTCTCCTCTCCCCTCTCCCCTCTCCTTTCTCCCCTCTCTCCCACTCCCTCCTTTCTCTCCCTCTTCCCACATGACCCAACTCAGCTTGATATACACTCTGGACTCTCCCAGATGTTTCTGCCCTGGCTTTGCTCTTCTAAATATCTACAATAAACTAAACCTTCTCCTCCACATTACCTAGAAGCAGTCATGTTTCTTTTTTTTCCTATTGATTTCTTTTTTCTAATATATGTATGTTTTACCAAAACCTTCATTATCCTTGGGGAGCTGATTTAAAAGAAGGCTTCATTCTGTCTCTTGCCTTCTGGGCCATGTGTTAGACTATTGTCTCTCAGCAGTAAACCTACCCTGCCATGTTCTGCATTGCTATTGTCTACTTTTGGTAGCAAAATTCTTTCAGCTACAATTTTTCTATTTGAGTTGTTGAACTCAGGTATTGGGATGAAAACTAAAAGACACATGAGAGATCAAAAAGAGGCCATGACATCTCTCAAATCCTAGGGTTGGCTACTCATCATCAACAGGCCAATTAAAGAGACAGTAGTGAAAAGATAAGAAAATAGTTCATTTGTTTCTTTATTTTCAATCAATTTATTCCCAACATATGTTGATTTATCTTTCTATGCCAAGCACTCTGAAATCACTGAGAGACCCTGAGATGTACAAGGGGACCAAGAGATGTATTCCTCAGGAGGTTCACATTCTAATAAGTGAAAGAGCTAATCATATAAATAATGACATCCACAAATGTATAATTAAAGGCCCACGGGACTATGGGAAGACATAAGAAAGCGGGAATAGTCTTCTAGATCCCTGAGCAAAGGACCCCTGAGGTGAAGGTACAAGGCACATGTAAGCACCTGAAAGAGATGACATGACTGCATGGGAAAGGGATTCTGAAGAAGCGTGAGTTCAAAACGAACATTCATAATCACCTCATCGTAGTAGACTCATAATTACCAGCTTTAGGAAATCAACCCACCCGGGAGACTAATAGGAAGCAGGAACTAGCCTTTGGTCAGAGTTTTATACCCCCAAGAAAACCATTCTAGGCCACAAGCTGTGAGAACAGAAAAGATCGCTCCTTATCCCGGAGTGCTGCAGAGGTAGCTCACTCACTAATGATTCCACAGGGGAAAAAGGAACGGGAGCACTGTGTGATGTGGAGAGGAAGGCTTCTCCAGCAGGGCACTTTAATTTTACATGCGCAAAGCAAAGCCATGCAGAACTCCTTTGCTAACAGATCCTGGTAGTCTCTGAAAGGAACAAATTTATTTAAAGTACAGATGACTTCATTAAAAGAAAAAAAACAGCATTTGGCATAATTAATGTAAATATTGCATACACTAGAAAAAAATATCCTAACACCTTCTTTATTTAAAACAGGTTTAATTAATGTCAAGTGCTGTAACAAGTAGAGATATCCCCTGGCTTGCCTCATCTCTCACAGTGTTCCCTGCTGCCTTGTTTACTTGCAGATTTGAGAATCTAAATGTGCAGGGGGGAGTTTATGGTTTATTTCTAAAGGCTCTCTCTCTCTCTCTCTCTCTCTCTCTCTCTCTCTCTCTCTCTCTCTCTGTCTCTCTCTCCCTCTCTCTCTATCTCTCTCTTCTTCCTTCCTTCTTTCTCTCCCTCCCTCCCTCTCACCTCCTTGCCTCCCTTCCAGGATGTTTACCATTAAAATATATATATATATATATATATATATATATATATATATATATATATATATATTTTCCCAATGCATCTTCAAAATTTCTCTTGTAGACCAGTTCTATATCTCCAGCAAGGACCTACACAGACCCACCCCGGGTTTAAAGGCCTAACAACTGAAAGTAGGAATGTAGGTCATCTTTATTGGACAGAGTCTAACAACCAGACTCCCTTATTCTTCCCATAGATTGACTCCACGGGGATCCTAAACAAGACAGGAAACTGGTTGGGGTGTCAAAAGCAAATGTCAAGAAAACAGAGAGAATTGTATTAGGCTTACAAAATAGCCAGAAGGGATTCTCTCTGTGAGCTGCCTGCCTTCCACACCAGTGAAATGGCTTGCCTGTTTAGCATCAGGGGTTTCAAATCAGCACAGGGGGCAGAATTTAGGAAGGAATGTGTATCTGGTACATATTAAACACATATATCGTGTTTTATAATTTCTAAAGCAAGATGCATTAATTTTCTTGCTGATTTTCAATATAATACTTTGAAGCTTGTATCACTGAAGAGGTTTTTTTTTGTTTTTTGTTTTTTTTTAAGGATAGATCTTGAAATCAAACTTACTTTGTCTCTTGGTTATTGTTTGGATACGATGAGAGAACAAAAGTATTCAATGTTGTTCTCCAGTGGCTTCCTGTACTTAGAAATAGTTTTCTTTACAAGGACAGAGCATCAGCAGGAGAAATGAATGATGTCTAAAGGCTCTTGACTCACCATTGGTCATCTAAGGATTGATGAAGTCTTATTAACTTGGTCCTTATAAAGTAGAAAGGTTTTAATCTTGCTTTCCATATATTGGTTCAAACTACACTTTACATAATTCAAGGAGATCTGTGAGAATATTATAATCTTCTTCAATTCCTGAGTCCAAAGTTCTCAGAGTTATTTCAGATAAACCCAAAGCTGAAATGACTATATGATTTCTTGGAAATGGTATTATTAATTCAGAAGTTGCTTGCTGTTTCAAAGATCTAGTTTCCCTTCATATGTAAACATGCAGAAAAATATTAACACCAAATATAATTTTTTCTAACACTAAATTTCATATTAGTATTAAAAATAATTGGCCTACCTTAAAAAGTCACTTAGTGACATTAAATCAAACTATCTTCATAATTTGTAAGCATTTTAAAAAACTTACAATATGAGGCTAATTTCGATTTATTCTAAATATAATTTAAGCATATTTAGCCTTTAAATTATATTTTCAGTTAAGAAATTGGCTTACTATTTTTATACAGTACTGAAGTGTCGGATGTAAAACTAAAATATTGGAAAGGAGTGAATCAAAGCTGAAAATGTTTTTAATTGCTTCTATGAAAGTGCCTCAGTTTCATTTATAGACACAGAGAGAGAGAGAGAGAGAGAGAGAGACAGACAGACAGACAGACAGACAGACAGAGACAGAGACAGAGAGAGTTTATTTGCTGTAATGTAAAAACAAAACAAACAGGAAACCAGACATCCCTATTTATCTATCAGAATGGCTGACCACAATGAAGTAAATGTGTTGTTTACTATACATACCTCAATTTTCCCACCATGAGTTACCTTCAAGACATTGAAGAAAGATTTTGTCCCACATGTTAGTATTCTACATTTTGACTCTTGCTGTGTTCCTATTGATTAACCTCTATTCTTCTTTATGCCTGTTATCTCAAGGGCCCCTCCAGAAGCCAACAGGAATTCACCAGATGACTTAATCACTAAGGACCCCCATTCCCTTGGCTTCTAATACAGAGACTTTACAACTGAAGCAATGCATCAACAGTTGTAAATTTCTCCTCTGCTATTTCCCCAAAGTGTCAGATCCCAATTGACACAGGACATCTTTTCTTTCTTTCAAAAATCAGCATGTGACTTGAATGGAAACTACTCTTTGGTAGACAGACCACTGAAGCAGAAAACACTTGGCTAAAAGACACAGTCTTCTTCATAGGTTTGTGTAATACATCTCCTCTCTCTTACATGGCTCACAGCACAGAACTCCACTTTCAATAAACCCACATAGAATCTTTTCCATATATTTATAACAAAAACAATTCTAGTGAAAAGGTTGAGAATCACTTAATTGGCCAGTTAACAACACCAGCATGTTCTCTGCAATGTGCTAAGTACTTAGGGGATGATAAAAACAGTGAAAATTAGAAGTGAAAGTTTTGGGTGATTAAGAGTTCTAATCTTTCACAATACTTTCTTTCACAATACCATGAGAACAAGATAGGACAGAAAGTATTTTTGGGTGCACTTATATTAAAAACAGGAGTTAGATAAACAGTGAGGTTACATGTACCCAGATGTCAGGCTATAGAGGCTATAGAGGACACAACACTTGGACCAAGCATTATAAGTAAAATACATACTTAGATGTAACCAACCAGTGCTCTTACCAAAAAAACAAAAAAACAAAAAACCAAAAAAACAAAAAAACAAAAAAAACAAAAAATTGATCAGTTATTACAGTGTTGTGTGTGTGTGTGTGTGTGTGTGTGTGTGTGTGTGTGTGTGTGTGTATGTGTATGTGCTAGATATAAGGAGGAAAACACATCACAGTAAAAACATGTGTTAGGCTGGAACCCATGCTGGCCCCTGCACAAGCTGGGAAACCCCATCTGCCCTCCTTTTCCCAGCCCCTCCCACACAGAAAAAATACCTCTGCCAGCTTGGAGAAAACTCTAGCTAACATGCCATCACTATCTGTTGCAGCCAACCCAAAAAAAGAGTGCCCGCCCAGGGGCTCGGTTTTTGACCATGTATGCACACAATCCCAGCTTCTAGCTGAGCTGTCATTAC